>NC_134418.1:87955024-88262602 GCF_030867145.1 Opisthocomus hoazin
TAGGCTATCCACTGATATGTTCACAAAATTCAATCCAGCTCTGCACAGAGGCTTCATGACTGGCCACCACTTAAAGGTATCAGTTATTGTTCAGTATCTGCTACTGTTCCTCTGATTTAATAAGGGCCCTTGGAGGGGGGAGGAGGGAGAGGGAGAATTAAAAAAGCAGTGCACTAACCTGTCTCCAGTTAATGGCATAATGACATGCGCCTGGGTGGAAAACACAATAAACGATAATCTCATCTTGGGGCTTTTAAAAAAGGAACAGAGGAAAGAAAGAAAAAAAAAAAACATTTTAGACAAATGAAGAGAAATTTACAGATGCACAGCATTTCATTAACTTTTTCATGCTTCATTAGTATCATCTTTATCTTCCAGCTTCCAAAGAACATACTTTTGAACTACAAACCCAGAATGAGAGAGGAATTAAAGGATTTCTGCCTCTCTACTCCTTACCCAAATGCTTTGAGAATGAAGTAGCAGAATTGTTATTCTTTCTTGCCTGACTAGACTCCAGATCAAGACATGGTAAGCTTACCATAGAATGGTTTGGGTTGGATGGGACCTTACAGATCATCTAGTTCCAACCCCCCTGCCATTGGCAGGAGACGAACAGTGAAGATCCCAAGCAACCCAACTGAAAGTGAATGTCATAGGTTGTGATCGACCAGCACACAGAAGGTATCACATCCTTTTATATTTACATGGTCACTGGAGTAAAAATAAGTCAGACACATAGACTCAGGGTACACTCTTGCTCAGGGGTATTAAAACACAGACACATTCAAAAGTCAGTTTCCCTCTTTTAAAGGTTGATCCTGACACAATGCAAATTTCAAACTGTGCTTTTTGGTCCTAAAATCATTAAAGTCAAAGACACAGTGCCTTCCAACTGATTCATGTCTAAAATGTAGCATGATAAAGTCTTTCAGAATCAGTGTGTGTTTACTTTGGTGACATAGAACTGTGACACTGAAGATCAACTTCCATAAAAGTATCTGGGGAAACGTCATTACAAAAAGCAATACCGTATGCATTGATTTTATTAAGGAATTCAGTCTTTTTTTGAAGAAGCCTATCTGTCTTTTCCACACGATTACAAGGAATTATATCCAACTATCAGTGGAAAATGTCTAAGAACTGATGCTCTGGAAGCCCAGGACAGTAACTTTCCTAAGGTGAGGTGTAACAATACCTCTCCTACCTGCTTTTAATTTTTATTCATGACAATTTCAATATATTCAGTAATTTTATAATTCACCTTATATGTGTATCAGCATTAATTAATTGGGTTAATGTTAGTAAAGACATTAACATTTCTAAAGATGAAAGACCACACATTTTCAGTTCATTTATGTCAATGATGCAACTTAAAACTATTGACATCATGGAAATACAAGTACTGGGCAAGTCTTCACACAGAACTGCACAGCTCCTGGGTTTAAGATCCAGTCTTTCAGTCTCTCCGTAAGGCTCTGAATACAAATATCTGAGACGCTCTAAATTAAATTATAATCTAAGACATGGGATTATCAACCTTCTTAGTTGCTGCAGGCAGTTGCCAAACAAAAAACAAGCTTGCAATCCCAGTCTCTGGTAATTGCACCACCACCTAACCCAAGTAACGTGAGACTTCCCTATTTGAGATGCAACTCTGCGCATAGTAACCTCAAAGTTATGGTTTAGCTAACTTGTCTCTAGGACAACCACAAAACTGTCCTCTTCAGAAGACATCCCATTTCTGTTCCACTCTCCCAGCACTCGGACACTGTGACAACGGAGGAGGATCGTAGGAGCATGCCCGTTAGACCTGACAGCTCTGGCAGGTGCAGGCCTTCCAGAACCAAGATCATCAGCATGCAGCGCTGTTACTGCAAGCACGCACGTTACAGACAAGTCAAACTGGAGAGCAGATGCACCGCCATGAATTAATTCTTCAGGTGAGGACTAAAGGAAACTGCTACCAGTTGGTGCTTTGCCTTCTTCCCACAACTACTCTTTTCAATTTAAGAAAGGGCAAGGTCAAATGACTCCATGCCCTATTCTGAAAGTGTACTGAGGCTTGAAAGCAGGACAAAGCCTCATCAGCCTTCAGGGGCACCCCAGCCCCATCTGGGAAACACCCAGGGAGATGTGCTGTCCAGGCTCCCACAGGAGCCCAGCAACCGTCACGCTGTCAAGGGTTCATGCTCAGCACCCAGACACGGAGCGAGATGCTCGTAGGTTGGCCTGTCTGGCTCTGCGCCATAATTGATCCTCCTTTGGTGTGAAAGGTCAGCGGAGTAACTTGCTGACTGAATAACTTTACTTCAGATCATGCAGCCAGACCGCTACACAGCAACTGTTGCAAAAGGGATCGTCATTTGGCTGTAAAAGATGATGAACTGAAAGATTTACACTGAACAAGCACCACACTTTCGGTGGGGGCAAACATACTTTTTTATCATGCACCAAAAAAGAAGTGCTGCTTTGGTATCCTCAGTCTCTTTTTTTTTTATTCTAGAGCTTACAAAATAACTTTCAAAAGCTTGTGTCACCCACTTGGTTTACCGAAGATTTGCATTTTACAAGATGAATGTAAGCAATATTTAATTATGCAAGCCTAATTGCATCCCTTTATTAGCAAGCCAAGATTAGAATTGCCCACTGCACTTCGTTTTCCTTAGCAGGAACTACCACAACATGAATGTCTGTGTCTTTGAGGGGCTTCCCTTGTTTTATTCTGGTTGGCTTTTTTTTAAAGCAAGAGGCTGCATCACCGTAATCCTCGGCTGTTTGTACAGAGTACAGTCAGCCAGCACGGACAACAGCTGCTTCTGCGGCAGCAATGCTTGCCAGACAGTACTGCCGGCCGGTCACAAAGCTGATGACACACATGTACAACAAACACACCGTTAGTACGGCACAAACTTCCTGTGCGTTTGAGCTCGAAAGACACTCCCTTCCTTCTCAGCTGCATCATATATTTACATATATACAGACACGTGTTCAGACCCCCTTCTTTACATAGATCTCTAACAGCAAGCACAAGAAGTACTCTATAAGATGTGAGGCACGTGGCTTATGGAAAAAAAAGTTTTAAAAGTCATCAAATTACATCTCAGAGTAATTTTACAGATTAAGTATTTAAAGATGTCGATTACATCTTTTTACTGAGCTCCAAACATCAGAAAATGAAGTACGTTTCCAATGTTTTCCAGCAGTTTGGGCACTAGAAGCCAAACCCGTAACATGCTTGTGAAACAAATCTACTGAGCTTACAAAAGCACGGGGTTTTTTCAACAGATCCCTTTATCGTAGATGTCACAGAGAGCAAAACGCACCTCACAAATCTTTCCGTCAGCTGATTTACAAAATCAAATATTTCATGCCAGTTCTGCGCTACGCTCCCAGACCTGGAAAGAAAAGCAGAGCAGTTATGGGCCCCGGTGTCAGGGCGGCCGGGGAGGGAGCCGGCGGTCTCTGCGAAGGACAGCAGAGCGGTTCTGGGCCCCGGTGTCAGGGCAGCCCGTGAGGCAGCCGGTGGTCTCTGCGAAAGAGAGCAGAGCCCGGTATCAGCCCCGGTGTCAGGGCGGCCGGGGAGGCAGCCGCCGGTCTCTGCGAAGGAGAGCAGAGCGGTTCTCGGCCCCGGTGTCAGGGCGGCCGGGGAGCGAGCCGCCGGTCTCTGCGAAGGAGAGCAGAGCGGTTCTCGGCCCCGGTGTCAGGGCAGCCCGTGAGGCAGCCGGTGGTCTCTGCGAAGGAGAGCAGAGCCCGGTATCAGCCCCGGTGTCAGGGCGGCCGGGGAGCGAGCCGCCGGTCTCTGCGAAGGAGAGCAGAGCGGTTCTCGGCCCCGGTGTCAGGGCAGCCCGTGAGGCAGCCGGTGGTCTCTGCGAAGGAGAGCAGAGCCCGGTATCAGCCCCGGTGTCAGGGCGGCCGGGGAGCGAGCCGCCGGTCTCTGCGAAGGAGAGCAGAGCGGTTCTCGGCCCCGGTGTCAGGGCGGTCTCGGTGAGAGCTGCGGCCGCGCCAGCCCCGGCGCGCGGCGGTCCCCGCGCGCGCTTCCTCACGTCCCCGTCCAGCCGAGGAGCGGCAGCCCGCGCTGCAGCGCGCGCGCGCGGAGAGCCCCGAGCCTCGCTCCCCCCGCGCGGGCAGGGCGCGCGGACGGCCGTCCGTTACGCGCGAGCTTCCCCACAAACACACCGCCGCCGCCGCCAGCTGCCGCGGGGGAGGGGCGCGGAGGGGAGGGGCGGCGGGCGCTCGCGCTGCCTCGCGGAGGGCCGCCCGTGCACTCCCCGTCAGGAAGCCTCCCTCCGCCCACCCCCCCGCGCCGCCGGCCTCGCGGTTTCCAGGGACGCGGGGCTGGGGGGGACCAGCCCCCCCCCCCCGGAGCCTCCCCGCCGCCCGGCAGCGAGGGCAGGAAACTTCCCGCGCGCCTGCCCGCGCCCGCCGCTCCCACGCGGCGCCGACCCCCGGCTCCCCGCGCACCGCGGCGGCGGCCGTTGGCCCGGCGGGGCCGTTGGCCCGTAACGGCCGGCGCGGCGCGCGCGGCGACCCCGCAGCCCCGCGACGGCTCCAGCGGGCGCGCGCGGCCGGGAACAAAAGCCGCGCGCGGAGCCAGGCGGCGGCGGCGCGGTCCGGTCCGGTCCGGTCCCGTCCCGTCCCGTCCCGTCCCGTCCCGTCCCGTCCCGTCCCGTCCCCCCGCGCTCCCCTTACTTGTCCAGCACGAAGTACATGTCGAAGGCGCCGTGGCACGACGGGCCCTCCGGGGCCGGGGCGGCGGCGGCCAGCAGCGGCAGCAGCAGCAGCAGCGCCGGGCCGCGCGGGGCCAGGCGCCCCCGGGGCAGGGCCCCCGCCATGGGGCCTCGGGGCGGCGGGAGGACGCGGCGGCGGCGCTGGCGCTGAGGGGACGCGCGGGCCCGGCGCTGTCGTCCTGCCGCTCGGCGGGCGCGGGCGGTGCCGAAGTGGCCGCCCCTCGCCCGCCGCCGCAGCTCGCCCGGCCCCGGGCCCGGCCCTCCCCGCCCGTCAGCGGCGGTGCCTGAGGCGGGGGCCGGGGCCGGGCGGGCTCGGCGCGCCCCTCTGCGCCTGTGTGGCGCGGCCCGCCTCCCTCCGCCGCCCGGCCGCGGCGGCCGCCCGCGCCTCCGGCAATGGCGACCCCGCGCCGCGCCCGGCCCCCTCCCGCTGCCCGCCGCAGGCGCCTCCCCGGCAGGCGGCGGCCTCGCTGGCGGCCCGCGGCCGACCCGCGCCCGGCGGCAGCGGGGTTGGGGGCGGGGGGCTCCGAGGTGCGAAGGCTCGCCGCGGCGGCCCGCGGGGGAGCGGGAGCGGCCCCCGCGCTGCCCGGCTGCGGCTCGGTCTGGCGGGGAGAGCGCGGGGTCGAGCCGCAAGGCGGGGGTCGCTCGGCCTCCGAGCCGCGGGGGCCCGCGTCGTCCCCCGGGGCTCCTCCGCGCCGCTCCCCGCTGGGGCTGGGGCTGCAGCCGGGCCGGGAGCCCGGCGGGCGGGGGACAGCGGCCCCTCCGAGGGGGCTCAACCGGGAGCTCCCCGGAGCCTTTGGCGCGCTGTTCCGTAGCGCTGGTGGTGCTGGGCAGGGGTGCTGCACCGGGAGCCTGCTGCTCGATCGGCAGCCGGCCAAGAGCCGCTGCGGGCCCCGCTACGGCCCTACGTGTTGGCCACGTTCTCTGTGCTGGAAACCGGCTACAGCGGGCCCGAACGGTTGCTCTGGGACCGTGCACGTGGTAGCCACCAAAGCGTACTGATTTACAATAGACTTTGCAGAACTAAATATAGAGCAGACATTTGGTTCGAGCCATAAGCTGGATCCTTCACAGAGAACATGAGGCACTGCAGAAAGCGTCACTTTATGCAGCAAGAATAATATCTTTCGGATTTTTCCATCTGGGGCTTCAGTTTTTCACAGGAAGTTCAAACACACTCAATAATCTTAAAATATTGTCTGAGGGCTAGAAAGATGCGTGAGTTTTCTGTGAAGAAAAATGTTAGTCATGTGACAAACTGCACAAACCAAAATTATCTCGTAAGTTAAAAATAAATGTCTAGCCTCTATTTCTTTGTTTCCTCCCTGGAGTTTTCTCCATCAGCACTATGTGACAAGCAATTAAGAGGACTTGCAATAAAACTGGTTATTCTTTTTTTCACCATTTGTGTGCCCAGTGCTTCGTTTCAATAGCCGCTACTTTGCACACCTTTAATTTACAGCAGACTGCATTCAGCACGGCGATGCGTGGAAGCTCAAGATGCGGGGCTCTCGAGCACCAGAGACCTCAGGAGACCTCAAACTAGGACCAGACTCGGGATTCTCTCTCGTCACATGCTGAGTTACGTTTTGCTAGCCAAGTAATGTGCTACAGCTCTCAAAAGCCTGTCTCCCATCCTGACATCAATCACGGGAGCAATGAGTCAATGAGGCTGTCCAACTGTGGAAAGATAAAACGCAGTTCGGAAGTGCCCCGTGCCTTATGACAAAACAACATGTTTCCTTCAGAATCTGACAGTTTGTCTTGCAGTGGAAGCGGTCAGAGGATGAGCAATTTACCAAGACAAAAATCCCCAGAAATTACTGATTTCCCCCATCACCTGCCAAATAAATAATTCATGAGCCTGAGTGGGTTTGTGACAGGCAGTAAGCTGTCGTGGCCTTGTGGCTTTTATTAAATTAATGTTTTATGGGGCTGTGTAGAGGATATTACCTGGAACCCTACTGTTTGTTCCCAAGATGCTCTTTTTTTTTTTCTTTCCTCCTAGCACCCATCTCATTTCTTAGGTTGACCATCTCATTTACATTTCCCTTTCAACAGTCACTGCTCTGTCGTCTGTTTTCAGTTCGAAGAGAGTTCCTCGTGCTGCTGGGCGTCCTGCTGGCATCACTCAGAGGTATGGGTGCTTCGGCAACCTCCCTGCGAGAAGTGCTGTCGGCGCAGGCGTGGCAGGACACAGCCCCCAGGCGCGGTAGTGCAGGGAATACAGGTGCGAAGGAGGGCCGTGATCCTCTCGGGATTTATACAGCACGTGTGGAAATGTCCCAGCAGCGCAGCTCGCACGCCAGCCACCGAACCCCAGCGCTGTGTCTGACAGCAGGCAGTCCTGCGTACCGGGAGGTGAAACAAAGCACATCTTTGGTTCAAGAGGGGCTACTGAAGAGAAGTTTAAAGGAGGAACACATGGTCTATATTTCTCTCTGACAAGAACTGATATGGCTATTGAAAAAGCATGGTTTACTGCAAGCTTCCGTAACGGGATCTCTGTTTTACCGTCGATGTAAAGGCCGGCATACTGCTCGGGGAGGGGGGGGAGTGGCATGTTGATATTTGTTATCCTTGTTGAGCCTCCGTCTCTCAGTCAACATCTCTCTTGTTCATGTGTGATGAAATACAAGAAGAATCCCACGTCAGTCAAGCCAGAAGTAACCTGGCAAAGTTGATATCTTTAACATCCATCTTCTCCTTGTCACTTCTAACAGACAGGTTTACCATGCTGAATTGCTCGTTGGAATGACATGACTCCATGCAAAATTTTTGAGTATTTTCTTGTCAAATTGGGTCACAATGCAGTCCCACCTCTGTGAGATCAAGCAAATTATTTCTGTTGTCCCTGCTGCAGACTTTTGAACAGCCTTAGTCTTTAAATAAGTACTATTTCTTGCAGAAAAAAACGACTTGAGGATTGCAGATTGCTGTCAGCATTACCCATGTGCAGTCATGTGTCATAGATCAAGCCCCAAACAAAAATTTGTTGTTGATTGTGTACTGGTGTTACAATATGTTTTTTTCCTTTCTGTATCATTTCATTTTGCTCTCAGTGCAAATAAAACAGTCAGATGAAGTGCCTCTGTCAGGAAGTTAGAGTGGAAGGACTGAAAAGAGCTTTACAAAATGCAGGTTGTGAAATAAATACACAAAATTACATGCTGTTAGATTTCAGTCCCAACCTATACCATATCTACACATCTTAGTCTACCAGAGGTTGAAAGTTTCCTCTGCACAAACACAACAGGATTGGTTTTTAACCGAGGCAATGACCTAACAATGATCATGTGGCTCTCACGGGCCATGCAGGTGAATCAGACACATCGACTGCTCCAAAAAGGATCTCAAGCCTCTCCCCTCTGCAAGAGGAGCTGGGAAAGTCATAGTCAGAGTCGGCCTGCCGGAGATCTTCCATTTCATCCCATTTCCTGCCATCTTTGGATGATTTCCTGCGGGCACAGTGCTCTGACCTGACACATCCATGTCAGAATGCCTTCTCCGTGCCGAACCGAATGCAAAGCCAAGCCTCAGTATGATGCAAGTTGGAAATTTCACGAAAGTCCATGGACCAACAGTGATTTATGTCAGCTGAAGATCTGGCTCATGAAGTTCTTAATGTCTTTGAGCTAGCAAGGCTAAAGGGTAAGCAAGCTGTATTTTACAGTCCCTGTGCATGCACAAAACATGGAAGATTAAGGACCGAGTAGCCCGTGCTTTGCCAGAGACCCAGCAAACGCGAAGGCTAACAACCCATTACATCTCCGAAACGCTGCGCAGTGACGACCTCTCCCTCTCTCTGCAGAGGCATGCAGTACGGCAGAGCAGGCTTTCCGACGGATTCCAAAACAAGCGGCACTCCGGCCTTCAGAGCTGCACAAGTCAGCCCAGAGCCCTAGCAGCTCTTGCCGTGCCTGGGAGTACGCGTCACATTATCCAGCTGCTGGAAATTTTACTTCAAGCGCATGTGACTGACTGTGTTTGGAACGAGTTACCCCTGCCAGCTGGGGATCTGCAGTAGCCAGGGTTTGCTCTTTTTGTGTTTCCAAGTGTGTGAATTCCTCTTCCAACCTGTGGTTTCTGCTGGAGTAGCAGATAAATCACGCCTGTTGTGCTGGAGAGGTCGGATGAGAGGCACACAGGCATGGAGGAGGCACCGGGCAGTAGCTCGTGGCTGTTTACACGTTTGGCCTCATTCGCACAAGGGCCTGGGGACCTCCTTTCCCAGTTCTCAGAACTCGTTAACGATGCTCGCCTCTTTCCCCTCCTCCTCCACTGCCCCAACACACAGTAACACGTAAGCTGTAGTGCCGAGCCCCAGTGGGACGGGCGTTTTTCACTCTGCGTGCACTGACACAGGGAGCGCAGCACAGGGGAATGTGGCTGCCCCGAAGGCTGTTTGTGCACAAACCATGGGAAGAACAGGCTCGTGGGGCTGAGCAGAGAAAGGCTGCAAGATGTTCCTTACATTGGACCCTCACGCTGCTCCCTCCAGTGCCTGTGGAGATACTTGCTTATATCCAAGGAGCTGGATGGGGTGTCAGTATCTTGCCAGCGCAGAAAAAAGATCATGTTGCAGCAGAAGGAAGAGACTCCACATGCTCTTGCCCATATCAAGGGCCCAAAGCCAGCTGCAGACCTCTGCCCCAGCACCGTGCGAGTCTCCTGCTGGCTCTGGCTATAGGTTGCACATCTGGAGTAGCAACAGCTTCCGCTCACTTACCATCTGATCGGTCTCAAGGGGAGCTCATTCATACAAGGACATCCTTTATGCTGGTTTCTTGCACCACAGTAGTCACTGGTGGCCAGGACAGCGGGGAAAACAGAGGCACTGGGGAGAAACCGTCCTCGGGTGCACTGGGTACTTACAAGGCTGACAGCATTTGGAGAGGCCATGTAAAAGAAGCATCTCCCAAAACATGGCTGTATCTGAAATTTCTTGACGTGCCTAATGACAACTGGTCCCTTTCAGACTTATCCTGCCTCTCAGCGATGACTGAGTTTTGTTTCATTTCCCTCCACTGTTCAGTCTGGGGAAAGAATGGTGGGTCTGGCACTATTTGTCCCACAGACACTTAACCCGGACAGACCTCCACACCGCAGGAAGAAACTTCAACAATGAGTCCGTGCTCCGACCGTTGCAGGACCCTCAGGTCATGCACATCCTGGCCTTGGACAACCAATCTGCTCAAGCAAACTCATTCATCCTTTGTATCACCACCCGTCTCATAGCTGCACAGCATATTTCAGCTTCGGGACGTGGCCAGCTCGAACCTGGCGGGTTATGATATCCATCACAGGATGTGAGACTGTGCTGTATTTATGCACTTGGATGAGCGGACAGAGAACAACAGCTCAGGTGGTGTTTTTTTGGTTTTGAGGTTTCTCACCTGATGCTAAGGAGTCATATTTTGGCTATGACAGATTCACAAGGCAGAAAAAGGGTATTTGTACTTCTTCCGACGATCCTTTTCTTCTGCATGCAGCAAATACAGATAATGAAAGGAAGGTATTAGCTATTCTAGAGCAGTGAAATCAGTGGTCAGTTAAAACAGAACTCTTAAATACAGCTTAAAAATAACCCAGCAATAGAAGCAGAAGTTTTCACAAGGAAGGCTGATGCCTACAGATGAACGTAAGTTTACTGCCAAGATTTACTGCAGAGAAAGTAGTAAACAGTACAGTTTGGGATTATACAACTCCTTGCTTTTTCTTCAGCACTTGCAGATGATTTCCTCTCCTGTTGTGTCTTAAGATCCACCCACTCCCACCTTCTTTTTTGGCCCAGACTGGTTGGGAGGACCTTAGGCAAACTGCGTTTGTGCCAGACAAAACTCGACATGTTTATGGAATCACAGAATCATTAAGGTTGGATAAGACCTCGAAGATCATCAAGTCCAACCATCGACCCAACACCACCATGCCTGCTAAACCGTGGAGCAATAAGTCAACCTGCAACTTCAGTGTAACCTGGCTGTAAGCCTGGCCTTGCCCATTGGTACTTGTTAATGCTGCAGCAGAAAGGTGGTGGGAAATGCCTTATTGCTGTGGTGAGGTAACTTCAGCAGGAGGAGAAAGGACCATTTGGCTTAACCAGAGTCAGACAGTGGGGCGGCGACCACACAGTCTGCCTTTTCTATAGACTACAAAGGGTCGGTAGGTATTTGTTGCTCATTAAATTAAATCGGTCCAGGATACCTCTGTACAACAACTGTGAGACAGACTGCTTTCTGCAAGATGCTCAATGATTGCCAAAATTTTGTCTGCAAAAAATTAAACTTGTGTGTGTGTGTGGCTACAGTTCTGATTAATTAAATATACTTTCTGATTAAGGTCTGGATTTGTCATTGTGCCACATGCTAGAGGAGCAGAGTGAAATGGGAGAGCTGAAAGCATCCTGGTCCTTTCCACAGCTCCAGCAATGCCTGCTGCAAGTCCAGCATGCTGCCCGCCTGCTCTGAAGCAATGGCTGCTGGTAACGTGGGGGCTGGCAGGCACCAGCCAGCACTTTGAGACGCTCTGAGCTGTGTGAACCGAAGGACAGGGGTGATGCTGATGTCAGCTGGAGACCTTCCAGCTTAAGACAGAGTTTGACTCAGGGCAGATCACAGGAAAATACTTTTCTTCTCCTATCACAGGAACCAGGAGTGAATCCAGGAGCTATACAATACGCAGTAGTTGTTCAGGAGCTGCCTCCTGGAGAATTAGCGATACAAGTCCTTTTTCCCCTTTACAGATGCAGCCTCGTAGTCTGTGCTCATTCTGTACATCAGTGTATAAATGAATAAATAAAAAGGATAGCATTGAGTAACACAGGAACTCTCATGTTAGTGTGCTGTTGCATGTATCATCCAGATGGAAAGCATCTGTCTAGACAAATCTGGGAATTATGCAAGCTCAGAATTCCTGAATAACCATTCCCTTCCAACATCATTAAACAGCTTGCAATACCCGCTGAAAAGACACACAAAAACACAGGGGAAAAAAATAACCCCTCTGAACTCCGAAAACTGGGAAACCTAAACATTAGCAGTATGTTGGATGAGAGAGGCTGTAAGAGAATACAGAGTGGTGTCACTAATATGTGCAGGTTGGACCGTTAGTTGCCCAGATGAGCCAGGGGTAATAATTGGTACTCATTCCTGGTCTGGGCAAAGGTGGAGAAGGCTCCATTATTTTTGGCGTGATTATCTGCTGGCTGGTTTCCCTGCGCGGGGCGCAGAGCTGTTTGTTTCCGCTTTTTCAGAGCTGTTTGCTTCCACTATGCTCAGATGAGCAGAAGGAATGAAAACAAAAAAGGATAGTGGGCTGTCGTGGAGGAAACCATCACAGAATAAAAATAAATCTATCTTGGCCCAGGAGGGAAAAAAAAAAAGCACAATAGAAAACACTGAACTTCTGCTCTTCCCCGGGAGCTGCTGCTGGCTCGGAGCAGCACGAGGCGTTAACTCCGGCTGGGGTTTTAGCACAACTCTAGAGTTGTAGTGACCCTTTTTGGTCTTCTCAGGAAACAACGGCCCAGCTAGAGGAGGTGGAGGAATGAAGTAGGCAGGAACTCTCCCTGAAAAACTGTGCATCCCGTAGAAAGGACAACATATTTCTGAGTAGTATATGAAGGAAAAAAAAAAAGTGTAAGCAGGGACGAAAGAGTTCATGATCCTACAGCCACTGATTTTGTGACAGTTTTATCATTGATGCTAGCAGAAAAGGATCAACCCCTGCTAGGGTGCATCAAAACAGAAATATAGTTTTTGTTCTATTTGGGGTTATACCAGTTAAAAAGTCACTAATGTTTATCTGCCTAGCCTGACCTCCTTGGGACTGGAAAGGAGAAAGAGAACATTATGCTGTGAAGTCAGGTTTGTCTTCCTCGGCCTGGGAGAGAAAGAGAAAAGAACAGTTGGGAGGAGAAATGATAAAACAACTGCTTATACAGCTGTTTGGGGAAAATTATGTAAATATTTATGCAAAGATAGGTTTGAAGGGCCAGCGAGCTACAGCAGGACTGCCCCTGACAGTGTGCACGAGCCACTGTTGGATCAGCAGCCCGAAAAGCAGATGTGCCAATTTCCTGTATTTGATGATGATGGGTCCTAATTACGCCAGAGCTGTGGCAATGTCCTTTCTTATGTATGTCTCTTAATTTTGTTTCATGAAGTCATCTGTGCAACGTTCTTCCGGCGTGCAGTCATGGTCGAGTGACAGTCACAAAGAGCTTTGTGCTCAGCAACCGCAGCAGGCAGCAGCGCCTGAGACCGGTGAGCCTTGTTTGCACCGGGGGTTTGGGCACCGCCAAGGAGCGTGCAGACCACACGCAGCTCCCCCTCGCCATCGGCATCGCAGTCATGGTAGAGTGTGAAACTCATTCCCCTACGAGCCACATACACCGCTGAAGTCCCGTGTATCTCCCTAAAAACAGGGTTCAGAGGAGCGTAAGCAGTCGCCAGATGCATGGGCAGGGATCCGTCGCGCTCACAGCTGCGTGTTTGGAGCACAGCGTGCTGAGACACCTTGCCCGTGCTCTGACCAAACACAACTCATTCACGGTCAGACCAAAAGCCCGCTGGGACGTGGGCCTGTTCCCTGTCTCTCGCTCTTGCAGGTTGTCGTGCCTGCTGGCAGGGAGGCATCTGCGGGGGGACAGCTCGGCGGGCAGTGGGAGCTCGGCAGAGACTAACACATGGAGAGGCTGTTAGCTGGGGTGGGGGGGATTTTCCACTGTGTTTTTTCACCAGGGGAGACTTCCTTGGTGGCATTGTTGCTGCTGATTTTTTCAACAACTGTTTATGGTTCCCCTGTCTTTCTTGGAGGAAAGTCTCAATCCATTCCAAATTTTTTGCCACTGTATTTGCATTTTTTTTCTTTCTCATTTTTTCTTTTCTTTTTTCCATCCATGATTTGAGGGTTTCCTCAATTTCGGAGTTTGAAAATGGAGGTTTGGAGGTTTTTTGGGGTGGGTGATTTTTATTTCTTTTTTCGATTTTTTCTTCCATGACTTTTTGAGGAAGTGTCTTGGGTTTTCGGCTTTTTTTTTTATTTTCTGTTTTAGTTTCTTTTCCCTTCCCCCCCCCCCCAGCAGCTCTTTGTGGGATTTGATCATTTATCTTTTCATGCGGGTTCTGCTTTCTGTGGGTCGGGGTCACTGCTCTGGGCTGCTCCTGGGGCCACCTGTGGCCGAGAGCAGCTGTTAGGTGTTCTCTGATTGTGGCTCTGTGATTATAAAGGCTGAACACAGAGAGCACCTTCTCTTTTGCTGGGTCTCACCTGGGGGGTGTGCTGCTGATGATGAGAGGGACCCATGCTCCTGGAGCTCAGCACAGAGAGAACTTGGAGGCTTGCAGAGCAGGGAGAGGTAGAAATACTTCTTCCCAAAGACCGGGGCTGTATGGGGGCTTGGGGGCTGGCTGGCACCTGGCTGCCCCAAGGGAGACACAGGGGTGGCTGTGGTCTGTCCCGTGGGAGCTTTGTGGAAGAAAGAGCTGGAAGAGATGGGGATGGGCCTGCAGAGCACCAGGAGGGGTAGGCAAGGAGATGCCTGAGGTTTTGTGGGGATCTACCTGTAGGTAAGAGCCAGGGCAAGTGGGAGGGGAGGGATGGCTGGAGGTACTGCTGCCGTGAGGGGTGGATGGAGGCTCTGGCATGGGGCGGGCTGGCAGCTTGTGCTGCCTGGCAGCTGGAGGAGGTCTCCTTCTCTGCTTTCTGGTCTTCATGGGCCACTACCTTGACAGCATGGGAAGGAAGCAGCACTGCAGAGTGAGGGTATGGGTGCTGAGCATGCAGGGCAGGGTGATATCTGCTGGAGAGTCCTCAGGAGGAGTAAAACAGCTCAGATGGATGCTTGCCTGAAAGCCTGTGAGCAGATCCTTGTGGCACGGCAAGTGTGGGAGCAGCAGAGCCTCACAGTGTCCCTGCTGGTGTGGGATGCCAGGTATGCACCCAAGAGATGGAGGGAGTGTGGTAGTGGGTGGGTGTGGGCCCTCCAGGAGAGGGATGGGGAGGGCGGGAGAGGGACTGTCCTCCATGCACAGGAGCAGTTGCGAGGTGTGGAGCTACCTGGGGACTGGGTGGCAGGGTGGCTGTGTGCCTGAGGTCAGGGTGGGAGGGAAGCACCATGCTGGGCAGTGGCAGCAGGACATAGGGAAATCTTGTCAGCAAAAGCCAGCTGAGCACTGGGACAAGGCAACCCAGAGAGGTGCAGCCTACGCCCTGGAAGAGTTTTAAGTCCTGACAAGTCACAGCCCCGGGCTGTGGTCTGGACTTGGTGTTTACTGTGCTTTGAGCAGGAGGTCAGACTACCTGAGGTACTTTCCAACCTGATTGACTAGGGGATTTTCACTCTTTGGGTTAAAGATACGATGTGCTTTGGACGTGCAGATCTTTAACTTGGTTGTGCTACTGGCTGCTGCTGTCCTGCCCAATTTCAGGTTACTGAAAACTTTTCAACCAAAATGCAAACTCCAGTCAAACCTTCCAGAGGATGTGCCTGGTAAGAACCCAAATTTACAAAGTAGCCTGGGATTTCTTCCACAGTCTTCTTGTTTCGTCTGCTGTCAGAGACTGCTGGGCAGGAGGAGTGCTGGTGGGAGCGTCTGCCAGCTGAGTCACACCACGCCAGGCTGTTTACCGGCCAAGCCGTGCTGGTAACTCAGGCGTATGTCAGTCTTACCCTGTTCCTGTGAGAGCCGTTCCCCGTGCTGCCTGGATGCGAAGTGGGGGTTTTTGCACCAGTGTGACTGTACTGGCCTTCAGACAGGAGTGAGATTTAAATTTGCATGACTCTTTCCTCAATTTCTCAACACTTGAAAAGGAGTTAAACTTGTACTATATAGCGAGCAGTACTCGCGCCCAGTTTTCTGTAATGCAAGAGATTATCCCTTTTTTCTCGTGTTTGGGCAGTTAGGATTGAGGTGGAGCAGTATTGTCTGTGATTGCAGATTTTGTTTCAAGCAGTGGTGTTGGCAGAGCAGTGAATACAATTATCTACCATGGATAGGAAGCGTAGTGTCTCCCACAGATGAGCAGGTGAAGCAGCTTTATAAGGGCTTCACGTTTTCAGTGCCCTGGAAGGCTAGTGCTAAATGTACCTCTGTGGATCAGCTTATCACGATGTAGAAGGTGACACACTTAGTAATGGTTTTGGGGAACATTTACAGTTGCCATCAGTAATTGTCACAGAAAAATAGCTAGGGTGCTACACCGTCATCCTGGTAAGACAGTCTTCTAGTATTAATGTTGAATTCTTGTGGTCTCTTGGCTGAAAAAAAGTAATTATAAAGTAATTATATTGTTCAGCAAAGGTAAACCAGATGCAAAATAGCTCATGGTACCAATGGTGGCCCTCTCAGCATGCCTCTACAGAGTTTTTGGAAAGTAATTCTGACCTTGTGGTTAAGGCTCAAAAGCTGATTGCAGAGGAAGGCTTGATAATGTGACATCCACTGCTATACCCTATATGATACCCAGCAGGCATCCCATCACTTGGTTTTCAGCTTTCCATCTGTGAGATGGTGACTTGGTTTCTGCTATTCCTTTGCTGCCTGGGATGTTTAGAAAACAGTGCCCAGTGAGGCCTGATCACAGAATCACAGAATGGTAGGGGTTGGAAGGGACCTCTGTGGGTCACCCAGTCGAACCCTCCTGCTGAAGCAGGGTTACCTACAGTAGGCTGCAGAGGACCTTGTCCAGGCAGGTCTTGAATATCTCCAGAGAAGGACACTCCACAACCTCCCTGGGCAGCCTGGGCCAGTGCTCCGTCACCCTCATAGGTGGGAAAGCCATGTCTCTTGGCTTTCCCATAAAGCTAGGGGATGGACACCTTTGGCTCTGTCATCACATGTATATTTCCTTGGGGATGTTCTGCACACAATTCCTGTGTGGATTTGTCTTCTGCAGAACTTCTGCTGTGATGGCTCTGCATCACAGAGCACTGGAACAGGCTGCCCAGGGAGGTTGTGGAGTCTCCTTCTCTGGAGATATTCAAGACCCGCCTGGACAAGGTCCTGTGCAGCCTGCTGTAGGTGACCCTGCTTTGGCAGGAGGGTTGGACTAGATGGCCCGCAGAGGTCCCTTCCAACCCCTACTATTCTGTGATTCTGTGATCTCGGCACGAGCATCTCCACTCGTACAGACTACAGTGGGCACCTGCCCAGCTCTCCCTCCGACAGCAGAGAAAGCAGGTTCGCATGCAGTCAGTCAGCGCAAGAGGAGGCTTGTGCTTATGGTACCTATCTGCATTTCCCCTGGCTAGTTTGAGAAATGCTCTTCAGTTTCTGTATGGAAGTAGCATCTTCTCTGCATTAGAAGACTGTCATAGTGAAAGATACCTGTTGTGAAGCATGTTCAGAGTGGGAGGTGCTTCAGCCCCTGTTGCAGATGTGCAGGTAAGATGTGGTTTAACTCACTGGCTAACTCATTTCCTGAGTCGGTGATGGCCATGAGTCAGTGTGTGTTCACCTGGGCAACTCACAGATGCCCCACCTAGACATAAGCAAAGATGCCTTGTGGCACAGACCAGCTATGGTGCATATGCCCCTTAGCAGTTCCCTGCCAGTGCTGTCCCATCTCCCTCTGATCAGTAGCATTTACTTGTTTTTCTATTTGCTCGTTTAGGCTTTTATGCTCCTGACCTGGCAAGAATCATTGGAACCAGCTGCACCTCAGGGAAGAAGTCAGAGTCATCATGGGCTTGGAAAGGTACTTGGTGCACACAGAGAAATGGGAGATGCTGCTGTCACCTGGGGCAAGAACAGGCAGATGTTTCAGTTGAATAGGGTTCGTTTGGGACCAGTCCACTGCTCTGCTATTACAGTTATCCCCTGGCTTTTTCCAGTTGTGCCCTTAGAAATAGTTTGCATGGGAACTCATTGCCAGTTAGATTTGTGCCAGCAATGTTTCTCAATTTCAGGAATGCGCTGCAGTCTCTACATGTGCTTCTGGCATCTTGTTATCTGCCAAGCACTTGAGCACTTGCTAAGCCTGAAGCTATGTTAAAAGACAATCAGTTCTCCAGAGTTCATCTAGCAGAGGTGAATCGTGTGCATCCCTGTGTGTGCAGAGGGGTCTGAAGTGTGGCTTATGGCATCTGGTTGACTTGTCCTAGGTGGTAAACATCCACAGTGAGTTCGTTTTTCTGAGTGATGCAGAAGATGGAGACACAGTTCACCTGACCAAATGTAGGTGTCAGCTTATGGATGGGTTGAGTTGCTTCTGCAGACAATAGTGCCTAAGATGCAGAGCCTGTCTTTAGAGAAAATGGAGATCTGTCTTCAGTGGGATGATGGCCACCTGTAGAAATCACACAGCTTGCCATTGGTCCCGACAGCCACAATTTCAGACTGTGTCCCACTGCAGTGTTCTTGTCTTCAAAGCTGCCCTGCTGCAGTGTCTAGGAGCCCAGCTGTACCAGGAGTGGCAATAGTTATTCCCATGTTTGCCGTGCACAGAACGTTTCAGCCCAGGAGATTCAAACTTGCTTTGCAGATGCAAAGTGGAAGGCTGGCCATAGACAGGAGTTGAAAGGAAAGCACAACTACTCTGAGATTGAAATGTGGGAACTGCTTATCAGCTCTACACGTCCTTACCTGCAGGAAGTAGGAATAACCCCCATAAATAGCATCCTATGAATCAAATGCTGCCCATCTCTACTCTCATGAGCCATGTCACAGGAACCTCCATAAGCAGCAGTGAAAGACACAGCTGAGTCATCAGCAGGGAGTCATCACCTTGCTGCCTACCTCATGGAAAATTATTAGTGTACCCTGACAAAAAAATCGGCCTTCTTCTGTCTTTGTTTTCCTGAAACAGGACAAATGGACCACACAGTACCTCCTTTTCCAGACAGGGCAAGTGACAGTAATGTGGGATGTGACTCTGGATGTGTATGTTGTGAGAAAATTTTAGTAAGGAAAATGAGCAGGGTGGTTGTGCTACAGGTTGTCTCCCGAATTAACAGGAACATGGATCTGAGAGATCCAAGTCATCTAGAGACTGCCAGCCAGGGCAGGCACATGTTTGCAGGGCTATGCCATCACAGCTGTGAAACTAGCTCCTTACAGCCAAGGCAGCAAACCTTGCTTGTCAATATTCACTTTTCCAGTTTCACTGATACCAAAGTCTCCCAGTGTGGTCATTAGGGGGGAAAAAGAGGTGCGTGTGTAGGTGTGGAGCATAATGCTGGATCTTGGCAGCACAAGGGAACCGAGTCGGTACAGCATCCCGAATACTTGGGTAAATGACCCAAACTAGCCTTCATTTTTAACTTGAAATCAACATAAAAACAATGGTAAGTCTTGATGGGGCCTTGTTTTATGCTGTTTTCCACTGTCCTACCACCTTACAGAAATGTATGACTTCTCTTTGCTGCTGTGTGTCAAGAGAAAGCCCCATGTCCTTATGCAAGGGTTTTCGTGTGTGACGCAGGTAGGCTGAAATATCTGTCTCATTCCTAAGGTTCCCAGGCTTCCTTGAATAAGATGTGTCTAGAAAAAAAATCTCACCTTTTGTGCTGTGGGAATTGAGAGCATTCAGTGTCTTGCAGGATGAAACACTTAGTTACTGAATGTAGCTCATCAATGCAGGATGCCATGATATAATTCTGAAGCTCATTAGAGATCATAATGATAGTGACAGATGTTGGTGAGAAGTAGGAACCAGCAAAAAGAAAATTAGGGAGCTATTTGTCACAAAGATGCTAGTTACAAAAAGATTTGGTGACAAAATTTTCTGAAACATCTAGGGATTTTGATTATGATTTGGAAGTTTCTATCTAGGTTTCCTAGCACATAAATCACTTGGCAAATAGGACTGAAACACTCCAATACTGAAAGGCTTTTTCAAGAAATTACTCTTGTTATGGGCATAATTTCAAATCACGTCCGCTAAAACATGTTCAAGTTGGGCATGCCTTTCTCTTTAACAAGTCGCTCATAACACAGTAACTTTGTGCATTGAATGCAGCAGAGATGGGACCTTTGCTGCGAGGCAGGAGAGCTGTGCTGATATAAGAGAGAAATTTGAGCAACTTGATTGCGCGTCTGGCTTGAGTGCAGGTTGGTGGCATGCATTCTTAATAGCAGATGACGGCCAAAAAGATGTTACTTGGCCTGTTACTGGAGTAAGCATGAAATGATTAAAAGACAAATCCGGAGATGTACACTTTTCCTTTGTGTTACCCACTTCCCTTTGGTTACATCATCAAGATTGAGACAGATTTCACAGAAACACATCATTGCTTGCGCAAGATTTGGCTCTTGGTTGATTACTACACCTCTCCCTCAAGCAGCAGATAATGACAGTGTTCAGTGGGGTATATCCTGAAGTGGCATATATCACGCACTGCTTGAGGAAGAAGGAAGAAGAGCAGTTTTGTAGTGTGAACAGCTATATGGAAGTCTCAAAACCAGCACGAAGTCCTTCAGTCCATTATAATGCCATGCATGGTGATGGTTGTGAATGAACAGACAGAGTAAAACCATCAGCTTTTCACCAAAAGTCTAACTGTCCTGCTAACTGACCTGTGCAGATTTCTCCAAAGTGGCCACTAAAATGATCTGGTTTTGCTCCAGCTGTTTGAGCATCCTCCAAAGGCTGGTCCCACCATGTCCTTACACACTGGGAAGTGCAGCATCCTGCTTCCCAGGCAGCGCTGCCAGTTGCTGCTCCTCGGGGTGTGGGTGGCCTCCAAGGGAAATCCAGCTGATCCGTGCCAGTGGAAAGTGACTCAGTTGAAGTCCAAGAGGCTTGTGTGTGAGTGGTTGCTCAGGGACGGAGCAGCTGTCTGTAGGAAGGCTTTCCATGTGGCAGAGCTGGGAGTGCTTTGGTTGTTGCTGGGGGTGTGAGTCCTGACCTTTGCTGCTCTTGGGTGATCTCTGTGCCATGCAATTTGGGAGTGCAGAGATTGTAAGTGACCTGAGGCTGTCGTCCAGACTCTGGAAGTAAAGCTGCAGGGTTTCAACAATGGAAGTAGGTTAACAAAATCGTTATTAGACTGTCCTGGCACGTGGGCTCACTGGGATGTGGAGTCACCTGATGAAAAGATTGCCCAGTAACAATAATTTCCTAGCAGAAAATGAGCTTTCTGTTGCTGCAGTGCTGTTCTTCTGAGGTTTTCCATCTGCTTTACAAACAATATCTGACTGAGCCTAGCAACGCTTCTGTGAGAACAGCATCTCTAGTGACAGTTTCCAGCTGTCTAGCAGACGAGAGCACCCAGGTGCCATGGTAAACCAGGGAGTGAATAATAACCATTCCCATTTTACAGAGGGAGGGATGCTGTTGCAAGATGGAAAGGGGCCACCTAGCTGGACTGTTTGACAGCTGAACATCCCTGCATAGGCACTAGAGAGCAAGGGGTATGATATAAGACCATGTAAGCAAGTAGAAGAGAGTAAATCCAAATAGCTCAATTGACTTCGCCCTTGGAAATGTGGGCTAAGCAATTTTGGCCAGTTGCTCCTAATGATGCTTAAGCTTCTCTATTCTGGTAAGTTAGCACAGCCTCACAAACAGGATGGTCCCCTGGGACCAGGCTCAGGGCTCAGAGTGGCTGTTTCCAGGTCTGCTACCTGGTGCCCACTGCCCCAGCTCTCAGCAGCCCTGCCTTGCCGTGCTGGGAGGGCCGGAGGGACCACAGTGTGCTGAATGCTGTCAGAGCCCCGAGCTGGTACTGTGGCACAGATGATCTCCATAAACTGTGATGACATTAATTTAATGTATGGGTTCTCCTACAAATGTGAATACCAACAAATACAAATTCCATGCAAATAAGGCATTCACACAGTATGTGCAAATGGTTGAACATCTGAGGACTCAAATATTATATCAGAAGTTTTTCACATACATGCCTGTTCCAAAATTGGCGGTTACAGAGCCCTTCTGTGTTACCATGGGAACTCTCAGGTAAGAGAGATGTGCCAGCTGCTCCCCTTCAGCTAAAAGGAGCACCTGAGGCAGGAACCATCTCCTTGCTGGGTTCCTCCTCCTTCCCCTAGTCTGCATCTCCTGCAGATGCCTGGCTGCTTGGAAAGGCTTGCACCAGCCTCCGTGGCACTCCTCGGCAGGGAGAAAGGTGGATGTTAAGCATTCCTCAGAAAGGGAAGCAGTACCCTCTGCCAACTGGCAAAGAGCAAGTGCTGGCACTAGCTGCAGAAGAGAAATTATTCACTCGTTCTGTAGGAGCACATATTGGGAATCCCTCTCCCAGTCCTCATGCGGCTCTGCCAGCCGTGCTCGCTGCAGCCCGAAGAGGTTTGGGTGTGTAAGCACCCGACAGCGCCTCGGTGAGGTAAGAAAGCTTTGCCTCCCTTTTACAGAATGGAGAAGGAAGCAGAGGGCAGCTGAGGGGTTTGCCTGAGACAGCAGGAAGGAAAGGAGGGAGTGAATTTAGTTCCTCTGCGCTCCCATCCAGCACCATGGGGAATTTGGTTTGCGACAGGAAAAGAAAAAGGTAGAAACAAGTGTGAAGCATTCATGAACCTTAAATGTAAAAACAGAATGCAGAGTCCATTTTTTCTTTAAGCTGCTGGTGAAAGCTCAGGGATCTAAGATGTTTTCAAAGTTGAGATGGATCTTGTAAAGCAAGTATATGCTGGACACAGCAGGGTTCATAGGAACCTCCTCGAAATAACAGAGGGGAAAATAACCCAGTGGTCCACTTACATGCAGCTGGAGGCAATGCTCCTGACAGAGTGACCAGGAGTGTAGAGGTAAGGATCTCAGTGAAAATTGTTGGCAGAAGAGATGCAAGGATGTGTTTTTGGCCATACACAACTGTTCAGATTGCTCTTCCCATTTTAAGCCCCTGTTGCTGTGCAATCAAGGGTGATGATTCAGGTGAGGGAGCAAATCTGTTGAGGGAGTTATATCCCACATAAGGACTCTCCCTTAGAAACAGGCCAGCTTTTGTGGTGGTGATGGGAAGACTGCAGATGTGAGCTCTGAATCGCCCTCTGGAGCTGTCTGTCTTGGCATCGGCTGTGGGGTGCTCACCTGGCTCAAGAAATAAGGTGCCGACGGAGAAAGGGAGTGCCTGCAATGTTCTTTATTAGCGATGTTTTGGGTTTCTCTGCTCACCTTGAGCTCATGGATGTGATAAAGCAAACGCAGATGTGCCAGTGAGTACATGATACACCTTCCATCTTTTCCCTCACCATCCTCTCTCCCCTTGACTGTTCATACTGTTTTAAGCGAGGAAGGCTTGCTGCTAACTTTTCTGCTATCGGCTGCTTAAAGAAAAGAAACAGTGTCTGATAAGCAGCAGCAGACTCTGTGGGAAGAGATCACATTTATCCCTGAAATAAGCAAGCAACTATTACATGTATAGCCTGTCCTTAAAAAAAAAAAACCACCTCTGCCAGTGGGTTAAGAGTTAGGGCCAGTAACCCATGGTATGTTGATAAATCTTCATTCTTAGCGCATTAAATCACCAGCCTGCTCATTCAAGAGGGAGTCACAAGAGGTAATACAGGACTGACCTTTGCTCTGCCATAAATGCCAGTGTACATGAACTACTTCAATCAATGCGCTCTTTTTTGGCTCCTTTCCCCTTGTGTTGGTTGTCTTACCGTGTGGCTGTGTGATTAGTGCAACGTCTTATCAGGCGGCGACGTGGTGTGAGCTGCTTGGTGTTTCTTGTTCCTTCCTTTTGTGCGGCAGCTTGGCATGCCCCCACGTCGCAGCATAGCCCCCTTTGCTTATCCAGATGGTTTTCTCAGGGTTGTCCATAGCTTTAGCTTTTTGACCGTATTGGACTGATGTTTCTTCCCCTCTCCTCGTAGACTTCTTATATTTCAAATATTCTGTGATTGCTGCATCATTGATTTTACTGCAGTAAGGGAAAAACCTGGCTTTTTTGATAGCCAGATTGTACGTTTGTTCTTTTATTTTTGGCTTCTTAGAAGCTTTTTGCCACTTTTCACTTTCTAATTGTCTCTTTTTCTAATCCAGGCACTTCTTATGCTCAAAGCCAAAATTTCTTACAGCAACTTTTTAGCACCTGCTGGCTAGAACAGAATAGAAAAAACAGGTTCTGGCTTAAGGATCTGTGAAAGCAGGAAAACAAAAAGGCTAATTTTAAGGTTTTGCTTTGCAATAGAATAGCAAAAAGTAGAGTGTTTAGAGGCGAAAGACCTGGCTGCCAACTGAGCTCTAGCCTAAGTTTATAACAGAGCATTTCTTTTAACTTCAGAGCAGGAAAGTGGGATCCTGGTTAATCTTGTGGGGGGGGAAAAAAATAGTGAAAAGGAATTACTTGGGCACCCAGGCTGTTTGCAGCTCAGGATAATATAGCGTGGACTTGATAGAAGACTTTAGGTAGTGAGCAGGTCTGTTGGGTGCTTAGGAAGAAAGTTAAGCAGAGACTTTGGGCGTGAAGCCCCACTGAGGGAGGCTGTGCTTGCTGAAACAGGATGCCATGGTTCAAGACTGGCAAAGAAAGGAAGCACAGTCCTGGATCACTTGAAAGGCATCCGTTTGTCTCACGTAATATCATGTCTGGAGACGGCTGAAATTTTTCAAGAACTTGTGGAATGACAGCATTTCGCTGAAGAGGTGTGCAGGGGAATCACGTTTTTGTTTGGTTCTAACAATGTAAATAACAGTGATGACTCAAGACAAGTGTTTCTCAGAGGCATTGCTATTTCCACACCCACACACAATTCCCCAGGCAGCTCAAGGTTTGCCTGGGTCGCTGGTGCTGCCCAGAGCCGCAGGGGTACTGAGCACTGGCTCTGACAGTGATTTACAACAGCCTTGCTTCAGACGAGGCAGGAGTGAGCTGCAGAACAACTTGCTAACATGTTTGATCGCTCCCATAATTTCGGTCTCCGTGTACACTGATAGACCAAAAGACAGAGGCAATCGTGGCAACAGGGAATTTTAAAATGTTTGTTGTGAATGGTTAAGCTGAATGTTAAATAGCAACATTTTGAAATACTTCATCACAGCAAAATCTCAGGCAAAGATGACAGGCTCTTGTCGGATGAGGAGCACCACGAAGCAGTGCTGACAGAGCCGGTTAGCGGGAATCGGGCGTTTGTTCCTGCTCACCTGACTGTGCTGGCTCTGGAAGGAGCGCTCGTGCCTTCACCAACAGGGTCTGAAGCACCTTTACCCAGGCACAAATGTTCTACGTGAGCACTGGGATGGACTCTCAGCGAGTTTTGCTCACCCAGATGAGAGAGAGAGACCATGCAGCTCTGCTGCCCTGACCCCTGTTCTCTGACTTCCCAGGCTGCTGCACAAAAGCTGCTGGTGCCGCTGGCCCTTTCGGGGAGAAACCCGTGGCCGTGGAGCATCTCCTTTGTTCCTTGGCCGGTGACAGAGCCCCAGCTCACCAGGACCGACCCCAGCCCAGGTCAGAGTTTGGCAGCTGCCATCTACCTTTGACCACGTGTCTGAAATAATATGTTTCCTTCACAACTATTGTTTCCTAGAGCGTATTCCCCAAGGATTTGTCAGCCTACTCACTTTGCATTAGCCCGTGAGCAGGGCCAACGGACCGGTTTTCCCTGGGAGGTTATTCCTGGTTGAACAGACTTCACTCTGCACAACCGATCTTGTTAAATGCTGTTTCCTTGCTTGCTTTCATTCCACTAGTTTTAACAGGCATTCTCGGACTGCTGAAATGATGTCTGTCTTTGTTCTGAGACCCTGGCATAGATACACAACCTCCCCCAAAAGTGCATCCTTTAAAATAGATAAAATGTCTTTTCTAAATTGCAATTTAAATTGATTTTGACAGAAAGGATGGAGGAATCATACATAGAAGAAAAAAATCTTTTCGAAATGAGATCTGCGGCAAATATAGTTTAGTAGTATACTAGTTACAGAATGAACAGCATATTGTATGTGCTGTGTTAGAGGTATGTTATGAATAACAAAAGCACTGGAGCATTTACATATTTGTTTTCAGAAATCCTGGCAGTTGGATTTCACCATTCTGTGCCTCTTTGCCAGAATCACTAAACAGTGGTACATATGGCTTCTGAAGTACCATATGCCGTAGAAAACGTTAGCTGATGCCTATACTGATGCGACACACTATAGTCTTTATTTAGATTTCTTTGCAGTTTTGAACAAAGAATATTAGATCATGCAAAACATTGTGCAAGCAGTATGTAGTAGTACATACAGTAAAACATAATACATTGCACCCAAAGAAAAGCAAACTAAAAAAGGATAAGAAACAGTAGTATTGTCAATTAGAACGTGCACGTGCCAAGAAACATATCAAACAGCATAGCGCTTTTGTATGGCTGGGGCAGGAGATTTTCTAGTGCTTAAAGCAAAGAGTTGAGAGAGAGCTCCATGGACGTACAGCTTTTGAATCAAGTCCCAGATCTAAGAGATGTTCCCTGTTCCAAAAAGTACTTAGGCTTAAATTTAAGTGCATGCTTAAAATCCTTTGTGAGTGAAGGAAACACGTGCATGAGTGCTTTTCTGCAGAGAGCCCTCATTGTGGGAGCAGCAATAACTCTGGTCTCTCCCACACAGTTGTCTGAAAATAGTGACAATGAACACAATTTTAATGAGTCATGTGGGAAACACCTTGAAAATAAAACGAAATGTGGTTTCAGACATGATGATCACCAAGTCCAAAGTGAAATTAAAGAAACAAAATTGGGTGTTTGTTTTGACAAGAGTTTTCAAAATACATTTTTCCCTTCTATCTTGACACCCCTAATGACGGCAGCATTCACTTTGCTGATGTCCGTGGAGATGCCAAGCCCTGAGGGGAGCCTGATGCCGGTGCTGTAGAGCACCAGGAGCAGCCGAAGAAGAACGTGGCCCTCGGGGGAAGGAGAGCAAGATGGTGTTTTCCACCACCACAACTACCCTGAGGAGCAGTGCCCTGCTTTCCATTTCCCCCTCTCTTCTGACTGCTCTGCGTGGAGACCCCTGCCCTGTGAACACGTAATAGGCTTAACTTCAAGCTTGGAGTACATCAAATGGGATTCCTCGCATATTTAAGCTAAGGTATAGTATTTGGAGATGGGGGGAGAAGCATCACATCTCCACCTCTTGGTTTGGTTCCTGCCCATCAAACACACCCATGCCAGAGGATGGTATGTGATGGGATTTGTGCAGCCTGTGCCAAAAGTATGTTGGTGTGGTACAGCAAGTGTTAAACTATGAACAGTAGGAAATTGGGGGAATATCTTATATTTTTCAGACACTTTGAAGGTTGAGGCCAATGGACGAGCCAGAACAGAGACAAACCCAGTGCAGCAACAGAAGGTGGATAAGGCTCAACCCTGAATACAGCCAGAGCAGAGAGACTTCCTGGGGAGGTGGGAGCAGAAGTCTAAAAGGACAAGAGCTTTCAGCTGAGCCTGCACCACAGATGGCCGGGCAGGGGAAACCTGGGGAGCTGCAACTGCCGGCTGTGGGAAGAGGTGCTGGGCGAGCCTCAGGCAGAGCAGCTGCGGTGTTAGAGGTGGGCACTGCCACGGGGCAGCAGGCCGGATGGGGTGGGGGAGGCATGGGTGCAGGGCTGCTGGGGGGCTGCAGAAAGGTGTATGTGGAGGTTTAATAGCACAAGTAACTGCTGGGAGGGGAAGCCTGTAATTCCCTGACTGGATGAAAGAAGTAGAAAAGGCACCATGATCTACCAGTGGTCTTTCACAGCGTGAGCAAAAGTAGTGGAAGACGTAAGATACTGAGGCTGTCATCGAAATTCATCTGTGAGGCAAGGACTGTATGCTCTCGTGTGTAGGTAGAATCTTACACATTTTTATGAACCGCTACTTAAATGAATGGATGTAAACAGAAACAGAAGTAGGAGTGGAAGCTGAAGGCAGGCAGGCAGAGGGATGAGGGAAGCTTTCACTGAGCACCTATTTGAGGTTGCTTTCTGGGTTCGCTGAAAACCAAATGGTGGCTCAAATTCAAGCTTCATTGGGTGGCTGTAATTTTATGAAAGTAATAAGAGGGGAAGATGAACACCTTTACATCCATCTCATCCCAAGTTGTTTTAATTCCTTTACAGGACCTATGAGCAGGGGGAAATGGAGCCTCTCTTCCCAGAGAAAGATGGTGGTAGCAGTGCCGAGCAGGTGCTGCTTCCCTCCATCTCCGGCCTCCACATCACTCAAAGGAGAGTGCAGTGAGTGCCCAGCCTGCCCCAAAATTACACAGCTGCCCTTTT
The DNA here is from genome assembly GCF_030867145.1 of Opisthocomus hoazin. Taxonomy (NCBI): domain Eukaryota; kingdom Metazoa; phylum Chordata; class Aves; order Opisthocomiformes; family Opisthocomidae; genus Opisthocomus; species Opisthocomus hoazin. Next base: position 87,982,898 of record NC_134418.1, read on the forward strand.
TGGCCTGTAAACCAAAATGTCAAAACCATCACTGAGCCCACTATGTCATGAGTGGGGAGGTAGTCCAGGTTGCAGCAGGTAGACCTCCAGGGAGGAAGGACAACCCGAGCCAGGCTGGCGATCGAGCAGGTCAAGGCAGTCCATTCCCTGGCGCAGGCAGCGGGTCGTGCCTCAAGAGGCTGGGCAGGAGGACAGCTCTGTGCTTAGTGCACCAAGGCCAGGGAGTGGTGGGTGCTGCAGACGTGCCCTGCCTCCCCTTTCATGTGGTTTAGAAGAGCTCACACACGGCAAATCTGCTTCAAAGTTGCTTGGGTTTATTTTCTGCCCCCTCACCCACTCAAAAAAACAAAACAAAAACAAAAAACCACACCAAACATAACAGCAAAATCAGGCAGAAAGCCTCTGCACAACTCAGTTGTTACAATGGCATCTCAAAGCCCACCCTGACTGCTTCACTGTTTGATTTCAGATGCATGCTCGTGGATGCCAGGAGACATGACACTGACACGTCCACGGGCCTGAGCTGCGTTCCAGGCTGTCTCAACACACAGCCTCCCCGTGCTGAAGATGTCATGTATCCTTGATGGCCAAAAACAGGTGATTTGCTGTATTAGTCAGGCTACCTTTCCATTCAAAAAGCATCCACCACTATCTGCCCTGTGGTTTGGAAAGGTGTTAAAACCTCTTCCTAAACCTCAACTTGCCAGTACATCTCCCATGTGCTGCAATTATTAAATGACACTTCACAACTTCATCTCCTCTTCTGCTACATCTGCTTGCTGCTCCCATGTGCAACCTCGCTCACATCCCAAACATCTAAATGCATTGTTTTCTCTGTTTCTCCTGCCAGCATGGAAAGAAGCCATCCTTGAAGCAGGATTGCCTTCGAGCTGGCAGCAGACGAGTGATTGGCATTGGGCATTACTGCTGAGACTCTGGCAGGCCGTTTAGCAGAGAACCTTGGCTAATGAATGTCATCCACACCTAGCAGATGTGCCACTGGCTGCCATGCCAGATTTTTGACATAATACAGTGCTGCTGGACACGACAGTGCTTGGGAAAAGCCGCAGCGTAACTTGTGCCTTCAGCACAGCGTTCGATCTGGCTCTACGGTTTCACAAGTGAGAAACAAAACCTGCATGAGGGAGGGTGATGCATCGGCATCTCCTGCTCCTCGCCCCTGTTTTTAGTCGGTGCATAAATCCTGTTTGTGCTGGTTTCTCTTACATGTCAGGGGGCCTAAAAAAAAAAAATAATGATCTTTTTTGCTATGCTTTCAGCGCCAGCTCCGGCTGGTCTATGCAGCCCCCCGACCCCCGCCTCGCCCTCCCCGCCGTGTCGGGGCTGGAGGGGCCGGCTCCGCTGCGGGACGGTGCCCGGGACGCGCCTCTGCCCGCGGCTTCGCCTCTCCTCGCCTGCCCTCCACCGGAGGACAAGGCGGCCTTCACCGCGCCGGGGGTACCCGGCACCCCGCAACGCGCCCGGGATGCCGGGGCTCGTCCCGCAGCGCTCGGGGGAGCGGAGGGGCCGCCGCCGCCCCCCATCCCGGGAGCAACCCCCGAGAGCGGCGTCGCGGCGGGCGGCCGCTGACCACGACCCGTGCGGGTCGCGGTGCGGGTCGCGGGGGAGATGTCCCCGCGCGGGGCGAGGCCACCAGGGTGGTGGGGTGGGGATTTTCGGCCGAATGCTTTGCCCTTAGGGAATCAGATACCGTGGTCATTAGCCCGTTAATTACCCGGCGGTGCGTGCGGGGGAGGGGGCGGGGGGTGTGCCCCGCCAGGGCTCGCGTTGCGGGTCTGCCGCCCCCTCCCCGCTTCCGCGGCTTCGTCCGGGACCGTCCCGTTACCCCCCCCGCAGCTGCGGCCCGCACCGCTGCGTTTCACCCCGGGGGTGAGCTCCCCCAAAGCACCCCTCTGGGGCCGCTGCCCGCACCGGCTGCCCTTCGGACGTCCCTTCGGAGGGGCTCAGCTCCGGGGCGGGGGGCCGGGGACTGTCCCCCCGCAGCCGGCTGAAAGCCAAGTGCGGCGCAGCTGGGCTGGGCCGGTGGGGATGCTCCCAGGGAGGGAGGCGAGGGATCGGCACCGGGGGGGTCGTACCGAAATGAGAATCACTCCGGTCGCATGAGATCGGGAGCCGATGCACGAGCGTAAGGCAGATCACTTTGCCGCTCTGCCCGGCTTTTCCCTCGGCCTCTTTATCTTTCAATTGAAAACCAATTAAAGGTTTCTATAAATCTGTTAGCATCCCCTTTACATGGGGCCCTCTGATGCCTGCTGTATTGCCCTTTAGATGCCTCTTCCTTTTTTTGTTTTACAATTGTTGTATCAATATAATGCTTCCTTTCTTTCTCTGTCTCTATAGATACAGATATACAAGGCAAACTAAAGGTTTCGACTGCTATTCAGTGCCTCCTCATTTGTCCCGGAGCCGAACAGTGGTGCCCTTTCTCTTCTGGCTGCTTTTCCCTGCTTCTGGTGCAGCAGTTATGGGAGAAGCAGATGGCTACTGATTGGGTGAGCTTTGTGGCTTTAATACTGAATACTTTATGGAAAAGGACTTTATCATGCTTGGTTGGTCAGAGGAACAACGGGATGAGATTTATGACGAGAGAAAATAAATCTTTTTAAGTTTCAGACTCCTTCACACACCCCATGTCAAGTCGCTGTAGCAAAGCTGGAGCTGAAATCCTCTGCATCTTTCTTTTTTTCCCTCCCTCCCCCTCTGTCTGTCTGTCCTTTCACTGCTCTCCCCACCCCCTCCACAGCAGGATTTAGCAAACCTCGGCAAACTTTAGGGACTGTCACTCACTGGAGCCGCAGAGGCCTTCGCAGCCGCGCAGGCTGCGTGGGGAAGGCAAAGACCATCCCCAGATGAGGATCCTCTGCCTCATGGAAATACTCTGGGCTGGCAGCTCCTGCCAAGCCTTGTCCACCCGTAACCCAGAGAGTGGTCGTGCAGGGTCCTGGTGGGGACTTTTGGGTGATGTCCTCACAAACCTGGCAACACCCAGGCCATGTGGCCACCAGAAAGACGCCCAGGTCAGGCTGCCCGCGGCTCACTGCAGAGTCCGCATCTCCCAGAGCAGCGGGAGCCCAGTGCCGCCCGACCCTGCTGCAGCCCACGCTGGGCAGCCCCCGGCCGGGGGCCGTGGGACCATGCGCCCGGGAGCAGCTCTCTGCGCCATCCCCCAGTCACCCCCACAGAGGCTCGGCCCTCACCACCAGCTGCCGCGTGTTGCCCACCAGGCCTTGGGTTCTCACCGTCTCCCGCTGAAGCCGGAGGATGACCGGGGGCTGTGTGGTGGGGTAGGTGCCTGCCCCAGTGTGGGATGCGGGCGAAGGGCCCAAGGGTGTACCCAAGGCAGAAGGAGATTTCAGTCCTACGGGGGTTCCCCCTTCCATTTCTCTCCCTTTCCTGCCCTGTACAGCCCGTCACGTCCTCTAGCAGGCTGTGAAACGTTTTGAAGAAGCTAAAGCTAGGTGAAAGCTTTCCAGGTTTTGAACCTTGGCGCTACTGTCCAGTCAAGAAAGGAGGAGAAACAGAAAGCAGTGGTTGAGAAAAATGATTTTGAGTTAGAAAGTCAGAGGTTGTTTGGGTCGATATATGAACTACTTGACCAGCCACCCTATATTACATTCAGTGGTTTGTTTTCTGGTCAGATATAAAAAAATTTCTGCAACCCTTTGATGAATATAGAAATTAACCTTTCTAACTGGTTTCTGCTTTTGCTTGGAAAAAAGTACAAGGCAAATTCAATCATGACCAGAGGCTGAAGGAACAGCCAAGGTGCTTATGGCATCTCCAAGTCATGAGAAAACGGTCAGGGAAGGGACCAGTGCTGCTGTGGGTGCCCGAGGCTCCTGGGGGATGGGAGCGTTTGGCCCTTCTTGGGGTGAGCCATAGCCAAAGCTGGTGGCTGGCAAAGGGGGCTTTACAGCGTTGTAGCATGGCAGTGACTCGACCTGGGAGTCCCAGGCGCTGCTGCAAGCATCAGGGAGATGCAGCTGGGGGGTCGGTGGAAATAGGTAGGGACGGGGACCACAGGCTTTCTTGGGAGCGGAGCTGGAAACGAGACAGGACAGGCACTGCCGGCATGCCTCTGCCCTGGCGAGGGCCTGGCGGTGGGTACATGTCTGGCTGGCTGTGGGGCTGAGGAGGCCCGGAAGGAGCCCCGTGCCTGCTTGGCAGCATTACCAGTGGGAGAAACGCGGCTTCTCCGTGCTGCCGCTCGCTTGCCTGTGGCACGGCAGTGATGCTGCTGGGCCCGGCACAGGACCTCCAAGGAAAGGCGCCGTCCACAAGCCTGGTGGCAGTGAAACGCAGAGAGGAGGGTTTGTCATTCAGCTGAGGCCCCGGTTTATTTCCACTACAGAGGCCTCGCTGCCGTGCTTGTCTCGGGGGAAGGGAACCGCTCTGCCCGCATCCTGCACGCACCCGGAGGGCTGGTGGCTCCATGCTTCGTGGTGAGTGCTGCTCCCCCGGCCCGGTGTGCTCTCCGAGGAACGCAGCCCGGCCTGGCCTCCGAGCGCAGCAGGCAGCGAGTGGGGCAAGGCGGCTCCGGGCACCCCTTCGCCCCCTCCCCACGGCCCCCCGGCACGCCCTGAGCCGCTGCGGCTGGGCTTGTGGGCTGCTGGGGGCTCGCGTGTCCTCCGGGTGATTTCGTTTCACCGGTGGCTTTATAGCGAGTCAGCTGCAAGCTGACCCTCGGCTGCGTGCGTGTCCCCTCGGAGGAGCGGCCGGCCGGCCATCGGCCTGGAGCCTGTCACAGCTTGGAGCCAGCGCTTCCCAAGAGATGCTGGAGTGTTTCTGAGCACGGGTTGCGCGCCTCTCCGTGCCCCTTTCCTCTCGCTCGCTGGGGCGAAATCCGGGGAGGAAAGAGGGGCAGCGGCGAGGGTGCCCCGACACCCCCAGAGACGGATCCTCTGCGCCCTGCGGCCAGCCCCACGGTAACCGGTCACGGGCAGAGAGCCAGCACTTCGCTCCGGGAGGGTACGCAATGCTGGCGGCCGGGCATCGCCCCGCCGGCCCCTCGACCCCCGCAGCCGCCCTGTGCCCCCACCGCCCGGCCCCCTCCGAGCCCCAGCCCCGGTCCTGCCGCGGGAGCCGGCGGGGGCTCCGCAGCGGGACGGGACGGGGGGGGAGCGGGCGCTGTATGGCCGGGGCTGCACTCCCGGGGGGCTGCTGGGGCTCCGGGGAGGGCGGCCGGAGCTCCCCACCCCGGGCGGCCCTGTCCCGCTGCGGGAGCCGTGCGGGCAGAGGCCGGTGCTCCGTGCGGGGCTGGCACCGCGTGGCTGGCACCGCACCGGCCGGGCTCCCGCGGGCCTCGCCGGGCTGCAGCCGAGGCTGGCGGCCGGGGGCCGTTCTCCCCGCGGCGGGGGCCGGGCAGAGCCGGGCCGGGCCCCTCCGCCGCGCCTGGAGCCCGGCCCGCTGCGGGGCTGGGGCCGGATCGGGCCCGGCAGCACCGTCTCCGTTTCCCCCCCCGGTAAAGGCTTTTCTCTGAGCCCGGGCGGCCCGTCCCCGCCCGGCACGGCGGGCTTCCCAGCGCCCGCACCGGGCTGTCCCGGTAGCCGGCCGGCCGGGCCGTGCCGCGGCAGCTCCCGGGCCGCGGCGCTCGGACGCGCGGACTTGCGGGGGTCGGTGGGAGGGTTGCTCTGCGGGGCCGGGGAGACGCCGTTGCCTGGGATTCACTTCCACGACAGCATCCGAGGCTGAACAGCAGCTCCCGAGTGCCGCTGCGGTCCTGCTCAGCGCCGGGGAGTTTCGTCAGCTGGGAGAATGTCGATGCAATTTCGAGATAGTTTATGTGCCGTGGTGTCCCTTAAAATTCTCGCGAATAAAAATAACGCGTAGGTTTGCTCTCCCCCCTACTAATGACAGTCATTCGGACAATTTATATCAGACAGCGGGAGCTGCGGCATTAAAAAAAAAAAAAAAAAACAAAAGAAAAAAAGGGTAAAGAAAAAAAGGAAAAGGGAAAAAGAAACCCCTCTGAACCAGGAATTGAGATTCAAATTTTTACAGACTCCCGTATTTTTAACGTTATGACAATCCCTGTTTTAGGAGACGCTGCGTTTTGTCGAATTAATAAGATAAATGTTGAAAGCATATTACATGCAGCCTTTAATCCTAATGCAAGGAAAATCGTAATTATGTAGAGGATAAGTGAATTTGAAAGCCAAACATCAGCCCACTCTCTGATTGCAAACCACGATCCGTTCGCCTGTGGAAAACGCTTTGTCTCTTCTTTTGTTTAGTTTAGGGGGCTTTAAATTCTATTTTTAATTTTTTTTTTAATCGGTTTTCTGCCTGAAATGACGGGGACGAGGGAGGAACCGGTGACGGCTTTTCCGCGCGGCAGAAGCCTGGTTTCGGCACAGGGCACCCGCGGACGTTCTCGCGTGGGGGGCTGCCAGCCCGCCCGCGGCCCGGCAGACCCCGCGGACCCCGCAGATCGCTCGCCGGTCCCGACGGCGGGGGGACTCCGGCCCGGGGAGGCTCCGGCAGGGACCGCCAGGGCTGCCCGCTCCCCCCGCCGGGGGTCCGCCGCTCGCCCCCTCCCCCGCCGGCAGCCCGGGAGGACCGGGAGTGAGGAGCCGGGCGGCGTTACCCCCCCCGCCCCGCAGCCTTTATCCCGGCGAGGAGGGGTTTCGTTCGCGGGTCCGGGGGCTCCCCCCGCCCAGCAGGTGAGGGCAGGGCGGGAAGGCGGCGGTCGGGATCCCGGCGCTGGGCGGAGCGGCCGTCGGCCCCCCCCGGCCCCCCGCCCCGCATCCCCCGCCGGGCCGAGCCGGGGCGACGGCCCCCAGACCCGCACGCTGCCACCGCAAGGGTCCGGGGCTGGGGGGTGCGCCCCGTCCCGCCCCGCCCACCCCCCCGCAGGTGCCCGGTGGCGGCGGGGCCAGGTGAGGGGCGGGCGGGCGGGCGGGCGGCGAGCGGGCAGCCCCCGAAGGGGTTAAAGGGAGGGGACGTGGGCTGTCACGCGTCATTGGGCAGATTATGTGCGGCAAACAAAAAGTGTGTGTCTGTGTGCCAGTCAGTCACTGCAGCGGGTCCCCCCGCGCCGCTCGCCTCGCCGCCCGCCCCCGGCCATGGGCCCGCACTGACACACCGCGCCGGGGCAGCGGGCCGGCAGCGCGGCGCTGGGGCGTCTGTCGGGGCCGGGACTGCGGCCCCGCTCTCCCGGTGAGTACCCGCGGGGGGGCGGCCCCGCCGGAGGGAACAAAGCCGTGGACGGCGGCCGCGCCGGGGGCCCGCCCGGGTGCTCTGCCCGTCGGCCCCGGCTCCGGCAGCGGCCCCGGCTCCGGCAGCGGCCCCGGCGCCTCCCGGCCCGGACAAAGGGCGGCCGGGGAGAGGCAGCGCCGCGGGGCCGGGGGGGGCCCGGGGAGACGGGGAGACCGGGGCCGGGGGGGGCCGCGAGGGGCCCGGCCGGGGCGGGAGGAAAGTTTGGCGGGGGCCGCTCGCCGCCGTTCGTTTCGTTTGGCGAAATGATCCCTTCGCGGGAGGGATGCACCAGGCAGCGCCGTAACGAGGGGGGCGGCGGGGAGGCAGCGAACGCGCCCTGCCGCCGGCCCCCGTTCCCGGGGGGGGCCGGGACCCCCCGCCGCCCACGGCACCGCTGCGGGCGGCAAAGCTTCTGGGGCGCGGGGACTCGGTTGTCTCCCGGCAGCGGGGGGGGAGGCGGCTCGGCGGGGCCGTGCCGGGTGCGAGCGGCTTCGGGTGTGAATAGGCGCACCGGGAGAAACACAGACTCGTCCCCGCGCCGACCCGAAATGAACGATTTCGATGGCAGATGGGGTGGGGGGAAGGCAGCCTTACACCGATCGGGTCGGAAAGGGCGAGGGCACGGCAGCCCCTGCGCGCAGCTCCTTCCCCGGCCTCGGCCCCGGCCCCGCGGGCAGCCCGACCGCTGCCTGCTGCCCGCGGCCCCTGCCCGTTCCCCCTGCCAGCTGCCGGCCCCCCCTACCCGCTGCCGTTCCCGCAGCCTGCTGCCCGTTGCCCGCTCCCCCTGCCCGTTGCCCGCTCCCCCTGCCCGCTGCCCGTTCCCGCTGCCCGCAGCCTGCCCGCCTCGCCTCGCCCGCATCCGTCCCCTCGCCGCGCACGGGAGCCGAGGCTCACCCTCCTCCATAAATAAGCGTGTCGAGGTAAAAATAATTACCTCTGCTTGCTGCTTTTAATTAAAGTCTCGGAGGGAAAGTGCTGGATTATGGTAATGAGCAGACATACGTTCCCTCTTGTCGAGCGGAGCGGGAGGTGAGCTGACATGCAATCAGCGACAATGACAAGCCACTCGAAACCCATTCGCTCCGCTCCTCCGCCGCAGCCCGGAGACCGGCCCAGCCCCTCTCTCGCGGGGGGACCCCCGCCGCCCCGCTCCCCGCCGCGGCCGGAGCCCCGCCGACGGCCGCCCCTTTTCGCTCGGCTCCCGCCCGCCCCTGGCCCCGCGGTTGCCCCCCGCGCTCCCGCCCGGTCGCTGCCCGGAGCCGGCTCCCGCCGCGCCCGCAGCCGGGCTCGCCGATAAATAAATCATCGCGGCGGCTTCCCCGCACCTCGCCGCCCGCTCCCGGAGCTCCTCGCCTGCTTTATTTCTTTTTTTTTTTTTTTTTCCCCCCCAGACCGGTGAAAGTGCTCTCATGCCTCTTAATTTTATTTATTTTTTAAATGTTTGTTAATTGCAATATTTTTTAAATTTACTTTTGTTTCCCCCGGCGGGTCGCGGCCGCATCTCCGCGCAGCATCTCCGGGGCTGTAACGTCCCGGCTCTGCCCGTCTCCCCGCCCGCAGGCATGGAGGACGCCGGCATCCAGAGGGGAATATGGGACGGGGACGCCAAGACGGTCCAGCAGTGCTTGACTGACATCTTCACCAGCGTTTACACCACCTGCGACATTCCAGAAAACGCCATTTTCGGCCCCTGCGTCCTGAGCCACACGTCCCTGTACGACAGCATCGCCTTCATCGCCCTCAAGTCCACGGACAAGCGCACCGTCCCCTACATATTCCGGGTAAGAGCCGCTCGCCCGCCGGGCAAAGCCGTTCGCCCCGCGGCCCCGGAGCCGGCCCGCCGGCCGCTGCCCGAGCGCGTCCCCGCCGCGCAGCGCGTCCCCGCCAGGGAGCGCGGCCCCGTCGGGCCGCCCGCTGCTCGCCGCGGCCCCGCCGAGCCAGGAGCGACCCTTCGCCGCCGGGATGCGTTCCCCGCCGCCCCGGCCGGCCGCCCGGCCCCATCCCGTCGGTCCGTCGGTCGGTCGGTCCGTCGGTCGGTCGGTCCGTCCGCGCGCGTTAGTGACGGCGGGGTTTGCAGGTGGACACGTCGGCGGCCAACGGCTCGTCGGAGGGGCTGATGTGGCTGCGGCTGGTGCAGTCGGCGCGGGAGCGGGAGGAGCAGAACCTGGAGGCCTACATCAAGAGCGGGCAGCTCTTCTACCGCTCCCTGCGCCGCATCGCCAAGGACGAGGAGCTGCTGGTGTGGTACGGCAAGGAGCTCACGGAGCTGCTGCTGCTCGGCCCGGCGCGGGCCCCCGCCCGCAGTAACGGTGGGTGTCCCGCGCGGCCGCCCGGCAACCCTTCCCGCGGCCCCGGGTGACCAGCGGCCTCTGGCGGGGCGGGGGGGGCGGGCGGGGGGGATCCCCACCCGGGGTGGCGGGGGGGAGGCGGCCGGCGTCGGGACCCCCGCCCCCTCCCCTTCCTCCCGTCGGCGGCCCCGCTGACCGCGCCCCCGCCTCTGCGCGTCCCGTCCCGCGTGTGCCCGGCCGCAGGCTCGCCGCCCTTCGCCTGCCCCGAGTGCAGCCAGCGCTTCCAGTTCGAGCTGCCCTTCGCCGCCCACCTCCGGTTCCGCTGCCCCAAGCGGCTGCACGGCCCCGACACCGGCCCCGCCGCCGAGGCCCCGGGCGGCAAGGACGGCGCCGGCAAGGAGCAGGAGCCCGGCAAGTACAGCAAGCCCGGCGGGCCGCCGCTCCACCACCCGTTCCCCGGGGCCGACGGCGGCAGCGCCGCCGCCGCCGCCGCCACCAAGCCCTCCACGGACTTCCACAACCTGGCGCGGGAGCTGGAGAACTCCCGCGGCGGCCACGGCGGGTCCCCGGGGCGGCCGGCGGCCCCCGAGGCGCCGGCCGCGAAGGCCAAGCGGCGGTACCCCGAGGAGGAGGAGCGGGGCCGCTTCCCGGCGGAGCGGCCCGGGCTGCCCGCGGCGCCCAAGGAGGAGCCGGTGTGCGCCCCGCAGCAGCAGTACCGGGCGGCCGGCTCCTACTGCGGCCTGGAGGAGGGCGGCCGGCTCTTCGCGCCGCCCAGCCCGGAGACCGGCGAGGCCAAGCGCAGCGCCTTCGTGGAGGTGAAGAAGGCGGCCCGCGGCTCCGACCCCGACGGCGGCCCCGAGGAGGGCCAGGAGCGCGGCTCCCCCGCCGCCCCGGGCTCGGCCGGCGGGGAGCCGGGGCTGTGCCCCCGCGGCGGCCCCGGGGGCCCACTGGCCGCCCGCCTGGAGGGGGGCAGCCCGGCGCGGGGCAGCGCCTTCACCAGCGTGCCGCAGCTGGGGGGCCCCGGCGGCGGCGGGGGCGGCCCCGGCGGGGCGGAGGAGCGGAAGAGCGCCTTCTCCCAGCCCGCCCGCTCCTTCCCCCACGTCCCGCCGCTGGTGCTGGGCCAGAAGCTGGGCGGGCTGGGCGAGCCCTGCCCCGACGGCGCCGCCGCCCCCGCCCGCCTCTACGCCGCCGAGGCGCTGGCCGTCAAGCTGCCGGGCGGCGGGGAGGCGGCGGGCGGCGGCGGCGGGGGCGGCGGCGGCGGCGGCGGGCTGCCCAAGCAGAGCCCCTTCCTCTACGCCACCGCCTTCTGGCCCAAGAGCTCGGCGGCGGCGGCGGTGGCGGCGGCGGCGGCGGGGCCGCTGCAGCTGCAGCTGCCGTCGGCGCTGACGCTGCTGCCGCCGTCGTTCACGTCGCTGTGCCTGCCGGCGCAGAACTGGTGCGCCAAGTGCAACGCGTCCTTCCGCATGACCTCGGACCTGGTCTACCACATGCGCTCCCACCACAAGAAGGAGTACGCGCTGGAGCCCCTCGTCAAGCGCCGCCGCGAGGAGAAGCTCAAGTGCCCCATCTGCAACGAGTCCTTCCGCGAGCGCCACCACCTCTCCCGCCACATGACCTCGCACAACTAGCGGGGACACCCCCCCCCGCACCCGCCCTCCCCGCCCGGGGACCCCCGCCCGGCCCCCCGCGGAGGGCAGCGGCCGCCCGCCGCGCTCGTTCCTTTCCTTTCGATGCACGCATTTTCACTTTCCGGGGAGGGGCGGGGAGGGCAGCAGGGGAGAAGAGGAGAAGAAGAGGAGAAAGAAGAAGAAGAAGAGGAAAAAAAATGAAGAAGAAGAAAAAAAAAAGAATAAAAGCACCGGGGAAAAAAAAAGAAGGAAAAAAAGCGCAAATGACTTAAAAATACATTTTTTAAAATGTCATATATTGCAACATATTGATGCATTTGTCATACGTTTCTACTTAAATTATTAAGCACTTATGGTTTAGATGTAATAATAATTATATGTCGGGGTAAATTTTTATTTTAGATATAAAGCTACAGGCGGGGAGGAGCGCGGCGGGGTCGGCGGGGGCGGCGGGCCGGGGTCCTGCATGCACCGGGCTCCTCCCGCCCGCCCGGCCCCCGCCGCCCGCGTCCCCTTTGCTGCAGAGTGTCACCTGGTGCCCGTGAAATGGAGTCTCGATAGTTCCGTGTTACCTTTCCTTTTCGGTTTGGGTATTTTTTTTTTTTTCCTCCCCCGCTCTCGAAAAGATTTATTAAACTTTATAGTTTATCTGGGTATGTTGGATGCTTTGACAATAAATGACTTTATTTTCTTCAAAGCACCTGGACGTTAATCGATGCCGGGGGGGGTGGGCGGAGGGGAGAGGGGTGGCCCCAGGGCTGCGGGGCGGGAGCGGTGCCCCTGGCCTGCCCGGGTGAAGGGGGCCGGCGGGGAGAGACCCCGCCCGCCCGCCCGCTGCTCCCTTTCCCTTCTCTCCCTCCTGCCTTCAGCCTCGCTTGCTGCTCTCCGTCCTCCCGCCTGTTCCTCCTCGGTTTCGCCTCGCGTTTTGTTCACCCTTTATTTCTCTCTCCTTTCATCCCGTCCTTCCCTTCATTTCGTTTCCCTTTCATGTTTTTGGTTTGGTTTAATTTCTTGCTTTTTGCCTTTCTCTCTTTTTCTTCCTGTCTTTCTCTTTTTGTCTCTTCCTCTCTTTCCCCTTTCTTCTGTTTCTCCTTTTCCTTTTTTCCTTTTCTTTTTCTATTTTCCTTTTCATTTTTTCCTTTTTCCTTTTCCTTTTCTTTTTCCTTTTCTTTTTTCTTTTTCCATTTTTCCCTTTTCTTTTTCCTTTCCAGCCCCTCTCGGGTCTCCCCTAGCTCCCCGGCGCGCCCCTACCTTCGTTCCACAACACCCATCCACCTCGCCCCTGCCGGGAGCCTTTATTGCCCCCCTCCCCTTGCCTCGTGGGGCCGCCGGCCCCTGGCTCCCGAGGCCCCCGACCGACCCTGGGCAGAGCCCCCCGGTGCTGGGCAACAGGTGGCAGGTGCCCAGGGGAGTCCCCAGCCCGGGTGCCCCGGGTGTCCCGCCGCCAGCGACAGACGGGAGGGCTCGGGGAAGGGGGTCCCCCCTGGGCGCGTGGGGACAGCCCGGTCGGGCGGCACCGCGCGCAGCGGGCGCGTTTCGGGGCGAGAGGCAGAGCGAGGGGTGAGGCGGCGGCTCGGTGTGACGGAGACCCCCTGCCGCGCGCGGGGCCCCGCGGCGGGGGGCGGGCGAGGCGCGACCCGCGCCGGGGCTGGGGAGTCCGTCCCCCGGCTCCAAGCGCGCTGGGCTCGGGGCACCGCCAGCGCCTGCCGCCGCGGGGCCGGGGGGTCGGGACTCTGCCGTGAGGCGCCCGGACCCGCTGCCGAGCGTCTGCAGCGCCGGGGGACGTCGGCTGGAGCTTCGGCCGGGACCCGCTCGAGAACTCCGCACGCTCGGATCCCGCTCGCCTCGGCGGGGCAGAGCGGAGGCTGACACCCGGCCGGCCCTCCGTGCCTCGGCAGGGCGCAGGGGGCCCCGACGTGAGAGCGGCGTCAGAGCGTGGAGGGTGTCCCGCCGTCCCCCCCCGCCCGCACATTTTCCGTTCTGATTACTCTCCCCCCAGTTTGTGGGCTGTGCTGGGGTCGCTGCCCCCCGGCTTCCCCGGTGCTGTTTGCTCCATCGCGCACTTGCCCTCGTAAGCCGAAACTCGCCTGGCCCCGGGAATGTACGAATAACCCCGGACCACGCGAGGTGCTAATACGGTGTCGTGTCCCCCCCCCCGCCCCGTTCGCTGACCGGCATTCACCGCAGCAGGGGGCACGCCCGCCTCCGCCCGCCCGCCCGCCCGCCCGCCAGTAACTGGGGGGGCGAGGTCTTAATGGCCCCCCGGGGGCTTCCTTAAAGGCGGCGGCGGCCCCGCGGGTGCCCGTGCCCCGGGGACGCCGCGGGCAGGCAGCGCCATCTGGCGGAGCCGGCGGCAGCTCGAGCTCGCCGGGCGGGGCGGGGGACGCTCGGCCGCCGGGCCTCGGCGCGCGCGGTGCCGGGGCCTCCGCTCCCGGGGCCGCTCTGGGGCTCCGCTCCCGGGGGTGCGGGCTCCTGTGCCGGGGCCGCTCTGGGGCTCCGCTCCCGGGGGTGCGGGCTCCTGTGCCGGGGCCGCTCTCGGGCTCCGCTCCCGGGGGTGCGGGCTCCTGTGCCGGGGCCGCTCTGGGGCTCCGCTGCCGGGGGTGCGGGCTCCTGTGCCGGGGCCGCTCTGGGGCTCCGCTCCCGGGGGTGCGGGCTCCTGTGCCGGGGCCGCTCTGGGGCTCCGCTGCCGGGGGTGCGGGCTCCTGTGCCGGGGCCGCTCTGGGGCTCCGCTGCCGGGGGTCCGGGCTCCTGTGCCGGGGCCGCTCTGGGGCTCCGCTGCCGGGGGTCCGGGCTCCTGTGCCGGGGCCGCTCTGGGGCTCCGCTGCCGGGGGTCCGGGCTCCTGTGCCGGGGCCGCTCTGGGGCTCCGCTGCCGGGGGTCCGGGCTCCTGTGCCGGGGCCGCTCTGGGGCTCCGCTGCCGGGGGTGCGGGCTCCTGTGCCGGGGCCGCTCTGGGGCTCCGCTGCCGGGGGTCCGGGCTCCTGTGCCGGGGCCGCTCTGGGGCTCCGCTGCCGGGGGTCCGGGCTCCTGTGCCGGGGCCGCTCTCGGGCACATATGGTGCAGCCGGCACCCCGCGGCACTGCTGGTGCACAGCGCTCACGCTGCTCCTCTACCAAAAATGCGCAGGACTTGGGGACAGGAAATTTAATGAAAGATGACAGGCTTCATTTTGGCAAAATCTGGTACGAGGGTCAGCAGAGATAAACCCCAGCTGGCGCTATTTGCACAAGCGGGACATTGCAGGAGGGCATGCTCGGCCCTGTGCGGTTGGGCAGTGTGGGCAGGAGGACAACAAGAGCTTCCCGTGGGCCATTGAGGCTCAGGATGTGGCCACCGCAGGTCCTTCGCTCCCCAGACCCACCCTGGCTTTCCTTGGGGTCGGAGCAAGTGCCACTGCCCGAACACTGCTCTTTTGGCAATTAAGAATACCGGCGCATGTGAAATTGTCGGGAAGGGAAGAAGGGAATCTCATTTTAAAAAAAAAAAAAAAAAAAAGTCTTTCCCTGCCCGTGGGCTGATGTTGTGCTGCATCTCAGCGCAGCAGCCAGCGTGAGCAGCTGCAGCTGCCTGTGGCAGGGCAGAGGCTGGCGTGCCCCGACGCAGGAGCCTCTCCCAGCATCACAGCCCAGAAAAGGCAGCACCGAGGCACGGTGCAGTCATTTCCCTGGGAGAGAGCTGCTGCTGCGAGCCCACGCCAGAGCACGCAGCTGCATCTGCCTCCGAAACCCACCCCGCGAGGTGCATCTTCAACATGCTGCGGAGGAGCGGGCACCTTGGGAGTGAGGAAGGGCAGCCTTCAGCCTCGGCCTGCCCCAGCCCTGGTGCTGCCGGGGAGCCCCTTTCCTGCTCCCCACAGCACTCAAGGTAAGGCTGCTCCATCTGTGGCCGGCTGTGCTGCAAGTTATAATAATAATTCCAACAAATGCTGATATTAATGCTGTTATCAGGGTGCCGTGGTTTTTTTACTATTTGAAAGCAGGTCTGAACTGCGTTTACTCTAATACTTGTCTGTGGTACGCATGGGCAGAAGTGTGGTTTGGGGGTTTTTTGATTTATTTTTTTTTTTAACACAACAAGCAGCAGTCAGGCAGCCACGGGCAGCAGACCCGCAGCTCACAAATCCCGGGGCTGAAGCCAAGGCAGCCGCCTGCCCAGGGGTCTGATCCTGTCCCCACCAAAGCTGGTAGGAGCTCTGCCTCTGGCCCTACACAGCAGTAGGTTCGGCACCTGGGCAGTCAGCCGTGGGCAGCTGAGCTCCCTGGCTGCGCGGGCACAGGCTAAACAGGGTTACTTTTACCCAGACTTTTGGTTTAGGTCTGGACAAAGGTGTCTGAGTGAGATTTTCATGGGAGTCAGCTCCCTCTGGCTCACAGCGAGTGCTCAGCGCAATGCCTGCACGCTGCATCACAGCCTGCCGAGGCTGCCCCAAAATCTGCTGGGTTTCTATTCCCGTGAAGATGCAAAGCAGCATGCAGGTGTGATGGAAGGATGAATCTCTGCTGCCTGGTCCCTGATACCATTTGCTGTGGTTGCTCCCAATTAGGCTGGGCTCCTCCTCTTTGCAAGGTGTGTCTTGCTAGTTAACCTGTAATTGGTCAAGCTGTTAAAATTGAAAAATCAGCTATTAAGGTTTCATTGTAACACCCTACTCTTACATATGACTTATTTGGCTGTGGATATCTAAGAAAAGACAGAAATATTTTACTTGTTTTGAGAATAATACGAGCTACGCAGTATTTGTTCTTTACTTTGGAGCCAAAACCAGACTCTGCTGCTAAGGTCTTATTTGGAAGGGAAATAAGGGAAAAGATCGTACCCAGTACAGCAGGTATTGATGGTGGATTTAGGACAAATATACACAAAAAGAAAAATGCGTGGGGGATGTTTCTGTCAGATATGGTGCTGTTCTGCACAAGGCTGGAAAATACCTGGCTTGCTTTGGATTTTTTTAGAGAGGCTCTTTTTCACTTGTTCGTATTTCTTTTATTTCCTTATTTATCTTCCATTGCATTTTATTATATTTTATTTATTATATTTTATTTATTTTATTATATTTTATTATATTTTATTTATCTTCCATTGCAACAGCTGGACGCTGTGCCCATCAGGGTTTAGGTGTGAGCAGGTTGGTTTCTCTGCCCTGTGCCATGGGTGGGAGGACGGTGGCTGGCAGTGGCGTGGGGATGCTGCAGGCAGGCTGAGGCTGGGCTCTCGCCGCCTGTGTGGGCACAGCCATCCGGGAGCACGGCACTGCCGGTCCCCTCTCCCTTGCCTCGGCACAGCCCTTGTCTGCAGCGATGGCGTGAGAGCTTCGCTTACCCTGGGGACGTGCTGCAACCCTGGGCACGGACAGCCTGCAGGGACCTGAGAGGCCGTGCTGTGCAAGAGACAGACGTAGGGTGTGAATGGACGCGTGCTAAGGTGCAAATACCCCTGTGCGACCGGCGCAGACCCCCGTTCGGTGCCAGCTGCCCGACAGAAATCCTTTTGACTTGCTCTGGGGAAGGTTGTGGGTTTTCCTTCTGTTGAGGAGGTCTCCACTGGTGTAAGGGGTGACTGCGTGTGCCTGGGAATGCACCAGTGTGTCCTCTGTTGATGATAAGGCTGGGTGACTGGAGGAGAGTTGCTGAAGGTGATGTGCGAAGGCCGTGGCACACTTGGGACCAGTTTGTGCCCACCACCTATTGCATTCAGCGTGACATTGTCCATCTTCCAGTGGCACCATTTACGCTATATTTTGTCTCAATAGACCAGACTAACCCCTTATGGCAGCAGATCTTTGTTGTTGTCCTACAAGCCTGCTGCCAGCCCCTGCCTGCAGAAACACAGCGGGGTGGCAGCTCCGCACGTGGGGACGTGCTGCTGGGCCCGGGTGCTGCAGGGGAAGCTGTGCTCAGGCTCCTCTTCAGTGAAGCGTCCTCGGGTCTTGCTCAGCCCTGCCATTTCCCAGCCCTGCCTGCAGCCTCTCCGGAGCAGCAGCGTGCCAGGCTGGTGTTTTCCCGTGTGGAGGCTGGTGGGGTGGCTTCTGAGTGACCTCAGGGGCTTCTGTGTCTGTGGGGAAGGTGTGCATTGCACCCGGCAGCACCTTGGTTCCCCACAGCCCCTGGGTTATCATTTTAGTTAAATCAAGTGGGTTTAATGCATGTGCCCCTAGTAAGACGCTCTGCTTCCAGCTCTGTGCAGAGCTGCTCCAGCAGCCAAGGCTCGCGCCTTCCCCAGGAGCAGGGACACGTGGGGCTGTCCTCGCAGGGCCCCCTGCGCTGCAGCCACCCCCCTCCTGCCACAGGTGAGTCTCCTTCAGGCCACAGATCCTGGTTGCACAGGCTTTTGTCACAAGCTGCTGAGGTGGCACGGGGTGCGTTTCCCCGGGGAGCAGCTGGCCCCAGGGCACCCCACGCCTGCACCAGCGCAGGGACGCGCTGTCGCTCCTCAGTCCCCCGAGAAGCTGAACGCAGCGTGCTCTTACTCTGCTGATGCTGTGAAATCAACCTTCCCGTGAGTGAAAACACAAGCGATGTTGAAAGCCGGGTGTGCTTTCCCTCGAGGCCGTCTGGCAGGGCACTGCTGCAGCCTGGCACGGCTCAGCTCAGGGCCACTGTACCGTGCCCTTGTGCTCCCTGGGAGCCGGGGCTGGCTCGCATCGGCGCAGGGCTGGTGGAGCGCGGGGTGGCTCGGGTACGGCCACAACTACAACTTCACACACAAGCTCGCTGAACAAGGCTTTGCTGGCTTGCTTTATGCCTTGTCACATTTTGCTCTGCAGACTTTTAAGGGGCAATTAAATAGAACCTGGCTCACGTTTGGAGGGGGAAACATTCCCGCTATGCAGAGCGTGGCCCCAGGTTACGCAGCAGATCAAGCAGAGGTTCAGAAGAGCCCTTCTCTTTAAATACAAGATTTTACATGTGAAACCTAACTTATCCTGTCCGTTTGCTAAAAGTTTTCTCTGTAACGAAGCCTTGAATAATTTAGGTAACATAACATCAGCATTAGGCTTCAGAAGCTGCTGGTGTGCATGTAAGGGCTGTTACTGCCAAAGGCAATTACACTGGATTATTCCAGGAAGTTGACTATTATATATATTTATTTATTTATATTTAAGCCTCACATTTTGTGTGGGGTTTTTTTGGTTTTGTTTTTTTTTTGTTTGTTTGTTTTTTACATGGGTATTTGGGGTATTTGAAAGTAAGTAATGTGTTGTGTTAATGAATAGATTCAAATGAAAACAAACCAACACAATGTAGTTCATGCCCAAAGGATTGCTTGGGAGTTGTCTTTCTTAGGGTTTCATCGTGAAGATGAAAATGTGCCATGTGCCACAGGGCCAGTATCTTGTGCGAGTCACTTCTCTGCCAGCATGGCCGGCTGGGCCATGGCCCTGACGGGGCATGGGACTCCCCTGAGGAGGGCGATGGCATCCCGCAGGTGGGCAGGAGCCCCCACCTCTGGCAGGACCCCACTGCTCAGGCAGGGTACCCATGTCCTGTCCCACAGCAGGGAAAAGCAGAGAGTGCAGCGGATGAGACCCGAAAGGGCTTGGCTGTCTCGCAGTGCCCCCCTGAAAGGGTCGTGAACAGGCAGCACAGGGGGTTGCCACCAACATCAGGTCTACACGACCTGCTTGGGCAAGCCCACCCCGCAGGTGTCACCTTCCTGGTAGCCTTTCCAACAGCCGTGCCCCACGGGAATTTGGGTTTTCAGGGATTTCTTTATTGTGTGTGGGGAAATTGGTCCAGCAGCATGCATGAGCAGAGCATGTCTGGCATCCAGGGTGGCAACAGACAAGCTGCTGGGAACTACAGAGATGGACCCTAGGGTCGAAATCTGGGAGGCTGGGCTTGCTGGTGAACCTCTGGGCACGGCAGCTCTGAGCAGGCATCTCCCCCTGGGACTTGCCTGTGCCTCCTCGCTTCTGCTGTGCCCAGTCACTCTTGTGATGAAGACTTTAAATATTTTTACATTCACCTTAACTTAGGGTGGCAGAAATAGTTCATGGTCTCCTTGACCTGGATGGAGAACAGAGATTTCCCAGGGCCAGATCCTTTGGCAGCCACAGCCTTTAAAGCAAGATGCAAAAGGGGAAATCCTCTTCAAGTGAGTTGCTGTGCCTCCGCGTGTGCCTCAGCCGTGCTAATATATAAGGTCCAGTGCAAACATCACAGGAGAGTTTCATAACCCCTTTAGGTCCTTGTCTTGCTTGTGGATCTGGATTTAGATTTTAGCGTGTGCATGTAATTAAACAAACGAGATGAGGTGGTCAAGTGGAAGTCAGAGATTTTACCAGGCCAACCACTACAGCTGGAAGAAGTAAACAAGCTTTTGAGTGCCCTGACCCTCCTTCAGGTATGTGTATCTATATATAGGGCTGTCTATATATACATATTTATATATAAACGTGTGTGCATACATCTCTGTGTGTATATATATGTGCTGATAAATAGTTTGAAATTGCAGTCATGTTGTTGTGAGCTCATTTCTGTTCTCACCAGAGCGTACCAGGGTGTCAGTCAGGCTGGATATGGCCCCGTAAGTGTGTGTCCCTCCCCGCGCCCCTGACCTTCAGCTTCCTCTGAAGGCGAAGGTCACTCTCCAGCGTGCCACCCGCTCTGCCTCCTTCCTGCCGAACCCGATCCCGGGGTGCACGGCCTGGCCAAGCCCGCCGGCCAGAGCTGACCCCGGTGACGGCCGCAGAGTGCTTTCTGGGCAGGCTTTAGGGGGAAAATGCAGATTTGCAAGAGCAGTAAGGGTGTGTAGGTGTGGGGTTTGGACTGCGTGTTGGGCAGGGCGAGTTTGGCTGATGTTGGGTTTTGCAGAGGCGAGGTTTTTCCAGTGGCGTCGGGAGAGGAGTGGGGAGCCGCGAGCAGCCCCAGGAGCTGAAAAAAGCAGAATATGCTCGGTGCTGTGATGATGGATAGGCTGTCGCCACAGGGTCTCTTCCCTCACTACGGTGCTGCGTGGCAATTGTCTTTGTAATTGGGAAGAAATACGGCGTCTGGTGCTGGCGGGGTCCCGGGCACGTGTCAGGGTCACCGTGCCGGTGGGGGGAGGCCATCCCCCCGCCCGGGAACCGTGGGGGACATCGCGCTCAGCCAAGGGCCAGCGGTCCCCCGCGTGCATCGAAGCGCTGTCGGGGCGTTTGTGTCGGTGGCCGTGCCGGCAGCCCCCGCCGACCCCGAGGGCTGCTCGCTGGGCTCCGTGCGGGAGGGCGAGCAGCCTTCCCGCTCAGCGTGCTGCCTCCGGCCCCAGACCCGCTCCCTCGCCCGGGGCCGAGCCTGGCTGGCTGTGCAGCTGCCGGCTGTCATCCCCCCGCGGCCCGGCCCGGGGGGCTGCAACCCAATCCCTTCCCCTTCCCGGGGGTGCCCCGCCGCTGGGCCGGGGCGAAGGTGCTGACGAGCTGTTCCTCGGCCGTAACCCGAGGCGCAGCCCCGCGCCCCCGTCTCGGCGCGGCGGACAACTTAATGCCCCAGATTTATGCGCCCCCGAGCCCCGGCATCTGCTGCGGGGGGCGGCGCGGGGGGTGCGCGGTGCTGCCGGGGCCGGGCACAGGTGCGGGGCCGCCACCCGCTTATAAATACCCCGGCGGCGGTGGCGGGGAGGGGCGTCCCGGTCCCCCCCGGCCCGGTCTCCCCCGGCGGGGTTCCGCGGCGGAGCGGGATGCGGCGCGGCGCCCTCCCTCCCGCCGGCAGCATGAGCCCGGCCTTCCTCCTCCTCCTCCTCCTCCTCGCCCTGCCCGCCCGCGCCCGGCGGGAGCAGGTGCCCGGCGGGGCGCAGCCGGGCCCGGGGGGCCGCAACGCCCCCGCGCCTTTCTCCTCCTCCTCCTCCTCCTCTTCCTCCTCCTCCTCCTCCTCGGCGGCGGCGGCGGCGGGGCCGAGCCGCTTCCCGCGGAGCCGCCCGGGGCGGCGGCGGGGCCGGCTGTACTGCCGGGTGGGCATCGGCTTCCACCTCCAGCTGCACCCCGACGGCCGGGTGGACGGCGCCCACGACGCCAGCCCGCTCAGTGAGTGCCCGGGGGGCGGTCGGGGGTGCCCCGGCGCGGGGGTCCCGGCGCGCTCCCCCCGTGCCCCCCATCCCTGAGGGCGTCTCCCGTGGGTGACGGACCCCTCGCTCCCTGCCACCTTCACCCGGGGCGAGCTGCAGCCCGGGCGGCCTCGGGGAGGGCGAATGTGGGGTGCTGCCCGCCCCGGGAGGCTGGGGGAGGGACTGGACGGGACGGGACGCTGCCCCCGGGAGCGGAGCGAGCTCTGCCCTGCTCGCTTTGGGGAGTGCCTGCCGCGGCGGAGCGAGTCCCTGAGGACCGAGGCAGGGGCGCGAGGTTTGTGCTTCCACCGCAGCACCTTGCTGGGGTACCGGGGGGCGGGATGCAGCACCGGGCTCTCCCTCACGCCCCTTTTCCGTCCTTTCGCGGTGCAACTTTTCCATCCTTCCCTCTGCATTCTCGTTCTTCCAGCACAGCGATAGGGTATATTCAGTTTAAAAATAGGACTGAGGCTGATGTTCCCCTGAGAGAAAGCTGTGCTAACTCATGGCTTATCCTTCGGGCCGGAGTTGCCGTGATATCCTGTTAGAGGGAATGAAATGGCAGGCGGGGATGAAAAAATCACTTAAAGAGCCCGAGGGCCTGGGCCTGAGGTGACCCTGGCAGCACGCGTGGCTTCAGCTGTCGGGTGTGCTCATGGAGCAACAGCCGCATCTGGCCTGGACCGAATAATTCAGGCCCTGTCTGTGCCATGGCCCTGCGAAGGAGAACAGCCCGTGGGCAGGGATGCTGGGAGGTCAGAAACCCTGCTTGGGGTTCTGAGGAGCACTGCGGGGTCTGCAAAGGGGATGGATGGGAAAACGAGGCATCCACACACTGGCTGTTTTGGGAAACGTGTTTGGAGGGGCTGCCTGCGCCGTGCCACCCTGGCCCTGTCTCGCAGCGGCACGGCAGAGGGGCTCTCCCCCATGAAATGTGCGCAGCCTTGGATGCCACAGCTGTCTCACAGGGGCTTGGGTCACGTGAAGTTCCTCCCTCTTTAATCTGAGATTTTCTCCCCGAAAGGCGCCAGAGCCAGCCACAGCCAGGGGCGGGTGCTGGTGGTGGTGCTGTGCTGGCGTGTTGCTCTGAGGAGCCGTCCCCCATTGGGAAGAAGTCAGCTTTTGGCAGGAAAAGCCCAGCTTTGGCCCCTGGGAAACTAGGCTTGACCCAGGGCACCCCATGTCTCCCAGCCAGCGTGGCCACCCCCTCAAAGGCAGCAGGTTTTGGGGTGCTCTCGAGGACAGGGAGCGTGCTGGAGAGGGTACATGTCTTGTTGCAGTGGGGCTGCACAGCCCCGTGTCTCTTGGCAGTTGCTACCTGTGGGGCATGTGGGGAGAGGAGGGGCGGCCCACCAGCCCCCCAAAGTGCCCCCAGGCCCTCAGTGCCAGGACCCGAGTGCCTCCAGGAGCTGCGCTTCCTCCTTAAAATAAACACGGGATGTGGTGATCTGATCCCCCAGCCTCGGGGATTTAGCAGCGGCTTCATGTTTGCTCTTGGCACGTTAATCCGCACGGCCCCTTGCTGAGGCTGGGCGAGATGCTCTCATGGGCTCCTTCCTCCGGAGCCAGGGCTACCAAGACCCGCCCTGGGGCAACCAAGTCCCAGCAGGGCCACCCCAGGGCTGCAGCTGGGAGTCGCAGTGCTTTTTTCCCAGGGTTGGAAGGGTGCACTGGGGACGTGGTGCTTACCCCAGCTGGCGAGGGTGTCGGAGGGACGCTGGACCTTGCTGCCACCCTTCCTCTGCCCAGAGGGCCACCGAGCTGTGTGGGGAACCAAAACGTGCTGGTGTTGTTGCTGAACGATGCTCGGAGATCGAAGCTCTTCTACAAGACGAGTTATAGATCACACACACCCCACCACAGGCCAGAGCCGCATCCTGCTCAGAAAATACCCGTCTGAAGGGAAAATGGCTTGTTTTCTTGTGACTGGGCTGCATAGTGCCCTGCTCCCCGAGTCCTGCTGCAAGGAGGGGCCTAAGAAACTATTATTGGTACTGTTAGCCCCAAATGGTGTGTGTGACACCTTATTTCCAGAGTTCGGTGTGTACGGGAGGAGGATGGGCATGGCTGCTCTCAGCAGGCTGGCTGTAGCCACGAGGGGCTTTTCCCACCCTTGACGGGGATTTCCCCAGGGATCAACTTCCTCTGTTGTAGCTGACTCAGGAATTGTCCTCTAAAACACAGCTTTTTTTTTTTTTTTTTTTAACATAGAACCCCACTACCCTGTAGCCATCCCGGAGTCGACGCAGGTCCCTCTGCGGGGTGGAGGGATGGAGCAGGAGTGCTGCGTGGAGCCAGGCAGCCGAGAGCAGGGACATGTGGAGAGGAAATGCAAACCTATGAGACTGATATTTTTTTTTCTTTGTCACACCAATGTGAAAAGAACTGTGATTTATTTTGGGATTTCTGTCATCCTAGGTATTTTGGAAATATTTGCTGTGTCTCAGGGGATTGTAGGAATACGAGGAGTTTTCAGCAACAAATTTTTAGCGATGTCAAAAAAAGGAAAACTCCATGCAAGTGTAAGTAAACTCCCCACTTCTCAGTATGTGTTGTTTATTAAAGGCCTTGTGACACCTCCACGTGCACGCAGCAGCGATGCTCCCGGGCAGGGCCCCGGCGTGCCGAGCCCCTTCGGCTGCCCGGAGGGCTCCGCGCTGGGTGGCCTCAGCACCGCACAGACAGATAGGGGACAGGTGGAGCAAAAAACCCTGAAGCGCATATCCCTGCTTACTGCATTTGACCAAGAAAAGTGCGCTTTTTTTTTTTTCTTTTTTGGTGCAGTTGGGTATTTGCATCAAAAGGACTTGTTCTTTGAGCATTGCTGGTTTATTTTTAGCAACTTCTGCAGCAGATCGCGCAGACGGTTTTAGCCAAATGTCTCCTGGAGAGCGGCATGCGTGGTGCTGGGAGCCTGCCTGCGCCCATGCGTGCGCCGGGAAGGAAGGGGCTGTGGCCCTGGAGTTTTGGCTGGGTTGGCCCATGAGGGAGAGACGTCCCCCGGTGAGACCGTGCAGCTGCACGCAGGGTTTTGGGGAGGTGAGGTCCAGCCCGTGTGGGAGCGTTGCAGCTAGAGTGGAAAAATCCCAGTAACTCGTGTTTCTGCAGGCTGCTTTCCTGAAGGTTGGGGTTTCCTGCAGGTCTGCTTGTGCTTTTTCCAGGCTTTTTGCATTGAACGAATCCTATAAGTTGATTTCACTTCTTTTCAACTTCAAGATGCTGCTTCCTAATTTTTTCCTGATAGTCCTAGAGATCATTTAAACGAATGAAAGTAACTACTGTGCTTGCATGAAAGTCATCATCTATTAAAGGTGTGTATAAATGCAACACCCAAAAAAGGGCATTTTTAACACAGCATCTTGGCCGACCTGTCCCCCAAGTTTGTTTCCAGGGAGCCTGTTCAGGACCGATAGCCTGGAAGAGGGTAAAGCCAATTGCCTGCCCCGCAGTTGTGAGCCAAACCTCACGGTCACAATGGTGGGTGTTACGGATGTGCTTATGCTGCTCGAGCCTGCAGATTGCCTTCAGGCGAGATTTATGAACTAGCCTCTCTCCCTTGAGTCTTATTGGAGTGTTGCTCCTGAAACCTAATGATGCTTAAAGGGTGAGCACATGGTTGCTGATTTTAGGAAACAAAGTAGGAGCGGGAACGGAGCCTGGGGGAAATGGGGAATGGCTGCGTGGAGGAAAACACGAGGGAAGGAGATGGGGCAGGAATCAGGCAGAGCAGGAGGAGAACAGCGGGAAGGTAAAGGAAGGAGAGAAGAAGGAAGCAGGTGGAGCACCATCCTCAGACCCTCCAGAGCCTCCCCTCCCTCGTGGCGTACAATAGGCCCCCTTGTTCAAGCTGAAGCCTTGATTTATGCCCTGGCGCAGGCAGAAATTAAATCAAACCTTGTTGGTGTATGGTTAATTGTCGGCACACAAAGGGCAGTGCTGGAGAGGGACCTCAATTAGGTGGGTCAGAGCGGGGGGTGAGGACACACGATGCCCCGCTCGGATGAAAGCCACGAATTTGTAGAAACTTGACCCAAATGTCTAAAGATTGCTGGGCTAAATAATGCCGATAATGCAAACCCGGCATCTGTTGTTCTTTCCTGCCTTGGCAGGATAAAGTTATTTCATGGCCTAATGAGTTTTGAGCAGTACAAAGCGCGTCCTGCGCCCGTCACTCAGGGCAGCGCTTTGATATGGGAGTCACGCCGGTGACTTTGTGCTGAACCGCAGATAAAAGTCATTCCTGCAGGGATTCGGGCTCCCTCGAAACTCTCGGGGCCCGGATTTATCCCAGCTCGGTGCTTTACAGCAGCCTTCCCCCTTAATTTTTTTCTTTTTTTTTGATGGCAACTTAATTAAATTACCAAGCAGTTCGTTTTTAGAGGCACCAGCTTCAGAAAGTGACAGTAATCCCAGCAATTATCAGTTGCGTGCACAGATGGCTTTTTCCTTGTTGTTAAATCCTCGGTCCCCTGTTTGTACATTTTTAGCACAGAGCGGGCAGGAGGGGGTTTGGTGTTGGTCTTGGCAGGGGCCGACACGAACCCCGGAGGAGAGGTTTGCCCACAGGGGGCTCAGATAATTTTCCTTTCTCGGGAGTTGTTCCGAGTTGACCGAACACTGTGGTCCTCACTGGGGGAAATCTCTGTTGAATTGGATTTTGACGTTTAATTGACTTCAGGATTGCTCTTCATGATTGTCTCTGGACCTGCTGCAGAGCAAATCCAACGGCCAGCCAGTGCTCCGAGGCGGTGCTGCCTGCCCTGTGCCAGGGAAAAAGCCTTTTCCCCGTCTGAAGCGGTGTGGTTGCGGAGCTGAGGGGCTGGGACGCAGGGATGCCTGTCCGTGAGGCGCTGATGCACTCCCCGGGGTGGTTTGCTGTCTGCGGGTGAGGGCTTCCCTCCACGCGTGTGGGCTGCGGGTCTCCTTTCCCGCGCCGCTGGCGGGAGCAGCCCATGGCATCCCTCTGCGTCCAGGGCTGGAGACCACCCCCCACTTCCCCAGATCCCTCTGTGGAGGGGATGCTGCTCTGACTCTTCGGGAGCAGTTCCCCCCAGAACACTTCAAGCAGGAACGTTTCCTGTGATGCTCCAGACAGGGAGCCGCGCAGCCCGCTGCCTGCCGCCTCCCGTTGCGGGGTGGCATTGTCCCAGAAATGCTGGGCCAGACTGGCAATGCCGATTCGGCTTACCCACGAGGAACGCAGCAGCGAGCTGACCTGTCTGTAGGGATACATACGAGCAGGGGCACAAGCATCTTCTCCTATTCACAGCAGCAGTCACAAAGCCTGCTGGAGCCGATTTCAGCAATGAATTCTCGGCCGTGGCCAGCCTTGATGCCCAGGGCAGGGCAGCCTACTTCATCTCCTACACCAAAAAAGCCTGTTCTTGCCATTTGCCCAAATTCCACTGGGAAACGCAGGGCCTGCTTCAGGGCCTCTTGCGCAGAGCACCCTTTCAGGCGTGCCTCAGTCAATCCTAAAACCTCCTTGTGCAAAGGCTGATGCAGGGGTGTCTTGCTCGGGCACCGCTGCGCCTGTCAGGACTTTAGAGAGCAACGCAGGGTCAGCAAATCCTTGCCTCAGGAAGGTGAATACTCGTGCATGGGCGATACAGCATCAAGGATGTATGAAAGACAGGGAAAGCAAAAATGAGTCATCAAGGTGACGTTTCTTTCAAGTGAAGAGCAAAAGAAGACTTAATTCAAAGTGCTATGAGGAAAAAAATGCATGGCAGGCCGGGGACTCTGTCATTTGTATTGTAGGACTCAAATTCTCTGGTTAAATTGGGAGTTTAAAAATTATCCCAGCCAGTTGGGCCTTCTGTGTGATTGTAAAGCACTGCTTGGGGGTTTTGCCTTGTTCTCCATTGATGGGGGTTTTGGAGCTCGAGAGCTCAGCATCCATTTGACGTCAATAGTTTTGAAGCGTTGCTTTTCGATCAGGCTGTGGTGCCCCAGGCATGGCTGGAGAAGCTGTCAGGGCACCAGGTACCATGCCCACGGTTGGATTAAAGCCTGGCAAAGGATTTCAGATGGGGTCCTGGGGACTGCAGCCAGGTGTCCCAGGGCCATGGGTACATAGCTGGGGCATTACAGCTCTATTTTTGTGTTTCTGTATGCTTTGTTTTTCCTCCCCTCCCTTGACAACAAGAAGGAGCTGGTGTGGGCAGCATTCAGCCTGTCCTCTGCGGCAGTGGGAAACCTTTCCCCCCAGCCCTCCAGGAGCCAATGCGGCTGCCCTGTTTACAAGAGGTGATGCTCCTGGGCTGCAAGTAATTTCTTCAGGTTATCAAGCAGCAAAACGCCCCGAGTTCATTTAAAACCAAGTAGAGGGGAAAAAAACAAACCCAGTACAATCAAAGCCATGTTCAGTGAAGCAATGAAAATCTGCATGCAAATTGCCTTTCCAGATTATTAAGTGATGATTCAGTGCCCAAGTGAGGGGTGCGAGGGTGGGAACGGAGATGGAGCCGGGGCTCGACCCCAGGGTCCGCAGTCGGGCTGCAGCACAGGGGGTGCAGAGCCACATCCTCCCTCCTGTCAGTGGGAAGGGCAGGAGACGCGGGGTGAGAGGGAAGGGTGGTTCTGGGGCAGGCCAAGCCTGTTCTTTCCAAGAAAGCCCAGAACTGAGTGGCAAGCAGCTACTGAGATTATCTGCATTGGGGGGTTTCCTGGGTACCTGGCAGCCTCGGAGAGGGTTCCCCAGGTGTCCCGTGTTGCCGCTTGCCCCTTTGGACCTGGTCTGGGGGGGGGACAGAATCCCAGCAAGCGTTGCGGGGCAGGGGACGGGCGAAACCAGCCCCGTGCTAACGGTGCTCCCGGCTCTGTCCCCGCAGGCGCGGTTCACGGCGGACTGCCAGTTCCGGGAGCGCTTCCAGGAGAACAGCTACAACACCTATGCCTCGGCCGTGCACCGCAGCCCGCGCTCAGGGCGCCAGTGGTACGTGGCCCTCAACAAGCGGGGCAAAGCCAAGCGGGGCTGCAGCCCCCGCGCCCGGCCCCAGCACGTCTCCACGCACTTCCTGCCCCGCTTCCGGCAGCCCCAGCCCCCCGAGCTCGCCTTCACCGTCACCCTCCCCGAAAAGAAGCCCCCGCCGCCACCGCCGAAACCGAAGGTCGCCCTGAACCCGCCTCGGAAAAACCCTGGCCCTGTCAAGTACCGGCTGAAGTTTCGCTTCGGGTAGCATGCCGTGGCGGTGACGCCGGCATGGGAGCGACCAGGCACCTGTGCGGCTTTTTGGGGGTGACCTCGTGGGAGACCTGTGTCCCCTCCCTCCCCCAGCAGATGCGGGGAGGCTCCGGGTAGTGTGTTGGGCTCGGGGTCTCCTCTTCGCCCCCAGACCAGACAGCACCCTGGGAGGCGTGCGTTGGGACAACGTAACTTGGGCTTTCCAAAGAGTATTCCTGTGCTGGACAGAAAACACTTGATGGACCTTGGGTTAATTTTCTGTTGTTGAAAGAAGCAGAAAGGTACCTCTATGGCCAACATATTTTCTTACCTTATTTTCACTAGTGACTCTTTTGACAATCATTTTCATACAAGAGATATGTTCAGAACCAACCTGTGAAATGCTTGTTTTTCCTTTTTTTTAATTTTTTTACTTTTTTCATCTCCTTTTTGCTGCACTTTTTTCCTCCGACCATACCTCAGATGGCCGTATATTCAGGTCTGCCCCTTCCCCTTGTCTTACAAAGCAGCTCCTCCCTTCCGCAACAAAAGAGCAAGACCAACCCCAACAAATTCATTCACCTTATCTGTGCTGCAAGGGGGTCTTAAAACTCTTTGTTGGCAGTAATAGATTTTTTTTTTCCCCAAGGGTTGCAGGCTTGGGGAGGGCGGCTGTTTGCAGCCTCACTTCTGGTGGTCTCTCCCATTCTTCCCCGGACAGCTGGAGGACCGAGTCTCCTCCTGTCTATCAAAGTGTGGTGTGCATGTCTGTGTTTAAAATACCTCTGCCCCAGCCCCGGGGCATTCCTGCTTGCGAGGGGAGGGAGCCGCACCAAGACCCCTCCCCGGGGGGTGGCTGGCAGGAGCCCCTCCGAGCCCCTGCTCCCTGGGCACAACGGGGATGCACTTGGCCCATGGGTGCCCACCAGTTTCTTCCACCAGTTTGTGCTGCTGATTTATTTTATCAGTCACAGTACACTTACGGAGCAGGGGGGAAAGGGTTGTATTTTATAGCGAGTGTGGCGATGTGGCAATAAATGCTGTTACAGCTACTTGTACCTTCAGAAGTGCTTTTTTCCCACCCAGGTTGCCCTGTGGCCCCAACTGTCAAATTGTTTCTCTGTTGTGGTGTTGTCTGTGGAGTAGTTGTGCGTATGGAGTTTTTAATTTGCATTTAGCTGTGTTGTGTATGTACAGAAAGTGGTAGCACTGAACCTCAGCAGTTAAGCCTTAATAGGAGCCCAGGTGGGCTCGCATTTGTAAAACCCCTCCTGACCTGAGCCCTGTTAGCGTCAAGCAGCAATAACGAAGGCAGGTGGCACTGCCAAGCCGTTTCTCCAAATCTGATCATGGCACAAATGGCTATTTCCATTGAAATCGTGGTTCTTCACCTATCATCCTTCTGGGCAGCCCCTGGCCAGAGGCATCTGCTCCATGCAGCAGCAAGTGCTTTCGTACAAGGGCACGCGCTCCACGTGTGGGGATGAATGGGGGTGCCAGAATAAAATATAATCGTGCTTCATTTTGTACCCTGGTTGTGTAATCTTTTGACTGTCTGCTGTCTGTGCGTGTTTCTTTTCTTCCCCTGAAGGAGAAAAATGAGTGTTGTTAAATTAGCTGCTACACGTGTTTTTGTCAGCTGGTTTGGCCCTTGTGGCATCGGCGACAGGGTGGAGCGGAGCACAATCGGTGCATGTGCTTCCTTTGTAGGCCGTGCTCTGCACGCTGTGCGCCAAGACCAGCGTCCCGAGGGCTGCCCGCGGCAGTCCTCCGGGCCGGAGTCACCGCAGCGGAGTGCGAGCCGAACACGGGTGCCGGAAATGCACCCCAGCCATTTCCAGCAAGGCAACCTGCCCGCTGAGTTACAACATTCAGGTAGTGCTGCTTATCTGCTGTTCAGTAGCCAGGCACAATTAGGTGTAATTAATGCTCAGTGAAGCATGGGGCCACCTAAATGAACTAATTGAATGAAAACATTTGAGGGAGCCGTGTGGGAGGGTGTCAGCCTCCGCCCAGGGCGGGTGCCTGGAGCTCCCTGGGCAGGTAAGAGAGGAGCAAGTGTGCTGGTTCCTTGCTCTCACTGCTTTCCCTCAGAGGGAAAAGGGGTTTTTAAATCTTGTTTTAAGGAAAATTCTTGTTGATAACTAGTCTGTATGACAAAAAACCGCTTTGATCTGTGTATTTCTGGGGAAAAATGGATCCTCAGTTGAGCTGTGATGGCAGCATCCAATGTTTGCCATAGCAGCTACTGGGAAGTGCCGTTTGCCCCATTGCGGCGGCTGGGAGGGACGGGAGCGCGGGGCCATGGGCTCTCCCGAGGACAGACGGGTGCTGACGGTGGCCGGGACCCCTGGCCCACAGGAGCTGAGCACCTCCTTGCCCCGTGCTCGGGGTCTGGCTGAGCACGTTTCTCCTGAGGCCCCTTGCTGCTCCTACCGTGGCCGGGTACTGGCCGCCTCTCGGGGCTGTCGGGTGAGATTCAGCTGAGGAAACACCCTGGCATCTCCTCCCTCCGGGTGCCAGCAAAACCTGCGCTCCCCTGCCCGGGGGGTGAGGACGGGGGGGGCAGAGGGGGGTGCGGGCGCTTTACCCCCTTGCACCCAGTTTCCCAAGGGGCGTGGGGGCTGCAGCGTTGCTTGTCGAGGGCTGCTGCTGAAACGCGGGCGTTTCACTGGGGGGTTCTGGCAGCCGGGAGCAGCCCTGCAACACACAGCTAAGGGTGCTAGCAGGCGCGGGAAGCAGCGGGGGGAGGCTGGTGCTTCAACACTACAGTAATTATTAAAATGCAGCTGTGCTATTGCAATAAAGAGGTCTGTGCCACAGCACACAGCAGCCCACTGGCAACCTCAGCAGAGAGCCTAATGCAAGTTCATCTAAGTGATGTGGACTGACAAACCCTTCCTGTTCCTTTCTGGCTGCTCTTCTGCAAGGAAATTAAATAGGTTTGCTTATCAGGAGGAGACTGAAGGCATTTAAAAAATGGGTAAATATCTCAGTTAAATTTAAAAATAGCTTGTGAGAAATTAGAGATTTTTAAGGAATAAAGGTAACTTTTTCAGTGTGTTATGTTTCTTGCATTTCAGAAGTGGTTTTGGTGTTGGCTTGCTTTTATTTATAGCTGTTGACTGCATTAAATCTTTCTGGCTACTGCTTTTGCAAGCAGGGCAGGGGCCATGTTGCACTAGCCAACCGCTCCCTGAGCAGGACGAGAAGCCCAAAAGCCTTGCAGCAGAAGCCCAGAGCCTCCTGCGGCCCTGCTCCCGAGGCAAGGGGGGAGCCTCCCAGCCCTTCAGCAGGGAGAAAGGACGTGAGACCAAAACGCTTCTCTTCCTCTTTCCTGCTTGTTGGCAGCACTTAGTCCTCCATGCTGGTTGGAGTAGTGCTCCTGCGGAATCAATGGGAGCAAGAGTACGCTCGGTATTGTGACTTGAGGGAGGGAAAATTGCTGTGACAGTCCAGCAAAAGAAGAAAGGCTCCAGCTTTGCAGCTCCGACCCTGATGTGAACTACCCTGTCAACCACCCCTGTTCCATCCGAGAGGATTTATTGTCTTGGCTTTAACATCAACAGCACTAATTGCTGGACTCTGAAACAGATTTTTGTACTTATTTTGCATAAAAGCTTTTAACATTGTCTTTAAATCTTGTTGCACGCAGAGGAAAAACCTTCTGGGAAAATCGAGGGCGCTTTCCTACCTCTGTTTTTGGGGTGCCAAGGGCAATGGGGCGTGCTAGGGCGGGTGTTCTGTGTTTGGGGACGCTGGGGAGGTCTGGCTGCTGGAAGCAGGCAGGGACGAGGATTGTGCATCAGCCGGCTGGGTGGCCTTCGGTGAGGGACCAGCAGCCTCTCAGGCAATTTTAATCGCAGAGCGGGCTGAGAGCAGGGCTGGTATGAGCCTGGTGGTGGGTGGCATCCAGGGAGCTAGGGCGTTTGAAGATAACATGGATGTATGAAGTTAACTGTCCTAGGACACCAGCACGATGCCTCTGAGCTCTTTGTCAGCAAGGCTAAAAATGGCATGATGGCACAATGTGGACCAATACCTAAAATTCGTCCTTTTTTTTCCTCTCCCATTTGCTTTCTGAGTCATCTTCCCCTGCAGACTTTGCAGCTAATAAAAAGTCTCAGATGTTGATTAGGCAAAGTACCACGTGGGGAGAGATGTGGTGCCTCTGGAAGCTCAGCTCAGAGCGTAACGTTAGCAAGTGTTGGAACAAATGTGAATCCTCCTGGGGGCACCTGACCCTTTTTGCTCTGCGAAGCTGGCGTTTTACCCAGCCGGCTCGCTTTGCCACGAGCTCCCCTGGGCAGGGCAGGCTGGTGGCCACCGCACCGTTGGCATGTTCCCCCAAGGGAGTAACTCCAAACTGAATTTACCACCTGGTGGGGAAAACGCTGGCTTAAACGCCGCGTATTTTCAGAAGTTGAAGGTTAGCATGGTGTGTCATTTTTTGGTTTATGGGTATTTTTCTTTCTCTTCCACTATCTCTGTCTTACCACTGTGGTGCTGGGGAGAAGAAGCTGGAAACGAAACAAAGGGGATGCCCAAATTCCTTTCCAGACAACCGCCACCTTCAAAGCAGGCGCGAATTCATGTGGAGCTGAGAAAGGGGCTGTGGGGAGCATGGCAGAGCGCACCGAGCTGCGCGCTGTGCCCCCACTCCATGTTGATGGATGCACTTGTTAAAAATCTTGAAATGTACGACAAGCCCCCATGTTCCCCCTGTCCCCATCACATCATGGCTTTAACCCCTACAGGTACACCATCTTCCAACCCCCCAGAAACGCCTGCTCAGGTCCCACGCTCCTGGAGTGCAGCATGGGGGCTGGAGGACTTCTCCTATGAGGACAGGCTGAGGGGGTTGGGGCTGCTCAGCCTGAAGAAGGCTCCGGGGTGACCTTAGAGCAGCTGCCAGTGCCTGAAGGGGCCGACAGGAAGGATGGAGAGGGGCTTTTCACAAGGGTGTGCAGTGATACAACAAGGGGGAACGGCTCTAAACTAAAAGAGGGCAGATTTAGATTAGATATTAGGAAGAAATCCTTCCCCATGAGGGTGGTGATGCCCTGGCCCAAGCTGCCCAGAGAAGCTGTGGCTGCCCCCTCCCTGGCAGTGCTCAAGGCCAGGTTGGATGGAGCTCTGAGCAGCCTGGGCTGGTGGAAGATGTCCCTGCCCATGGCAGGGGGCTGGAACCAGATGAGCTTTAAGGTCCGTTCCCGCCCAAACCATTCTGCGGTTCCTTGCTGCAGCGCAGGGCCACTCGGCAGAGGCTGGGCGCGGGAGCTGCCGGGCGGTGCCCTGCCCTCACGCGGAGCCCGCTGCGGCCCATCCCCGCCGCTGGGACAGCCGCACCGCGCCACCCGCGCCTGCGGGGCGGTGCCTGGTTGGCGGGACGGCGGGAACCGCGCTGCGGGGGCAGCGGGCCCGCGCCGCACGCGCCCCGCCCGGCGCCCGCGGCAGCCCCGCCCCCTCCCTCCCCGGCCCCTGCCACGCGGCGGCACGCGGCCCGCTCATCCAGCGCGCCGATTGGGCGGGGCGGGGCGGGGCGGCACGTGCTGGCGCTCGCGCCGCCGCTGCCAGGGGAGCGGGCGCGGTGGCGGCACGCGGTCCCCCGCCGCCGCCGTTCCGCAGCTACGAGGAGTACCTGGAGTCGCAGGTGACGGCGCGGGACCTGCGGTACCTGGAGGTCAGTGGGAGGCGGGGCGCCGCCCCGGGGCCCTCCCGGCGGGGGCTGGCGGGGCGGAGGCCGCCTTACCCCGGTGCGGTGCGGGAGCCCCCTTCGTGGGGCAGCGGTGGGGTGGTCTGGGTCGGGTCCCTTAGCTCCCAGGGGAGTCAGAGGCTTTGGTGGCTCGTGGAGCTTTGGCGCCTGTTGGGTGGTTCTGTCCTCAGGCAGGAGGCCGCCCTGCTTTCCCCTCTCCAAGCTGTCCCCAGGGAAGGAGGCAGCAGGGGCCTGGCGCAGGCCGCCCTGCTTTCGCCTCTCCAAGCTGTCCCCAGGGAAGGAGGCGGCGGGGGCCTGGCGCAGGCAGACCGCCCGGGCCGGGCTGCAGGCAGCCGGCAGCATGGCGGCCGTGGGGCAGCGAGACGGCATCCCAGCGGCCTTGAGCCTTGGTTGGCCGGAGAAGTGCAGCTGAGACAGGACCCTGCTCACAGGTGGGCTGCAAAGTGCAGGTGTGGGCCAGAGAGCCTGTCGTGGGAGCAGCCGTCGGTTACGTGGGGTTTGCTGTTGGTGTCTGCCCAGAGAAACCACCCGTCTGTCGAGAGGTGTGAGGTGGAGACAGGGGGGCTGGCTCTGAGCTGCAAAGGCAGCTTCAAGCTGGTGCTGGCCCGGTTCTTAACCAAAACCGGGAATCAGAGCTTGCGTGGGTCCAGTGCTTATGAAGCCCAGTTTTTAGGCTGAATCATTCCAAGGGATGCGTCTGGTGAAACAAGTCACATCACAGTGGTATTCAAAGGGTGCCGACCACTGGAATTTTGACCTCTAAAAATTCTAGTGCACATTGCTGGGCAGAAGCCATTCAGCGAGACCTGGACAGGCTGGAGAGCTGGGCAGAGAGGAACCTGATGAGGCGGGCACGGCCTTCCTGCGGCCCCGGCGCGGCAGCGGCAGGCGGGCGGGCACCGCGGGGCTTCGGCTGCGGAGCTCTGGGCGCCGCTGCCGGGCCTGTCGCGGGGGGTAGGGACCCCCGTACCCGGCCCCTCTCGCGGGGCGGGCTCGGAGCCCCTTCCCGTCCGGCGTGGCCGCGCTCGCCGGTCGCCGTGAGACCCGAGCAGGGCAGAGCCCGCGCAGCCGGTCTCGGGCGGCGTGTGGTGGGCCGCCTCTCCGCCCCCCAGCCGCGCCCTCCGGTCGCTGCGCCCCGGCGGGTCCCGTGAGCCCGGGCGCCGGGCCTCTGCGGGGAGGCGGGGAGCCGGGGTGCGTTTCGGCGGGCTGCGGGAGAGCGGCCGGGCCGGGGCCCGCCGCGGCGAACCGGCACCGCCCGCCCCGCCGGGGCAGCCGCGGGGGCGCCGCGCCCGGCCGCCGCGCCGCCAGGTGGCGCCCTCCGCCCGCGGCGACGGCTGGCGGGGGCCGGGGGCGCGTCCCCAGTGTCCCGGCGCTGCCCGCCGCTCCTTTCCTCCCTGCAGAGCGAGGCGGTGCGGCGGCAGCTGGTGGAGCTGGGCTTCTGCGGCGCCGGGAACGTGCTGCGGCGGGAGGAGTTTGAGGCGCGGGCGGCGGCGGCCCCCCAGAAGTAAGTGCCCGCCTGCCGGTGCCGGGCCCCGCGCGCCTCCTCGCTAGGCACCCGCCCCGCAGCCCGGCGGAACGGGGACCGCGCCCGCACCGCGGCCCTGCAGCCGGTCAGACGGGGGTTGTGACAGCAGGCGCCCGGCCCCGCGAGCCGTCCTGGCTGCGGGGCTGTCCCGTGGCGGGGCTGTGCGCGTGTGTGTGCGCGTGTGCTGCTCAGTCCCGTCACCCCGCCCCTGGGCCCGCATGCCGCTCTGGGAGAGGCCCGCAACCCTCCGCCTTGGGCGGACACCTCGGTCCTGCTGCGTGGTTACACAGTAATGCGCTCTGGTGCCCGGGTCATCCTCTCGACCTCGTAGCCAGCAAGTGTGTGTTTTCCAACGCCTCAGGCTTCTGCGATGGACTGATGGAAAAGTGGTGGCCTGTGGGAAGGGGAAATACCGTTTCTGTGCTGGTCAGTTGTTAGGCTTCGAGGACTGAGTTTGTTGGGTAACATACTCTAGAGTTCCTTTCCTGCCAATAGCAATAGGTAAGCTCCTCTTGGTTCCTTGTGAGTGTGTCCCTGGGTCAGGGAGAGTCGGGTTGCTGTGGGAGTGCTCGCTTTACGTAGGGTAGCTGAAGCAAATCACGCAAAGGTCTACGAGAACTAGTGCTTGGGAAGAGATTTAAGTGGCTCAGACTGGATGAGGGTCTCTGTGGATATTGTTACAGGGTGTCTGCTCTTTTATGTGGACTATTGCGCTTCCATTTCCAAAAGCCTTTGAGGGGAGAGCTGATTTACTCTCCAAAAGTCTCTGGCAAAGGAAATTCAAGCAATGCATGTGCAATTTTTTTTTTTTTAGGCTTTTGTTTTGTTTTGACTTCTGCCGTCTTATACTTGTTACAGCGTGTGTGGCTACAGCATGCGCATTCCACAAAAACTCACGGTGCACTGAGAATTCAGTGCTTTGCAATAAAGCTTTATTGAACCTTGTGGCTGGTTCCCTGCTACCTTTTTGTTTTTGCACCTTCTCCACTCTGTTTAAGCAGCCTGCAAATCTTAAAACTTTTAGCCGTTTACCTTTCTGGTTTCTTCTGTTCTTTGCCTCTTGAGAAAAAGCAATGAACAACCCCTATAAATACTGAACTTTTTTTGGTGCCTTGCTACAAGAAGCTAAGTAGTATTATTACAATGCTTATTTTGTCAACATGGTTGGGGAATAGTCCTATAGTGAAATTATTATTTAATAATTTAACAGCATGTATCAAATGCCTTTCATAGCATTTGTGGGCTGAGAACATGCACCATGTAGTTAAGCTATCGCCAAACTTCTTGTACAGTCCTCTATCAGACTTCTATACTGGGTGTAAGGTGACTTTTTTTTTTGTTTAAAGAATTAACTGTCCGTGTCACTATAAGGAGAAATTAATTTTGCAAAAGCAAAGGCTGAATTATTTGAATAAAGACAAAAAAGATTGATCTTTTTCATACATGTTTAGACTTGTGACGTTCTGTGACTCGTGCCCAGACATACCCTGCAGCCAGATGAAGCTGATGGTGACAGTGCTGATGACATCAGGAGAG
This sequence comes from Opisthocomus hoazin, assembly GCF_030867145.1. Taxonomy (NCBI): domain Eukaryota; kingdom Metazoa; phylum Chordata; class Aves; order Opisthocomiformes; family Opisthocomidae; genus Opisthocomus; species Opisthocomus hoazin. The sequence goes on from NC_134418.1 coordinate 88,019,988, forward strand.
TAAGAACTGAACTCAAATGGCTGACTGGCTGGTCTTGTAGTTCTTGTAAAGTATGTTTCTAAACCACAGATCATTATTAATTGCTCTTCTAGTGATTACATGTGTGGAGATGAGTGAAAATGAACTAAAGCCAGGGCTCTCATTGCAGCCGTCTTTCTACTTGATGCCGTGAGTGGGTATTCTGTCCTACTGTCCTTTTTTGTTCGGTTAGTCTTTGTTTAGTTTCCCGTCAGTTTATAGGTGGAGATGTCATGGCTGAGTCACAGGGTTAAGTGGGCTATTTTAGCTGCGTTTTGTTGAGCAGATTATCCAGAAGTCTGTGTCGGGAGTTGCTGCTGTCAGGACTTCTGAATTGTCTGCGTGCAAAAATGTATGTTGTGGTTTTCTCCAAGCAGAAAAAAAATTTCTTGAGTTGAATGTGGCTGCATAGGTCTTGGAAACTGTCAACTGTTAATTATGATGGCCCAGATTATTTTTGCATATGAGAGCAAACTCCTTAGGCGGGTGCCTTCAGGATTTCTGCTTTGATGCTCCTCTCAATCCCCACCTACTGCCATGACACTGCTGTCCTGTACAAAAGGGCTGACAGGGCAGTGAGGAGTTATTTGGATGAAAACACAGAGGAGGTAGCTGGTAGGTGACTTGTTCTTTTTGAGAAACAGACTTGTGTTTAATGGTTTTGGAAGTGTCTGCAAGTGGCTGATACTCATAGCAGTGGGGTTCCCCCAGCCAGAGTGCTTCGTGTGTGTGTAACACACTAAGCTATAAGGAATGGTGTACACCATTGGTATTGCACAACAACAGTGTCAAGCTCCAGTTGCTAAAACGTACTACGTAAGCCAACAGCCATAATATATATCGCCTCAGCTGCATTTCAGCTCCATGGTGTGCCACTGGGTATTATGCCTGGCTGCTATGTTTGCTGTAGGCTCCCGTAATTCCCAATTTATTTTTAGGGTTTGTGTGTCAGTGGTCAGAAACACTTAATTGACACAGGCTGTATTAGCTGGCAACCTCTTATTGCCATGCCTTTTACTGCCACACCTTTTACTGCTGCAACTGTATCACAGAAACCTGTAATTTATTGGAAATGTAAAGCCTTACACAAATATTAGTAACTGGGAAGTGTCCACTTAGCTGCAACAAAATACTTCCAAGCGTAGTTCCTGTGGAGTAGCAACAAATCAGGAAGACAGAATTCAGTAGATGATTTAGAGCAGTAGTAAAGGTGAGCACGAAGAAGGCGGTCACTCTTAGGATGCTTCTCTGTTTTTTGTAGTTGTTGCTTAAATGTAATGGTCAGGATTTGCTCAAGAACTAAGTCTTCTCCTTCATGTGTAGGAAGGCTCCTTTTGACTAATATTTGAAAAATTAGCTTCAAAGTAGCTACACATTATACCATATTGCAAAGCTGCTTCTGATCAGAAGGGCCGATATTTTCCCTGTGTGGTTTTCTTCTGAGTCCTTACCTCCACCTTCTGAACAGCTCTTGCTTAGCTAAATAGCATTATCTGTTGAGGCATGCGCTTGGTAGGATTGATAGGACTTCCTTTACAAATGGTAAAAATAAGTTGAGTACATGTTGCAGAAAATGAATTTGGGTGGGGTGGAGGCAGTGCATTCATTTCCTCTCTTTGTGAAGCAGTCTTAAACTTCTCCGGTCATAGCATCATATCTCAAGTCAGTGAAAATTGGAAAGTAGGCAGAAATAAGACTAGTTCATTGAAAATACTTTGTGCTTTTCCACAAAAGGAAGCATCATCAGAGAGCTGGGTTTGGGCTTTTTTTGGTAAGAACAAAGAAATGGGGTAATAAAAAAACAGTGAACTGCAGACTTTGAGAGGCAGATAGAAGCACAACACGCTCTCTGTTCTTTGTGACAAGGATGTATGTGTGTTTCTTTGGGATCTGAAATGAAGGGGCTGGAGCCCAGGGTTGTTTTATATTTTCTTTAAGAGGCAAATCAGAAATAAAGTTTGGTTTTTTTTTTTCCTTTGGGGTGCAAGATTGTTTATTCTTCCTGTTGTCCAGAGAGACAGAGGTGGAAAAATCTCACGTTCCTCAGAAGCGTCCAGTAACTTGCATAGCATTGATATTTAAGAGGAGCTGTGTTTTTTTTTCAACTGAGCATGCACAGAATAAACAAAACTCTGGTTGACATCAGGACAGGAAACAACTTGCTGTCAGTTGTCTCAACTGCAAGTCCAGCGTTGCCTGATGGTGCTTTAAGCTCCTTTCGAACACTCCGAGGCAGCAGCAGTGTGTAACTGCTTTGGCGTTTCGGAGCCTGGATCCAGGCTGCGTGGATCTCCCCGACACCTGTACGCACCTCTGCCCACGTTCTGCTGTGGGGTGACTATGGCCTCTGCTTTCCAGGGAGCTGCGCTGCTTTCACTTGGTTTGGAAGTGACTTCGGAATGGCACATGAGTGTTCCCCACCGACAAGATTTAGCACTAAGCAGCACCAGTAAAACTGTGAATCACTTCCGTTTAATTCCTGCTCTACTGCTGCCCGCGATGAAGGGCTGTCTGGTTCCCCCCGGCCACCGGCATGGTCTCCGTGGCTATGGGTGGTCTCTGCCCCTTGTGCGGGGAGCTGCCGGAGCCTGCAGTCGGAGGAGCGGTGGCTGCGATGGGGAGGATGCTGAGGACAGGGAGCTTGTCTGCTTCAGGGTTTGGGTGCCTTACCGGATGTGACCAGGAGAGGCCTCCCTCTGCCCGAGAGTCGCAGCCCTGGAGACCTCGGCTGACTGCGTGTGAGCAGACTACGAGGAGCGGGGGAAACCCGAACAAAGGAACGGGAACCGTCCTGCCAGCTTTCCTCTGGAGGAGAGGCTGCTGCTTCCTTGCGGAGTATCAGGGCTCTGTCAGTCGGGCGGGTGTTAGAAATGCTGCATAAGCTACCTCTGTGCGGGGATAGTTACAGCTGTGTCCTGGGAAATGCCAGAATAATGTCCAGCAACAAGCTGCTCTGGAATGGAGCACTGGATCTTTGTCCTCTGAAATTGGCCCATTTCATGTCTAAAATATCCATGGGGTTTAGGTGGGGTTTTTTTCGGCATAGGAGGAGCATGAGGGTGACTAGTTAGCTCATCAGTCAGGATGCATGCCTGAGAAGGGGAGGGTGTGCAGCATCACTCCCACGGCTGCTTTTCTGTGGCTGAAGACATCAGCACTGGCCTTTGAAGCAGGGACAGGAACCCAGAAATGTTTCTCCTGAGCAAATGCGGGTGGGAGTGGTACATCAAATGCCAAAGCTGGGCTTTGCTCCTGGGCAGTAGAAAACATGGATTTAAGGTTCATCAGCCAGAGAAGGGAATGAAACCCTGGTGCCAGCCATCCTGGGAACAAGCGTTAAGCCATTGTCAGATGTTACCATCTTCTCTTTTATCTTTTTGCGTAATGTGAATCGGGAGGTACCTTACAGACTGCCCCTTTATCAGACAAGGCAGAAAATGAAGCAGAAGGGGGAGCTCATTTCATTTCTGCAAACTCTAGGCTTCAGACAGTTGCAGATCAGTTGGCTTCCAAATGTTCTGTGAGTGTCCTACCAAACAGTTAACTTTAACCTGTCTCTCTGTGGCACCTTATCCTTTTGTGCTACTCCTAATCCTTTACTCAGGAGGTGTGTGCTCGGAATCAGCTCTGTCTACTGGACATGTTTTTATGCATACAGATGTTTCTCTTAGAAAAGCAATCAGGTCTAAATAAAATGTATTCCTTTTACAAACTGTATGGAAAACAGGTATTTTGACACATAGGTCAGTAGTCTTTGGCTGTCCTCTCTTTCTTTAATGTGGTCTTACGCAGGCCACTAAACCGGAACATTAGTAGTGAGGGAGGGAATGTTGCTGCTTTTTTTTTTTTTTTTTTTTTTTTTTAAGTGTTGCTTTGGATTTTGATATTGCAGGTGATCCCAGTGAAACATAATAGAAAGAATTAAACTTCAGGACTCCGCACTTAATGGTAGCCTAATTCTTTTAATGTATTTCAGTGATTGGAGATGCAGGAAATGCCGAATCCCAAAGCAATTATATGTCTATAATGTTAAGCGCAACATCTTTAAAACAAAATAATTGGTTAGGAGTTTTCACATGTGTGTGCATATGGTCTTACAGTGTCTTGTAGCCAAGGCTAGATTGAGGGATAGCTCTTTTAAATGCTTGTGGCTTTTTAGGTAGCATTAAAACTATGGAGTGAACCTACTCATTCCTAGGCTGAAATGCTGAAAGGCGCTGAAGGCAGCTGGGCACCCGGTTTCCGGTGAATTAGCCTGCTAACTTCCTCCAGGGCTTTGAAGAACCAAATCCCTGCGGATGCGGTAGAGCCCCTCCTGGTTTTGTCCCCCGCCAAATCTCCCGCAGAGCTATTACTAAGCTCTGATAGAATTTTTTTCTGTGACCTTATGGAAAAAGTATGGTTAATTATATTTCATATCAATGTGCCTCTGTGCTCTTAGCACTTGCTGGGACTAGAGGCCAAACAGCTTGAGTCATGTGGCTGACAGTCTGCGTTTTGGCTCAACCAGAATGAATAAGAATTGGAGAATGTGCAAAAAAATCCACCGCAGCAATATCTTGGAGCTTTTCTTCCCCCTTTTTATAAGCCCATAATGTATAGATATCATTTAGATTGGTATCAATGTTGGAAGGCTTCTCTGAGCTGAATTTTTTGAAGCTTGCACATGTCTGGGAAATTCAAGATTGGGTAAACAGAGCAAACTGGAACAGCCTTAAGAATATTTCATGGTGGCCCTTCTGGCCCAGCTAAATAGCTTTGTTGGACATCTTCCTGTTCTCTCTGTGTTTCTCTCCTCCTTCTCCACACCCTCCCTTGGAGTCTTTTAAACCAGTACCTTAGTGGGAAGGGGAGGATAACCCATTCCTGACCCTAAACCTAATAGCAGGATTGAGACCATTTTTTTCCCCTATCTGAATTTTTATTGCTTGTTCTACTGTTAAAATAGCAGCATTTTTTTTCTCAACAATTCAGTGTGAAGTGGTGCTTTCTCGGACTAATAAGGGAAGGAGACAAATGCAGCTCCCACTCTTGTTGGAAGGCTGATTCTTTGACAGTTGTTTGCTGACGATCTAGAGATCTGGTAGTTCTTTATGCTTCTGTCATGGTTTGAAACTCCTGAGATCCAGCCATAGAAAGGAGTGGGCTTGAGAATTGCTTCTTACCCACAAAGCGATATTTTGCAGAAAATGCTAGGAGGTGAATTAGTAGGTTATGTTTTAGAATTGTACTACTTGCTAGCATCAGCGCCAGGTGCTGATAATCCTGGGCTCTTTCCCTTCTGGTGCTTAGAACTTTTCTGCATTTCCTGTTGTATCTTGCTACCTATGTCTCTCTCTCTCTGTTAACGTTTTTCCACACTCTTAGTATAACTCAGTCTCCCTTTAGGAAAATAAAATCTCTTCCACCTATCTCCAGTCTTCGCTTATGTGCAAATATCTGTAAATGTTTGTGTAACCATAATGCTACTTTTTTTCTGCTATGTTCTGGTAACGAAGGAAATAATTGCTGGCACTTTATTGACTGTCCTTATTTTGGTTTAATTAGCCCCAAGTTGGGTGGGATGGGGCAGGCATCTGTAAGCTTCTTAGGGATTCCGCGGACACAATTAGACACTTAAATTAGCTCCAGCCATTCTTATTGGGCTTTCCCCAAGCTTGTGATGGCTATGTACTCAAATGAAAAAGACATAGCGATCTGAGACTGTAGAGATAATTTTAGCGACCAGTTTCTGCTTCCCTTTGTGTGACTTAACACCATACGAAATCAGTGTGCGAAGTGGTGTCTTCAGCATGAGCCTCTTGAACAGATAAAGCAATAACTTCCTTTCTTGAGGGTGGGCCTTGGAGACGTTTGGGTCGTCACGAGCAGTGATGATGGAGCTCTGAGTAACCTGGTCTAGTGGAAGATGTCCCTGCTCATGGCAGAGGGTTTGGAACTAGATGATCTTTAAGGTCCCTTCCGACCCTTAGCATTCCATGATTCTATGATTCTAAGAAATGTATGAATTTTTGTTACCCTCAACAGACTTCTCCTTGTTGTGTACTTGCATGAAGTCAGACGACTTGAGAAATGTAAATGAATTTTCCTAGATCTGGCAGGGAAACAAAAACATCTGCACGGATGTGTTTGGCTGAAGATGTAACATTAAGGTGCACCTACTAATACTGGGCGCCTGAGTACTGAAAGTTTTGGGTTGCTTAGTGCCTTTGGTCCTTCAGAAGTCAGGCGGCAAGGCTGAAGGAAGGAGAGAAACCTCGATGGCTGCAGGCAAGGACAATATGTTGTCTGTTTTAAATTGTCTAGAATTGGGAAAACTGGAAGAACAAGATTTCTCCATCTTTCTGTCCATCACTGGGCAGAACTTCAAGATGGTACTGCAATAAGCTCTTTATTTTGAGGTTTGGGTTTTTTCATTTTTTTAAAATTTATTTTTAAGTGGTACAGTGAGGAACAAGTTAGATTGTTCAATTTGTTTGATTGGTCACATGATTTCCAACTGGTATTTCATGGAAAGAAGAGTATGTATGTGCTTTACAGCAAATCAAAATATGATGTGGAAAGAATAAGTAAGGACTCCAGCCGTGACTATACAAGCTATGACATAGGCTTCTGAAAAAGCTAAGTAGGCTGAACCTAATACAAATTTTGAGTGGTTATAGTGGTTACATCTGGGGACCATTCAGTTTGCTGTGCGTGGAAGTTGTCCCCCAAATAGCACACAAACCTGAGCAGTTTTTGATAACTCCAAGTGTTACATCCTTAGTGTTCTTAATACAATATTAAATGCTTTTTGAAGAGGTCCAGGTGTGTTTGGGTAGCTTTCCACTCTAGGCAGTGAATTTGTTATGCTAACAGAAATGTTTTTTCACCTGGAAGCATGTTGCAATAATCAACATTCTTTGATTAGGAATAAACTGGTCCTTATATTTTTACGTTTTCTTTATAATTTGTGGATAGTTTGGGGAAAATAGGTAGAATAAATAAATGAAACGCGTTTAAGTAGGTGCTGAAAAGTATTTCCTTTCTAGAGGGATGGTTTGTTATTTTGCTAGTAATTGTCAAGCAACTGAAACCGGAGTCCAGGAAATGGATTTGCCTGTGGATTCCTGCAGTTCATAATCTGCTGGTTCAGATTTCTTTTGGACAAAATAGATATTTTAAAAGTTGAGCTAAATACCTAGAAAAGAGAAATGGTTTAAAAAGAATTTGATATCTGTTTCCTTTTGCTATAACTTTGCCTGAGGCAGGGATGCTCAAACATCTGCACCCTCTTCCAGCTTCTCCCTGCTAATGTGCCATGTGAACACGCATCTTCAAAGCACTGAAATTCGGGTGTTCTATATTAAGTGAAAAACAAAGCAGCTTTCCTGCTCTGAAGTATATCAAGGATTGCCATCTTTTGCAGAACATTAGTTCTGAGCTGAAATATTTCTCTGCACCAAAGTAAAGTGAGAACCACAGGCCCACACTAAGGACTAGACAGAATTTTCTGCCTGGCCACCTCCAACGCAGTGGATGGCAAGTCATGAAAAAGGTCTTGTCAGGAACTCTGTTGTGGTAAGGAAGCAGCTTTCACAATTACACGTACAGAAGCTAAAGGTCCGCCAAGGCTACTTGCTTAAATGTTTCAATGTCTGGCTGTTTTGGCTTCACAAACGCTGAATTTCTTTGGCATGCAAATCTGCTGAAGGATAGCAAGGACCTCAGTGTTTCGTGCTGAGAGGTTTTGATGCGGAAAGCTTGATGGTATATTTGCATTCTTCTTGTGTGGGAGCTGGCACCCACTTGGGGTACATCCTTGTAAAGTTATAGTAGCCAGTGTCACGCAGTTCCTACTGAACAGATGTAGCACTCGGGCTGAACAGTGCTTCCTCACACGAAAACTCAGTCTGTTGGTTAGTGCTGCCTACTGGAAGAGGAATTGCATCATATTTTCATGTGCCTTCCAGATGTAGAAAACATCTCTTAATGTCCCTATGCATGCTTTTGGGAACGTTTCCAGCATGTTTGTCTAGTTCATCTAGGATCTGATTCTGCTCCGAGACATTCTGGTGCATTTCTTCAAACTGTATGTGCGTGAGTGGCATACTAGCAATGCCAGATTTTGCTATGGCTTACACCCCTGTAGAGGATTGCAAAGTTGGTTGGGAACAGCGTGAACTGTGAGCTTGCACTGGCTGGTCTGTGGAACATACATGTACCAAATTACACAGTAACATCAAAATGGAGAGTATTTGTTTTAGTCTCTGTAGGAACTTGAGACACACTGTGCCCCACAAATACACCTTATTTTCACATAGTATCATTCTCTACACTCCGACTGAAGTACCTGAATCATCACAGCATTCAGTATGTAGTTTCTAAAAGGCAAATCATAGTAATTTTCTGCGTACCCAAGATTTAGCGGTGTGCAAGCTTCTCTTAAGCAAGCATGAGGTTTGGCACCAACATGTGGATTCTTACCTTTAAGCTTAGTAAAAGAACAAGGGTACGATGATGAACAATTTTGAAAAGAAACTCAAAACTTGCTGTTAAAGCTGTTTGGAATAAAAACAAACAGGATAAGAGCAGCTAGGGTATGGGTGTGAAACTGTTGAACTGTAGTAGGCAAGAGCTGGTGGTAGGTGATTTAGGCACCCCACTGATCATAAGTTTTACATGTTATTTTCCACACAGAATGGCGTGAGAAGATTTTTCCTCTAGTGCTTCGGTGGCTAAATTGTCTCCTGCTTTTTAATGATGCTGTACAGAGATTCTCTGTAACGCTCTTGCAGCGCATTTTGTGCTGTTCTGAGTGCAAACACACCTATCATCTCGTGCTGAGCAGTGGTAGCGGCCACTGGCTTCCTCCCCGCTCAAGGGAGAGGGCTCGGCAGCAGGGTGTTTGTTACAGCTGAATTCTTCCTCCTCACACGTTCTCATGCCCCAACTGAATTTTGCCTAGTTGCGTTGCTTTCAATTGTCTCATCACTATTGTTGTTCTTCTTTTTGAATCCAGGCAAGGATTGTGTTATAAAGCTAAGTTTTTGTCTGGTGTTGTGTTAAAAGCCTGGATTTCAGTGTGCCCTTTTCAGTGAAGACAGGAGATAACTGAGGGATTTAAGTCTTTGGGGTTTAGGGAATAAATCTGTCAATTCCAAACACCTTAAATTTTTTTTTTTTGAATCGTGTCACAGAAGATTGCTATAGAAAACCTCCATTCCCTGCTACCTTTTTTTTCCTTAATAAAGATAGGAAGCTGTCTGTAGCATTAATGCTGTGCTTCTCTTCTAGCAAGACAACTTAAATTTGAAAACATTTTTAGCTCACTTCTTCAGTGTTCATAGTATTTTTTTAGTTGTGGTATTTGCGGGCTAAAATTATACATTTTTTTGAGTTACAGTTCAGTCTGGTAACTTGAAAGCAATGAGGCATGAATGTCCATGTTACATCAGGATAATAAATTTGTAAATAGCTGAGTTGCACATTCTTTGGACTCTTAAGGATGTGGTACCCAGCGGCCAGTGAGTTCTTTGTTTTAGGTTGGCTTTGAAATAACATTCTAAAACTTGTCTGAAAACAATTAAAACAAACAAACAGGAGTGACTTGGAAGTAGTTGCAACGGCCCAGACTATGTATCATAATGTAGAGATCTCTCTCCTGAATGATAATAGTCAGTTTGAAGCTTATGGTTTCATCTATGAAGGTAGGACTTTTCTTCTTTTTCACCATAGACATATTTATATTTTTCTGCATTAATTGTCCTTTGGCCTTTTATTATCCAGTCACAAGTTTCATGTGGTCATTCTGTAGCTTGTTGTTAGGTTGTTGGACTCATCCCTACACTGAATAATTTCCAATTGTCATTGATGCCGTGAAAAGCCGGAATTGAAGACTCAGTAGTCGGCAGACTATTAAGCAGGTATTCTTTATTATGGCGCCGGGCACACGGGGGATCTCTCCTCCAAACGTGTGCACCAAAGAGACACAGTTACTAGGTATTTATGCTATGTTAACATACATATTAATTACATTTCCAAGGAATGCTTATCATATTAATGGTTTTCCAGAGAACTCATATGGTAATGTCCTTCACGCATGTTTGTTGGTGTCTCTTGGTGATGGTGGGGATCTTCAGATTATCCTGCAGCCTCCTTATCTCTGTAGCTTGCATACCTGTTCTCCCAAGGCTAAAGGGATTATTCAGGAGTCCCTTATCTTACAACCGTCCCAATTATTCACAAAGAACTGAGACTTGTTTGGTTGTGCAATGATTCTGACCACCTGAAGTGATAACATCCCCGACATGTTACATTTGTTACATTCACAGGTATCACATCAAGCTTTTGCTTCTCATTGCTCTATCCCTTTTCACTAGGTTTAACAGCACACCTCCAGCCAGCAAGTCTATTGTTGTCCCTTTGTTTAAAAGATAGAAAATAGAGGGTAGAAGTGAATGGTCAATTTTTGCAACATTTATCCTAGAAAGGGTCTTTCATCATACTTCACTACTAATTTGTTTCCTTACAAGCCTTCACTGATGAGCTTTCAAAAATCCAAGTGACCATGTCAACCAGCTCATCTTTATGCTTATGCTTGTCACTGCTTCAGAGTATAGTGGAAGAAGTCCCTGCTCATGGCAGGGGAGTAGGAACCAGATGATCTTTAAGGTCCCTTCCAACCCTTACCATTCTGTGATTCTATGATTCTGTAATCTCATGAGCTGCATGCAATGACAAAGGAAGGTCCTATGCAAAAGTCAAGAGTGATGTAGCTCAACTTATTCATCAGTGTCCTTAGACATCTTAGAATGTACCCTCAGCAAGTTTGCTGACGACACCAAACTGGGAGGTGTGGTAGACACACCAGAAGGCTGTGCTGCCATTCAGCGTGACCTGGATAGGCTGGAAAGTTGGGTAGAGAGGAGCCTGATGAGGTTCAACAAGGACAAGTGCAGGGTCCTGCACCTGGGGAGGAACAACCTCATGCACCAGTACAGGCTTGGGGTGGACCTGCTGGAGAGCAGCTCTGCGGAGAGGGACCTGGGAGTGCTGGTGGACGACAGGTTAACCATGAGCCAGCAGTGTGCCCTGGCTGCCAAGAAAACCAATGGGATCCTGGGGTGCATCAAGAAGAGTGTGGTCAGCAGGACGAGGGAGGTTCTCCTTCCCCTCTACACTGCCCTGGTGAGGCCTCATCTGGAGTACTGTGTCCAGTTCTGGGCTCCCCAGTTCAAGAAAGATGAAGAGCTACTGGAGAGAGTCCAGCGGAGGGCTACAAGGATGGTGAGGGGACTGGAGCATCTCCCCTACGAGGAGAGGTTGAGGGAGCTGGGCTTGTTCAGCCTGAAGAAGAGAAGGCTGCGAGGGGACCTAATAAATGCCTACAAATATCTTCAGGGTGGGTGTCAGGAGGATGGGGCCAAGCTCTTTCCAGTGGTGCCCAGTGACAGGACATGGGGCAATGGGCACAAACTGAGGCACAGGAAGTTCCGTCTGAACATGAGGAAGAACTTCTTCCCTCTGAGGGTGGTGGAGCACTGGAACAGGCTGCCCAGGGAGGTTGTGGAGTCTCCTTCTCTGGAGATATTCAAGACCCGCCTGGACAAGATCCTGTGCAGCCTACTGTAGGTGACCCTGCTTCGGCAGGGGGGTTGGACTAGATGACCCACAGAGGTCCCTTCCAAGCCCTACTATTCTGTGATTCTGTCCTGGATGAAGGGGCAGAGGGTACCCTCGGCAGGTTTGCTGATGATGCAAAACTGGGTGAAGTGGCTGGTACACCGGAAGGCAGTGCTGCCATCCGGTGAGACCCGGACAGGCTGGAGAGTTGGGTGCAGAGGAACCTGATGCAGTTCAACAAGGGCAAGTGCAGGGTCCTGCACCTGGGGAGGAACAACCCCATGCACCAGTACAGGCTTGGGGTGGACCTGCTGGAGAGCAGCTCTGTGGAGAGGGACCTGGGAATGCTGGTGGACGACAAGTTGACCGTGAGCCAGCAGTGTGCCCTTGTTGCCAAGAAGGCCAGTGGGATCCTGGGATGCATTAGGAGGAGTGTGACCAGTGTGTCAAGGGAGGTTTTCCTTCCCCTCTGCTCTGCCCTAGTGAGGCCCCATGTGGAGTACTGTGTCCAGTTCTGGGCTCCCCAGTTCAAGGAAGATGAGGAGCTACTGGAGAGAGTCCAGCGGAGGGCTACGAGGATGATGAGGGGACTGGAGCATCTCCCCTACGAGGAGAGGCTGAGGGAGCTGGGCTTGTTCAGCCTGAAGAAGAGAAGGCTGAGAGGGGACCTTATAAATGCCTACAAATATCTTCAGGGTGGATGTCAGGAGGATGGGGCCAGACTCTTTTCAGTGGTGCTCAGCGACAGGACAAGGGGCAATGGGCACAAACTGAAGCAGAGGAAGTTCCGTCTGAACATGAGGAAGAACTTCTTCCCTCTGAGGGTGACGAAGCCATAGAACATGCTGCCCAGAGGGGCTGTGGATTCTCCTTCTCTGGAGATACTCAAAACCCGCCTGGACGTGGTCCTGTGCAGCCTACTTTGGGTGACCCTGCTTTGGCAGGAGGGTTGGACTAGGTGATCTACAGAGGTCCCTTCCAACTCCTACCATTCTGTTATAGTCTTATTGTGGCTAACTTCTGTGAAAACCTAGTCGTGGATCTGATATTTTAGTGTTGCGAAAAGCCATCTTTTCCCATTTAAGATTGCTGCTCATTGACAGTTATGTCAGTCTGTGTATCTATCGCTAAATGCTGTCTACTGTCCACGAGGAGTCATGTGAATTTTACATGCTACTTGCAATTCTCTAATGTTGCTCCTGTTCTGTTGTGATTGAAACAGCTGTGTTGGAAATGTTTGCCTGAAGGAACTAGTCAGTGAGGAGCTGGAGTAGCTCCCCTCCTTTTTCTTTCCCTTTTCTTTCCCCTTTCTTTCTTTCTTTCCCCCTTTCTTTCTTTCTTTCCCCCTTTCTTTCTTTCTTTCTTTCCCCTTTCTTTCTTTCTTTCCCCCTTTCTTTCTTTCTTTCCCCTTTCTTTCTTTCTGTCTTTCTGTCTTTCTGTCTTTCTGTCTTTCTGTCTTTCTGTCTTTCTGTCTTTCTGTCTTTCTGTCTTTCTGTCTTTCTGTCTTTCTGTCTTTCTGTCTTTCTGTCTTTCTGTCTTTCTGTCTTTCTGTCTTTCTGTCTTTCTGTCTTTCTGTCTTTCTGTCTTTCTGTCTTTCTGTCTTTCTGTCTTTCTGTCTTTCTGTCTTTCTGTCTTTCTGTCTTTCTGTCTTTCTGTCTTTCTGTCTTTCTGTCTTTCTGTCTTTCTTTCTGTCTTTCTGTCTTTCTGTCTTTCTTTCTGTCTTTCTGTCTTTCTGTCTTTCTTTCTGTCTTTCTTTCTTTCTTTCTTTCCCTGTTCCTTTTTTTCCTCCTAAAGACCTGAAGTCTAGGTTTGAGTCCCAAAAACTACAATATGAGTGGACCATGTATGGTTCTGGCTGCCTTTCCCAGCGGTCTGGGCACTAACAGTTGACACACTGGTATTAATAGTGAAATATTTCCTTTTAAAAAGCAGAGTATTGTTGTGGCAGTGTTGGTTAATATAGATTATCTGTGTATATTCACATTGCAGCAAGCTCATTTTTTATGCCATGTAGTCAAGTATTTCAGGAGCTTCTTGGGTATATGTCTTCATATTAAATGCCATGAGAAGACTTCTGAGTGTTTTTACAAGTACAGTTAATTTGTATGGTAAGGTCAGACTTAAGTATTTACATGTCTTTACTCTGAAGCAGGCATCAGAAAAATCTGCTTTGTAATTGGCCATTTTGCCAAGGAGAAATCTACTACTCCAGTTACCTGCAATAACCTACCTTTGGAATGTGCTTGAAAGTGAGAAGTTACAGAAGCCTGGAGAATATTTGGAAACACTCTGCTCTTTCACTTTGAGATCCAGGGAATTGTCAGTAGTCCAAGTAGCAGCTATAGAAGACCCTGGACTTGCCTGAAGTCTCTTGCAGTGTTCTAGCTGGCAGTGGCTGCAAAATTAGCTTATTTTGCTGTCTGAGGGGTTTTTCAGTATAGGAAGAATCGTCCGAATTTGGACATATGAAGCGGGTGAGCAGATGCTTTAACTGTAGTAGTCGATACATCAGTGGAAGGCTGATACAGCTTAAAAGAGAATAGCGACAGGCAAAGATGAAAACAATGTGCTTAATTAGTAGATGGAAAAAAATAGTAAGCCTACAGAAGAGTACACCTTGAATAACGATGTAAACTAGTAATTTTCAGGTGCCAGGTGATGTTTTTCCATTGATGTTTCACTACAGAATACAGTGGGAAAGATGTGTTCTTTTTCTGGCAGTGAAGATGGGCAATGGTATTGAAAAATGTGCTGGAAACAAGTGACAAATGTTATCAAGCAGTATCCTGAAGTCCAGTCTGTGTACTCCCTGGAGTCCAAAATTAGTCAGTAATGAAGTGATGGAGTTTATGGCATCCATTGTTAAAAGCTGCTTCCATCCTGCCTCCATGGAGGAATAGTAAATACTGTGGTTTTTAGAAATACTTTAAGGGAGAGGCAGAGGATTGCAGATTAGTGAGTGTTTACATAGGAATGTGTTTAATTGGTCATGGAATAAATAATAAAACACCTGGAAAATCATGACAACATGGTTTTGGCAAAGGACAAGTTGTGTTTCCTTAATCTTTTGCCACTCTTCAAACACATTGCTAAGAGGGAAAGAAGAGAAATGGTCTGACACAGTGCGCTTAAACTTTCCGAATGTCTTTGACAATAATCCTCCCCAGGGTTGGTAAAGTAAGTGACTGTCTTGGTATACATTAAATCAGCTTTAAAAAAACCCCAAGGTGTAAGAATCTTTCATCTTGGGAAAAGATAAACAGCATTGGTGGCTCAGTCCTTCTTCCTCAGATCAATGTTATTTACATCGGTTAATTCCTGTGAAGGTTAAAGTACTTCTGAGGAATTTAACTAGAGTGTATGGATTTGACTGGTGAAATTCAGTGCTGAAAAATGCCAAGCTGCAGGCGGCAGCAGAAATACTTCTGAAGTCTTGAAATAAAAAGAAAAGGAGAAGGCTAGAAATGTTAAAGATACCTTTAATTGCCCTACGTATCCATTAGCCCTTGCCAAAAAAGTAAGTTGTCACTAGACCTACTAAATGGTTCAATCAACTGTATTGTGTGAGGTACAGCTGATATTTATAGATTTAAGGTCCTTAATATGCCGTCCAGGCACTGACTGAAATTGTGAATGATGTGATGTTGCCGTACACATGACAGGAGTAAAAAGACATGATTTGGGAGAGTGTTCATGCTTTTAAGATCATGATTTTCCATATTATGACGCAACACAATGGGCCATACATTATAGGCCCTTAAAATGAGTAAGCTCCAGGTTGTTGATTAAAAATAATAACTTACAGTCTTTGTTGCTAAAGTGAGTTAGTTTTGCTACCCTATGTCGAAGTTAACTTTAAAGCCTCTAGAGTGTAGTTTGGTCTACAGAGTGTGTGCAGAACAGCATTAAGTCTTTTGTATGAAGGGAAGGTTATCTGTCTGTAGTAGCTAACTTAGAGTTGTTGTAGTAGATGTATAGGAAAAGATTGAATCACATTTGGGAGTAAGTAAACAATAGTCATGTGCACACAGGCCCGGGAAGTAAGAGGAGAAACGCAGTAACCATGAGAGCAAGCGTGACTGTGGCAATGAAGAACTCGGTTGGACATATTCAATACTGTATTTTGTGATCTCTCTTAGCAGGTTGGGCCGATCGCTTGTCAGTGTTTCTGATGAAGGTGTCCTCACCATTATGTGGCCTTGCATCATATCCAGAGCAAACTGAACTGAGGGAAGAACAGGTCTGCCTTTTATTGTGATGAAGTATCACACATTGCATATATCTAGTGAAACATTGCAACTGGAGAAGTTTCACATTTTCTGATGAGTGCAAGGCTGTAATTTATTATTAGCAGCTATTTCTACACTACCATTAGACCTATGAGGAGATTTACATTGGTAGCTCCAATCCCACCTAAATCAGTGTTAATAAAGCAGGCTGCTAGTGTGCAAGTGGGTTTGTCGTGTCCGCCCCCCCCCCCCCCCCAAGTTGCCATTGCACTGTGGAAGTAGTTAAGAGAGTTACTTCTAAGCAACACGTTCTTGAGTGTCTTGTCATTATTGCCTGAGTAATCCAGTAGGGAATTTATGCATTTCCTTTGACCTGACACCTGGATTATGTGGTTTTCTCTCTCCCAGTTTGTTTTTGTAATCTCTTCCTATTTCATCTGCTGAAGTATTTGCTTTCATTGCTGCCAGTATTCATTGTCGTTTTTCACTTGTATGCTTGTTTTTAACATGCTTTCCTACTTGTTAACTTTGAGTTTGCCTCTTCTGAAGCCCCCAACAGAGTATATAAGGTACACTATAAATCCAGCAGCATTCTTCTTAGTCATTTCTCCTGCTGACTGTATTTTGGCCACAGTGTAAAGGAGTAGAAGGTGATAGGTTGTTTTCACATCTGTCTTCATTAATGGGGATTGAAGCACATGCCTGTGAACATGCCCCTTTGCTTAATGTACTTTGTAACAAGTGGCATATGTAGTTCAAGAATTGCTGTCCAAATAGATTGTTTTGATCAAACAACTCCTTTAAAAATTTTTGCATTTACAACCCAAGCTATTGAAGGGAAAGCCCTTTCAATGGCTGTTGTAGGTTTGGAAGTGACGCTACATTGCCAATTATATAAGAGTGGAGGAAGATGTGAGACACAGGGACCTTACTGGAATTGTGTTCCATTTGGCACTGTAATAGTTGAAGAGGATACTGATTCTTGTACAATTTGGCTGCTGTTTATGGCATTCTAGTCTCATAAGCATTAGAGTATCTCTCATTTGGATTATTCCGTCTGATTTTTCTTCAATGCATATGCAAAGTTCTGTGTGGATCCATTTGAGGATGAACAACCTACATATACCTACAGAAAAGTAAGAGAAGTACAGTGCATTTCATTTTCCGCTCTGGTTTGCAGATTAACCAGACAGAAGAGCAATACGTAAACGTCCTCATTTTGTGGTACTGAAGGACTAAAATGGGATGCTGGGAGTTTACTCTCAAGTATCTTCCTGCACAGGCTGTTGGCAATAGCATCTTATCATGCTGTTGGGGAGCGAGCGCTAGATCTGCTGTGATCCCAACCTCCTATTCCAGTCAGCAAAGTTGCCAAAACATGACAAAATCAGCTGCACTGTTCCTCTGGGATGCACTGAGGTTTCATAAGTGAACCAAGAAATGACAGGTTGTGTGGAGCTTGAGATCTTGGTTATATATGGCCAGGTTCTCCTTCTGGACTTTATTTTCAGTAATGGCCTTTAGTGCACACTCACACTTTCTTAAATTCAGTCCGTGTACTTGATGTTGATAGGAAAAAAAGTGTTTGGCAGAAATAGGGTGGTGTTTTAGAAGAAATGCCTTTAAAACCAGTGTGTGGTTTTCCTCTTGACACGTGCTTTCAGGTTATGCGTCAGTGTGCAGTGCACAGGCTGTCTCCCTGCATATGCAAAGAAGGAGGACTGAAATTTCTCATTGTTTTTCTGGGAGCATCTTGCCACTAATGTGCCTCTTAATTTTGTTTTCCCTGCACATTGATTGTTTTAATTTTAGCTTCTGTATTGAACTATGAATCATTTTAGGCTACGCAATAATATCACATTACAATGCAGCAAGAGGTTTTTAAACCCCTCCAGCTCCCTTCTCCTTGCAAGGGTTCATGAGAAAATGTGCTGTTATTACGTTAGCCGTTTAAGAAAAATACCAGCTGCTATCAAGCTACTCTTCTCCACTTAGTCGCTATAACCAAATTGTGCGAACTGTAATATAATTTCCCAGGCTATTCGTGCTTAATTAGTATCACCCTTTTACAAACAGCTCATGAATAAAGGAAAGGTTTTTAAACGGTGTAATACGTAACATGGCAATGTGATTAAAATTCAGTACATTATTACTCTTGATATTTTATTACTGCAAGTGCACAACAGCCACTAATCGGAGACATGCTATGGGCAACATTGCAGTTAATTGAAGCTATTTTATTTATACATCTGCACTCAGAAAAGATCCGGCACGTAAACAGAGGATGCCAGAGAGAAGAATCAAGGAAAAGGCTCTGACTGAGCCGACATCATTGTAAATTAATCACTTGCTTAGGGGAAATACTGCAGAAGGGTACAAGCAGTTCTGAAAACAACTTGATTGTTACTCCAAGGCTGCAGGTGTTGAAGGTATTTAAAGGGTGTTTACAGGTAAACTTCCAGATCAGCAGAGGTTGATTCAGGTCTCACTGAACTCAAGGGGCTGTTTTGGTTGCAGTGAGCAGGCATTTCTCCTAAATGAAGAGAGAGCAGAGGCGTTGCACATGGCTTTAATGTTGATTATTTTGCAACAGTCTCACTGACTGGTGTGTGGAAGTCCTGTCAGCACTGTTGTGGAGATGCACTAGTGCCACAGCAATACCCTGTGTGCAGAAGAGACCAGTCCTCCTCCTGGTGAGCACGGCTGGAAGTCACATTGATGCTGAGGCCCTGGAGCTGCTGAAGGCACCTTCCTGGGGTGTTAAGCGGGAAACACGCGGTGAGTCACGCTTTGCTGTTTGTCAGGAGCAAGCAGTGTGAGCCCTCTGCTACGTGCAGTTGTTCTCAGAGATGGCATTGGCAGTGTTTGCCCAGTTTGAACACTGTGCTCTTTCTAGGGCTGTGATGTGTGGGTTTGGGCAGGAGCTGTATTGTGCCCTCAGTACCTACCCTCGTGCGTTCCAAGGAGAGTGTTATATTTCCAAGAACTATGCCAATAGCTGTAGACTTTTTTTTTCTGAAACGGTTAAGGATGTGGTGAGTGAAAGCAGATAATTAATGGGATTTGAGGTAACTTGCTGCATTTTTGTCAGATGTATAGTTAGTGTAATAGGTGGGTTTTCTAGAAGGAAACATTCCGTAGTAGCATAATGGTTTCTGTAGACACAAAGTGAGATACTGTAAGTGTGCCACATTATAGCATTAGACTTTAGGCCCTATAAGTACTCCCACAGGCTTAATTAAGTGCTTAAGAGTTACGTGCTTAAATTAAGCATGTGTTTGAGTAGTGGTATTGCATGCTGGGTCACTGTTTTCAGAGAGAAGAGGGTGTTGTCTGAGTGGTACAAGACAGATGACACTGTTTAACTGCCACATTTTGCATTGACAGCCAGGAAAATCTACATCTATGGTTCTTGGAACCGTGGTCATTCATGGCTTAAATGCTTTTGTCTGAGCGGGCAGTGGCGATATGGTGGTATTCACTGTTGGGTAAATGCATGTGAGGGGGTTAGAGCTAGGAAGCAGCACAGATGACACGAGCAGGTCTTTGGAAGATGCTGTTTACAAGAGCCACCATGAGGCACTCATTACTAGCTTCCGTGCAAAGGAGGAAAACAGTGCGACTAGCAATGTGGATATTTGGTGTTTGCTTAAAATTTCAAATGTTCATTATGTTTCCTCATATGACTTTGAGTGTCGTTCATAACTTTTACCTGTGTTGTAGCAAAATCTGTTATTCCTGTAGCTTTTGAAGAAAGCAGTGTGAAACTGTTTCCATGAAGGTCCCTAGGAACTGGAATATGCAGAAAGTGACCTAGAACTGATTCATGTTGGATTTGCACAGACACCAGAGGAAAATAACCCAGGATTGTGAAACTTGACAAGTTGGAGGTTGTCAGGCAGTTATAGAAACTTTAGATCATGGTTTAAAGTTGGCATGGATCTATTCCAGATACGCTGAAAAGATGTGCTTGTTGGTTTAGGGTGGTTGCTCCAGAAATAACATCATCAGAGAGTACAACTCTGGAAAAATTGCTCCTAGTAGTGAAATTGGTATTTGCTAGCAATGGCACATGGAGCTGTGGGTAAAACTTGGAGTTACTGTGAGCTGAATTCTTTAGCAATAGTATGGGCTTTTGTGGTTTTGTTTTGTTCTTTAAATTGTGCACAATGAATCAAGTGTGCAATATCTACAGTCCTGTGCTGTTACAGAAAATGATCTCAGAAATCACTAGTGGTGCACGTAAAGACTCCTGGCCCCTGAATTACAGGCCAGCACGCCTAGAAGCAGTTGAGTTAGTGGGAAGCTTCAGTGCAGTTGTGTGTGAAATATGCATTGTTTATTGTTATGATTAGCATGAAAGCATTCAAAAAGATGGGAACTGGACAGGTAAAGCTTTTTGTACTAAGAGAACAGTTCACAAAAAAAGACTGCAGGAGACAGTTGTCCCTCAGGAAGTTGGTTGTTTCTCACTGAAGATGCAAAAGGATGGTGGGCAAAATTTGAGACTCCAGCAGCTTCCTCCTACCTTTCCCCCACTACCCCCCTCCAAAAATTAAGTTGAAAAGGAGAGGGTTTCCCAGATGCTAAGTTTAGAAGCTTATGCAAGAGTCTGTGAAAGGTTCTGATGTATGATGTAGAGACTACAGGATGTGAAATTGTGTAGGAGTCTGTAAGACCAAGAAGGCAAATTTTCTTCAGTTAGGAAGTATTGATAAAGTATCCATGAGACATTAGTGCTTGGAGCTTGCTTTCTGCCTTTATAAATGCGTGTGACTTCAGAGGTGTGTTCAGAGACTGGATTGCATCATTAGGCTTGAGGACTTGACATTTGAAAATACTGGATTAAATACAGGAATATTTCACTTAGAAAGCAACAAAGGTGGAAGCGTGTTTCTGACTCCTCTTACTACAGAACAGTGACCTAAATGAGTTATCTCCCCCCACTGCCCCAATCTATGTCACAATGCTATAGTTACCTTTAAAAAACGCATAATTATTGCATTATGATGCATGGAATGAGAGTATATTGTTGATCCATAGCCTCTGGATAGGTTATGGTAATATTTTCAATTCCTTTGTTTTCAAAACTTTTTTAAAAAAGTCCCGTAGAATTTAAGAGGCTGCATTTCTGCCTGTGTGTATCTAGGGGGAAGTTAATAAAAAGTGGCAAACGTTCTGCATCTTTTTTGTTGTTTAAAATGAATTTCGATGGAAGTCCATAGATCTAATACCTTCTTTTGCTCTGCTTGAGGACATCTTAGGGAAGATACCTGAATAAATAATCTTGTCACAAGATTATACACAGCAGGTGTAAAATTAGTATATGCTACCTTGAAAAGTGGGAGTCTTTGGGGGGACACAGGGAAAGGAAGTATATGCAGAAGTTGTACAAGAAATTCACGTCTATGGAAGAGATGCTAATTTTCTCAGGTTTACAAATCAATCTGTGGGTTAAAAGCAAAAATATAAACTAGGACAGCAGGACCAAGCATATGCTCCCTGTTATAGCGGGAAGGTGCCGGTTAATTTTGTGTCAAGAAATGCAATGATATTTGATGAAAACTCCCAGGTCTGCAGGTTTCTTTGTGGTTTTGTTTTTATGTTTATTTCACAATTAGTGTAATATGTGAGCTGAGAAATATCATCTTCAAAAACGTCACTGGAGAATAATTGGAAAATACCTACATATTTTTGTCTTTAAATTTGAGAGCTTGTAATGGAAAGAAGCAGGATTTTTTTTGTGAACTACAAAAGCAAAAAAAAAAATGAACAGACTTGAGCCTTATATCTCTAAATCAAATGTGACCAAGGCTAAAAAGTGCTGTCAGCTATGCCTGGGTGATATATAACTTCAGGTCTTATTTGTGCATCGATGGGGCAAAACTGTTCTGGATTTGAGGCGGGAGACTGTGCATACGTTATCCAATGCCAGAATATGTCAGTTATGAAAATTAAAAAACAATTACTTAGGGTGGGACTCTAAAGTGTAGTTTTGAAGGGAACTGTGCCTTACTGGGGGGTAAGATTGTTTATGTTAATCTGTCAGAATCGGGATTTTCAGTGGGAGCTGCGTGTGTTGGTCCTAGAGAGTACAAAAAGTGTGGATCTGCTAGGGCTGCTGGCTGGCAGAATTGGCTTCCCGCTTCTGCTGCTTCTCAAGCTCCGTGGGCCATGCATGTGGACAGACAGAGCTACCCTGGAAGAGATCGCAGAGAAAAGTTTTGACAGAAGAAAAAAAATTTGGAATACAGCTTACATCTGATGGTCTTGATATTAATTTGCAGCAGCAAGCATGCAGGAATATGAAGATTCCAGGCATGAATCAGGAAGACAAATCAAAGGAAAAAGTTTATTCACAGACAAAAATAGGGGAGGAAAAAGACTAGCTTGGCAGAACAGCAAAAAGGAGCATGGAAACACAAGGAAGACTTTGAGAAGCAGCACTTTCAGGAAGGTTTTTCCAGAAGATAAAAAAACATAGCAGGAGGATATCACAAAAACTGGAAAATAAATCATGTTCCAGCCAGTAAAACAAGTGAGAGGGGAAAAAACCCAACCGAACAACCCCAGCATTTTAGGAGCAATGTGGAGATGAGGGAAGCTCTCTTCAGAAAAAACACACAAGCAAAAAAAACCCCACTGGACTGGGAAGCAGAGTGTCATGGAACAGCTGTTCTCGAGCACTGCAGAGGAGACAGCAGAAGTTAGCCTGGGAAGTTATGTTGCAGAGGATGGTAATGAGTGCATGCCAGAGAGCAAAGGGAGAGTTGCTGCCATTCTCTGAAAGCATGCAAGAAGAAAAAAATTATGTACTGAGCAGTATTATTTTTGTATGTAACGCCATAGCAGATAGACTCAACAGAAACAAATGCTATAGTACTCTTCCCCTTTTTATAACTTTATCAAACCTATCCCAACACACTTCCTCTGCTTTTTCTTTCTTTGCCCCTCCAGCCAGATTCAACTGTTACTCTGCTCCAGCTTGCACACTTGGTTATGTTCCTTCTTTTCAGTTTGTGTCTTTTTCTTCCCTTTTGCAAGGAAAGGGTAAATACTAGAGGCATATTGTTGCCAAAGTTGCTGCTGATAACATTGTTTCTTATTTGTGTTATTATAACCTTCTAGGTTTGTCATCATCTTTCCTTTTCTTCAGTCAGTTCAGCAGGTGGATTGTTACCTGCTTTTCTAGTGGGTTGATCCAGCACTGCTGTCTTGATTCCTTCTCCCAGCTACTTCAGCATTGCTCTTTTTCATACCAAAATAGCAGCATTAGGAATAAGGTCCACTATCTCTTGGAAGCTTACACAATGAAGAAGGAGATGGAGTCAAACTGGCTATTAGTCTTTGTCTTAAATATGCAACAATATTTAAGTTAGGTCCAGCTTTTCTCTCGCTTCTTGATACTACCTGTTATGATGTTTCTTCTAGCTATTTCACTTTTTAATCACTCCTAGATAAAAGAATTAATGAACAAAAACATTCACCCTCTGCATACAGAATTTAGGCAGATGGTTACTCTGTGCTGCATCTCATGGGGCCAACTTTGGAGAAACAAGTGACAGCGGGAATGGAGTTCACATGTCAATTCAACCTTCTAGATGGGAGTTTCTGGGGACTTACACCTTAGCCATTAAATTTGCTCAAACCTCTAACTTGACATGTATTTTCAGGCTTTAGTGATCATGCAGGTAAACACACACCCGCCCCCCTCTCTTGCACAGATACAGTAGAGACATGTCAAAATCAATTTGCTTGTGATATGAAGGCAGCCAAAATCAACAGTAGTCTGGCTGAAATTGGGTTCTTTTTTTGTGTGCTTTTCTAATGAAAGAATATTGTTGCTCTTAATTTTTTTTTTTTAGATCAATTGTGGATAATAAAGCCTGGACCTCCTTAGAGATCTTCATCTATTAATGGAATAGGGTTTAAATGTTTGTAACCTAATCAAAGCTCTGTTCAAATACTAAAGCAACCAGAATAGTCCACTGCTTGTAACTCTGAATGCAAAGGGAGAAATACAATAACTGCTCAAAGCGCAGGAGTACTAAATAGACCAACTTTTTCCATCTTCATTCCTCTACACTGTTTCCTTTCAGTGAAATCCACTCTGAAAGATGTCAGTGGAACTTAGGTTGTTTTTATGGTTCAGGATTTCATTTGAATCCAGTTTGAGACATCGGCCGCAGGAAAGGAAGGGTCAAGGTTGACACTTCAGAGACAATAAAAAAACCCAAGCCACAGGTTTTCCCAGTTTTTATTTTTGGTCTTTGGATCACATCCTTTTCTCTGAATTTGCATCCTGTCTTTTAAAGCTGACAGAGACACAAGCTTTTGCCTGCAAAGCTTTATCTTCCAATGAAAAGAAACAGGGATTGGCCGTAGCTCTTGGCTACTGCCCGTTTCAGCTGTATTTACTTATTGAACAGTACCACATTTGCCTAAGGTCTGATCCTTATCCTTGGAGATCGAAGAGGATTACATCACGCCTTTTGCCTTCAAGGTGAGCAGCTCTGTTGCTCAGAGAGCCCGTTCCTCATTATGGCTTTCAAAGTTGTAGCCAGTACTTGCTGTATGGGGAAAGGGGCAGTTAGCACCCCATCATGACTCCAAAAACTTCAGTCCAACAACATAGATTTACTCCTGCTGAAGGTCTGGAATGCTTTGGAGTAAAAACCACAAACTACAATCCATGCGTGCATGCTAATAATAAATTGACAGCTACTCATTAATGTTGCTTTAATTGTCTAAGGTGCGTAGAATGTTCCCACAGGTTCTTGCAGGTTGCAAGTGTAAGGTCTGTATATTTGTATTAAGAATACGCCTTTTCAAGTTTTAAGTCTTCTAATGTATAGGAAAATTGGTTGCTAAACATTAGGAGACACAAGAGTGAGTTTCCCCTCCCAGAGGAAATGAGAGTCCTTATTGAATTCCGCTGAATGACAGGTGGTAGCTGCATGAAAAGCAATCTGTGGAAGAGAAGCCTTTAACTTAATTTTTTCTGTCCTGACCGTACATCTTGCCTCCTCCCTCTATTCTTGAACATCAAAAAAAGTGAGATACAGAACATGAACAATCTGCTATTGAAATAAAAGTTTAACAAAGGGTTTATATTGAATGTATATGAAAACATGGATTTTTACCAGTGTTTTCCCCTGTTCCCTCGGTCTCTCTTCCTCTAGCTGAATGTAAAAAGCACAGTTGACTGTCTGAAGTTAGCTGCAAGGGAGCAGTGTGATGTGCTCTTTCCTGTGACACCTGTATTTACCTGGAACCCTTGGCAGACCATAATCTTGAAGCCATCATTCGCACAGACTTCTTTGGTTTGCTTTTAGCCATCACAAGAAACGCTCTTCCCACATTTTTACTGGTAAAACACAGTTAAACACAGTTAAACCAGTGATTTAGGAGTTTTTGGTTTGGAAGGTGATCTAAATTAACTTGCTGAGTACTTGCTTATGCTGGAAGTGTGGTATAACTGTCTCCTGAAATCATGACCTGTAATCAGTTATGCCTCAGGACTAGTGTTCAAGTTTTTTCCTTCATTTCAAATGGGACTTTCTGTCTGTTAATTTCTTTGAACCGCCCTTGTGTTGTGTGTTGTGTTTTTTTTACCCCCAACATTTGTCAGGCTTATATGGAGAGAAAGATAAAATTTGAAAGCTGTTATAACAAGACAGTGAAAGAAATACAGATGGGTCAAATCTTCCTCTGTATCAGTTAAAAAAAGGGGGGGAGGAAATAAAGAAAAGGAACAGCTAACTGAAGCAGGGGACTCTAGTGGACAAGCTGCCCTGAGTTGCTGGTCTCCTTGCTTTTGTGTGTTGGGGAGGTACTGGCCTTTTCACAGGAGCAGGACGGGTTAGGGTTTTCAGACCTGGTAGGCTGTGAGGCTCTGCAAGAAGGGACCTTGCACTTCCTCGCTCCTGGACTTGCTCTGAAGAATGCAGCTACCCTTGGCTCCTGCCACTCCACGGGCTCCTTTGCTTCACAGAAAGGGGAACTGGATGGCATGGGTTAAAAGTCCCTTTTTCTCCAGCATGGGTGAGGCATGACTACCTAGCAGATTTAGAGTGAGAACATGAAAAAAGAAACTACCTTTAGGTAAAACAAGTAGTGGCCGTATGTACCCTTATTTTCCATAATCAATATTTTTACTTTGCCATTTGTACTATTTCAGGGTCTCTTGCCTTTGGCATTCCCAGGTATTTGCACAGGACACCCATGTTTGACTTGGCTGTTTGAGCTTTTCATGTTCTTAGTCCCTGTTTTTGTGTTGCTGCCACACTGAGCTTGACAGACAAAACAACACAAAAATTACTTTGATGTATAGCTATGCTGTGAGCTGCATAGCTTTTTCCTTTCACTTGGTCACCAGCAGAGTAGGGGCTTAAGAATTTAACAGTCTGTCTGCACTCTTCCCTCCCAAATAAGGTGCCGTGAAGGAGCTTGACTATGTTTACATGGCACTGGTCTGCTGTTGCTGCAGGGTGTTGTGTGACTGGGCAGTCAGACAGATGTTCAGGAGCCTAGATCTCTACAGATGTTCTGTCAGAATGGATCGGAGTTGAAGTGCACAGCTCATCATTGTAGAACCTAGCCATGGTTTCAGCAAAAATAGCCCCTCAGTTGGCCCCGTTGAATGTAGATTGTGGACTGTCAGCAGTATGCACACCAGTGACGTGAGCAAACTGGGAAGGCTGCAGGCAGTGATGGGCAGCCTGTAAGCCGATGCCCATGTGGGCTGTGGGTCCTTGCCAACCATCTGTCAGTGATCATTTCCAGGTTCTTTCCTATTGCAGCTCCAGCCAGTTGTGCCAGTCTATTTGTATTTATGTCCTACCCGCAGATGGAAATCAGTTGGTTTTTTCTAACAGTTGCCACTGAGGGACAAGCTGCAGGCAAAATGAACACACAGAGAATGGTCGTGCGTTATTTTTTTTCCACGTTCCCTCTTACAGATCTCTAGGTTTCTTTTATTCTCGAGAAGCAAACCATTCCTTTATCAACCTGCCATTTAATGAGTCTTCAGATGAACTTGCATGTGGGCATCTGTGCTTAACTCTAGCTGGGTCCTACCGTGCTGTCAGGAAGAGCTCTGGCAGACTTGTAATACTGAGAATGATTTTTTTCTTTTTCTCTTTTTTTCTTTTTTTTCAGAAACACATGCACTGAGCTGCTAAGCAGGTGGTGAGTCTGCACCAGCCTGCAGCAAACTGAAACAGCAACTACTTAACTTGTTACTGCTGAACAATGCCAGGCATAGGCCTGTGTGTGAATACAGTCAGCTGAAGGCATGATCACATTCTTTGGTGTCCACCAAATGTAGCTCTTGTGGGTACAGAAAGTCCGAACGGGAGTACAGCACTGTTGTCCCAGCTGTCCTATGATTATGTGGAATGAGCTATTGCAGTTCTTGGCTCTTGAGTAGTTTCCAGAAATAGTGCAAACATCCTTTCTGAGGGCACAGATGGTGGTATTGTGGCTTTATGCACCATCGTACTCTATGAATTATAGAAGAGTGGTATTGTTGATGTATTGGTCTAAATAAGGAAAATGGAAGAGAAGCCTCTTTCTGCTGCTCCCTTTTAGTCATATATCTACTGGAAGGGGTTTTTGGTATCTGCAAAACTCCTTCCAGGTCTGGTTATTTTCCCTTTTGCAATCCAAAGACGTGTTTCATCCTGGAACCTTGACAGAGCATAGTAGTTCTCACCTGAAGGACGTGAAAGCTGAGTCTGTATGCTCCAATGAACTTTATGGAAAAAGTCGTATTTTGGTTTGCATCCATGAGAAAGATGAGTTTTGTATATGACTCGTTTATCATTTGTTAGAATTGACCTGTTTCTTGTCGGTTTACTAATTCAGCGATTGTTAAAGTACTTGGTGCTTAGTATAACTCAAAGAGCGAGGCTCATCCTTGTGAATGTCATTGTTCAAGATCTTTCCAGGTCAGTAAAAATAAGCTTCTTGCATAGTCTTCAAATAAAATTTGCAATAGGAAAATAATTTTTTTGAGTACTGATACTGTGCCTGTCTGTGCTAGGCTTAGTTTTGCAGGAATGAGTAACTGTATATATATGGAAGGTAGGTGTATTAAATATGGACAGCAGAGTAGCTTTTCTCTTTGGTATCTGTTTTTAGAGGATGCATGTGTGTGTGTGTTTAGAAAACACTTGAAGCTTAGATACACTGACATTACTGCAAAAAAATAAGGACTGCACTCTGAATAATATTTCTTAGAAGCTAGGTGATAAACTTAAGAGCATCGTTTGCACTTGTGGTATTAGATGAGAGCTGGCTTGTTACAGTGCTGCACATGGTGCTGACCTGACAGGCACAAAATCCCTGCTGCGAATCAAGACATTTTGTTCCATCGAGCGGTTTCCTCTCCAGCACCAAGTATTGGCCCCTGTTGCGTTTCTGAAGTGCTTCTTTGCTGTTAGTAGTAGCATCCTTTTTGTAGGAGCAGATTGCAGAATTTAGCCATTTTATTTTTTCAAACATACTCAGAAGAAATTGAAAGAGTACCAAATGCATGTAAAATACTGAAACAGTAATGTGTTTAGGTAACTCTTAATATAATCTTAGTTTGGCTTCAGGAAGAATTCTTGCTTGTTATTGTGTGATGTGGTTACATGAAGGGGAGTTCCTCTTGGAACGTGTCTGGAACATTCACCTGAGGGTGCAAAAAGTATTAAAGGATTCATTGGCCTCAGGCATGTGTAATGTGGAAGACAGCCACCTGGGAGTTCACAAATTAAATACCTGGATTATCTTCTATCATAGGAAAGGAAGTGTTTGGTGATTGAATAGCATATTGCAACATGTTAGTCCCAAGTTTTGCTGTGGAGATAATTGTGTGGGGCACCAGAATTCTGTAATGCTTCTCAGATGTGTTTTAATTGTTCTGTTTGAAGCTCAAGTAACTGATAGAGTACAGTGAGCAACTGAAGAAAATATAAACACCTAGTAGCTTCTGTTTGTTTAAATCTCTTGTTTTGTCATGAATCCTTTTTCCGAACTATGTTTTCAGTATTTTGCCTGTCATGGAGCTGGTTCTTGCCTCTGCTTCTTGGACAGACATGATACTCTCTGGCCTGTCACAGTTGCTTCTGATGGCAGTTTTCATCAGATGCATTTGGTGAATTCAGGCCAGGTGTGATTTCTGTAGCTTTTGGTGTCCTAGGGCAGTAAGAAGTGACTGCATACTTGCAATGCTTTGTTAGAGCCGTTACTCTAAAAATGGTGCTCAGCTTATCATGGCAAACTGGTTAAGCCTGATAATTCCAGGTTCCTGCTAAGTGAATTTTTACTTCCTGTTGGTATCACAGTTGAGCTAGATGCTATATTAAAATTTAGCACGAGTTGGTAGCTGTTTGAAGGGCCCAGAGTTGAGCAGGTGAGACAAAGCAAGTAAGTGATGTGAAGCCTGTCCGCTGTTCTGGGGCTGTGTGTGGGCTGCTTTGTTGTTGTGTTTTTTTGTTTTTTCCTTCTCTGATCTGAACCTGTCCATCCTCTCTTTCCTTTTTTATCCTTTCATTTCTGGAGCTGTGACCATCACTGTTCAGAGACAGTCCTGCAGAGGTTTCGGCGCAACTAAGTTTACAACATTTTAGGGTCTTAAGTGTGGGTGGCTGGATTTGCAGATGGGGTAGACTTACACTGAAGTTGACTATGCCAGGTACCTCAGCTAAGGAGTGATCTACAGATTTCACTTAAATCCTCTGTGTGTAGATTTTTTTTTTCTGGCTTATATTGGAAATTGGAAACAGAGCTCTAATGGAGAGACGTAAAATCTGTATATCTGTGCTGTACTGAGCAGGTTTGCTTTGGAGTAGGACTCCAGAATTGCTTTACTGGCACAGGATAATATTAAAAGTGTGCAAGTTCAATGACAATGTATATAAAGACCTTCCAGTGTAGTGAAGTGATCCTGCTAAGGTGAGTATCAGGAACAGTCATGGAGCAGTGATGCAGAGAGAAAGCAAAGCTAGTCAAAGGAGGATGAAATTTTCAACACAGACTTAAGGTGTATTCTTTTGAGACTGGATTTTGAGACTGGATCTTGTGAAGAGAAGGAGCTTTTGTGAATTTCATTTGCAGTCGAAAGCTCTACAGAAACCCCAGGAACTTCAATTTCTAGAGAAGCTTATGCAAAAAAGCCCAGGATTGGGCAGTTTGCTTGGGACCTTGCAAAAGCCAAAACTTGAATTTCACTGAATATCTAATGGATGGCACCAATGAACATTTCAGATTGTGTTCCAGAGTTTGTTGCAGGACATCAGTTGGAAAACAAAGACCAACACACTTCCTGTTGTATGTTAATGTACTGTAGCTGTTTGTTTTAAAATAATCAGAAAACTATGACTAATCGTACAGTAACAGGCAGGTAGTATGAGAAATGTTGCTATTTTGGATCTTGTGTATGTATGGAAAAATATGTAGAGGTTTTATAGGAAATGATATGTGTGAAGAGACATGAGCCCAGAATTTTATCTTCAGCTTCTGTAAGGGTTGCTTAAGGATACTATTACAAATTAACTGTATTAGTGAAATGGAAGCAGTTGCATATGGTTTGGAGAGTGTTTCAACAACATTTCCTATATGATAGTTTTTTATATATATAAATTTTTCTTGCTCTGTGTTCCTGGTATTGCCTGGGATTGTTTGCTTTTATGATTGCCTTGGTTTCTGTGGCAGAAAACCATGTATTTCTACTAAGGAAACCATAAAAATTCGTATCATTGCATCTTTGAAGATGGCATCATCATCTTTTCTCTTTTGAAAAATTGACCAATATGCAGTTGGAAATCATTAGCTTTAAACCTGCAAAACCACCATCAAAAAGTACTATGCAACCAGTGTAAGCTTCAAACCAGTAAGCAGGTGTGAGGCACAGTAAGTGGATTGTACTCAAACCTGGGCACGGTTTTAGGGGATGGGGTGTAGCATGAAATGCAGCTGCGAGGAGGACGTAAGATCAGACAGGCCATTGATCTGCAGCTCTTGCTTTCTGATGTGCATGCTTGTTGAAAGCAAATAATATAGCTGCACTGTTACGCAGTAGAAGTTGATGGTATGGTCAACGGGAATCCTTGGAAGATGTTGCTGGTTACAATTACATTTAGGACCATCTGTGTGAGAAGAGTGTATGACATGCAAGCAAAGCTATCTGAAGACAGTTCTACCCCTTGACCAAAAGATTTTGTAATTTAAGGAACAGTTTGCTTCTAGAAGCTGCCTTTTCTGTATAAGAAGGCTTTTGAAAATATTTATGAGAATCACAAAAATACTGTAAGCCACTATTAAGTACAAATTAATAAGATGAAGCCATAAAGAAAAGTAGTGAGGTGCAGTCTTGAGACCTGCAGTCTTTATCTCTTTTGATTTGTATTCCCTTGGCAAAAGTGATTGAGGGAAATGTTGTGGAAGATGCTGTTTGCAAGGCAGAGGGCAAGATTTTTTGAGATGTGTCTATGGGAAGATGAGGCTTTGGAGCTTTATTTGGGGATAGAGTTGTTCATAAAATGCGTTTGTGACTCTCTTAGTTATTGAATCGGGAATTCCTTGCTGCACTTGGAGCATTTTATGCTTCCTGTTGACAGGGTGAGTAGGTACCGATGTGCATGCACCACTCCAGTACCAGGCCCTAAGCTTCTGAAGGCAGAAATTTTCCAGGAGATGTCCTGTCCCAGTCTCGCCTCCTGGCCCTGATCTGTGTTAGTAAAAAGGAGATATGAGATAGCCATGAAATACTCTGTATGTGCATTTCACTTTGTCAACCATGAGAGACCAGTGTGACACAAATTTACCAGTGAAATTCTGAGTCTGTGAGTGCTGCTATAGCTCATACAAACTTGTGATTACTGTGTGGTGGTTTTTTTTGCTGAGGTGGCCACAGGCATCGGAAGTATCTTCCATTTCTTCTTGTGCAGGGTCAACAAATGATTTGACCCTGGAAGAAGGTGAAGGGTTTTCCTTTGCTGAGGTCATTTTTGCCTCCTGTTATTGACTAGTCTGTGAAGGATCAGCATCTGTCCATTTGCTCTTAGCTGTCATCCGCTGTTGAAAGCATTGGCTGGTAATGTCAGATACATAACTGTCTGTGTCATAATGTTCAGTCTTTTGCCTCTAAGCTCTAGTGACCTGTTGAGTAGTTTCTTGTCTTAGCGTATCCCTAGAATGTCCCTTTCTCACTTTTCAGTTATGTTGAATTGTGCATATATTGTGCTAGCAGGTAGTGGGAACTCAAGAGACAAGTTGCTGATCGCACTACGATTTCACAGTAACAATAAGAGACAAAGTAATGGTTGCACATTCCTTAGGTATTTGTGTTGTATTTATTAGGAGACAAAGATTAAATATTTGAATTTCAAGAGGTTTGCACTTGCACTTTATAGCCAGGTGGGTTGGATTTGAATTCTTGTGGTGGCAAATCTCCAAAACTGGATAGATACAGTATACTGTGTGTAACTGTAGCCACTCAGCATTGCAGTGTAATCCCCAAATGGCTTCAGTTAATCGGAGATGTCACTCTTTGCTTCACAGAAGCTTAAAGGCAGTGTAAAAATACTAAATTTTTATTTACATTCTAACATTTGCTTTTAATAGATTTCAGCTCTCATCAAAAGCCACAGTTCCTCTCTACCAAGAAGTGCTACTTAATGACCGCAACACCTGATACCTTGTTTAAAGCATTTGTGTTACTGGGTTTGGCCTGGTTTTTCTAAGCAGGCTATGTCATAACACGTAAGGCAGTTTTTATCTAAAGGTAAATTAAGATGTTCCATGTGCTTTTTCCAAGTTCTGTTTTAATGACAGAATGATACTTGCAAAGGTACATATTGTACTATACTTGCACTCTTAGGAAGTGACTTGATTTTCCAGTACAAGAAGGACCATTAAATCTAGCAACAGTCAACATCATGAGGAGGCTATTTTAATTCTGGACAGCATCTCAGGGCTTGGCCATCTATGTGCTCTACAGATTTTCATGCTGGTTTCCTGGTGCGACTGGTGTAGGAGTCTGTGCACGCACCGCTCGTGTACGTGGAGCGTGACGTTGAGTCAGTTGAAGAAGGCACCGGTATGTAACCACTCGGTCTTTGGTGCCTGGGGTGCCAGTCAGCATCCTTGTGCGCAGGCTGTCCAAAGTCAAGTGCAAACTCCCTCTTTGTGGGCCAGGCCTGGGCATTCCTCTGAGTGCTCCTTCTGAATTTGATTGCATTGTTGTGGGAGATATGTCCATGAGACGCAAATAAAATGGAAGCAGAGACAGCTTGCGGTAAGATGAAGGGTGAAAGCACCAACCAAGCCACATTACCATTAGAATCTGTTTTTTCGCTGCCGCCTCCAATGGTTTAATTGGATATGAGCACATGACTGGATCATCCACTTTCAGGTTGCCATAAAATCTCTCCCTGATTCTGAATTAGCCATCTATGTAAACATCATCTTACATTTTGTGCCGAGTTTCAGCATCCATGCAGGGACAGGAACGACTCTCACACATTGATGCAATGCACAGTCTGTTCCCTTTATTGCTCCACTTACGTGGTTATATACATTTTTCATATCTGTACACGCGATCACGCGTATTCGGATAGGCTACAGACATAAATCACGCGCTGTTCACGCACCCCATATTCCCTTATGATTGGTAACTATGCACTAGCGCTAATAGCAACAGGCCGCCTCCACGTCCTTGAACACATCTTGTTTTTGCTAACCCACATCATGTGCACTATCAGAACTTTCTCAATTGTTACTCTTAGCTGCCCTTTCCAGCGGCCTGTTCAGTTATGCTAACTCTTTTGCTTAAGCGGCCTGGTCATGCTAACTCTCAAGCTACATCAACAATTTTGCAACAAATCGTTGAGTGTTTCCAAGTGACAGTGGTTTGGATTTCAATTTTTACTCACAGACGCTTAGGAAAAGTCTTTGCTTAACTACTGGTGCCCTGCTTGTGAGGGTTTCCCAATGTACGTTCAGGTTACTCGGGGTAACTGCTGTTCCTTCATGACTTTGCCACAGGAATCTTGTGTTTTTAATAGCAGTCCACTTTGTTGTGCTGCAAGTGCCATGGGGGGATGTATTAATTTAGCTTGTAAGCGTTCAGTTAGCACTTAAAGGTGAAAAGTTACTTTTAAACAGAGAAAAATAACACTCCATAAAGTGTTACTTTGCCTTTTTAACTTTTTTCCCATTCTTTTACTAGGAGGAAATAGGAGGTAAAAAAAAGTGAAGTAATGAAGGAAATATGGGCCTTTTGCCACTTTTTCTGCATGCAAAAATGAGTCCCACTGAAAATACATTAAGAAAGCTTTTTTTTTCCTGAAACATTTCAACTAGAATTATAAACAAAAAAGCAACAAAATAAACAGGTTTATTTTCATGTAAATCTCCTGTCCGTAAACTTGTTGTTTTGATAATTAGACTTGAAATATGATTTCTTTCTGTCTGGTTCTGCAGAGAACTTGGTATGTCGCTCTACCAGAATAAGGGAGAACTGGTTTATAGACAAGCTGTAAGACTGAGGGATGTTTGGACACATGGATTTTTAACATTTACCTTTTGCTGCATTAGAAATGCATTTTGCTTTTTCAGTGATTCAGCAAGTCACTTTTTAAAGTTTTCTATTGCATTCACAGCCTGGAGGGTAGTAGTATTTTGAAGGCTAACAAGCATAAATTTGGATTCACACCTGCCAAAGTAAAAATAACAATTCTTATTCACTCATCAGCCTTAGTAATTTGTCATTTAATGTCAATGCTGTTATGTGATAATTGCCTTTTTCACAAAGATTTTTTGGTTACTGTTGTACCAAATGCAGTATGAACTCAATACTGACGACTGTAATGGAATGACATTTTCATTAAGCCTGGAGAAGTTGAATCTCTTTCTGCTCGATAAGTTCAGGACTTTCTCTGTTGATGAGAAATACTCTTGAGTCTTCTGAGGATCAGCCGTCTGCTATCTTGGTGCATTTGAAGTCTGTCCTTCATATACAAAAATTTCATTTTTTTCAATGGGAAAATGTCGATTTACCATTTATACAACACAGCTAAATACACTGCATTGAAACAGCTTGCTCTGTGTCTAAATTCATAAATGGACACCATGTGAGTGGCTTTGGTGAGATGTTGTGCTGGACTGTTGTAACTCTGTTGGCTTTGTCTGGCTTCAGCTGCTAGCCATTGGTTTTGGCTAGGTATTTCCCTGCTAAATGAATGAGCTTGGTAATATCCTGTATTTTCTCCACATGAAGATATTTATAACTCTGTCACCTCTTCATCTTTTTGGTAAGCGATTCCAACCATACCCACGTACCAGGCTTTGAAGTACAGCTTCGAGGCATATGCTTCCTAGTTTGGCAGTACAGTGACCATTGCTAACTTGTCAGTGGGGTTTATATGGCGGGAGGAAGCGTGGAGGCTATCAGGGTCCTTCAGCGCTCATCCAGTACTCACTACTGTTGTGTAATTAATAATGAGTTCCTGTGCTATTTCGTATACTTATAAGGGTCCACTTACCTCCCTCAGTCCAGATGTTTTTACAACCTTAAATAGAAGTAGAATAGAATATTTACAAGGTGTGGCGTAAAAGGCGAATCCCGATATGTATAATAATATCTGCCCATTGTGATGGTAAATGACTCTTTCTCGTATCGTGGTGTTATATTCTTGTCTCCAGTTGTATCCTCCCTCTGTTTTCCTTATCTTATCCCCTGCCTAAGCACTTCAGTGAGGACAATGGTGACCTCACAAGATACCTATGTATGGTTACACGGGAACATGAGAGAATGTGCTTTTTTCCTTTCACAAGCAGTGGGCTTTTATTTTTTCTCTGCACTAATGTCATTTGCTACTATGGACTTCCATTTGTGCCACAAAAAGAGTTCGTTTTACTGTCTTTTTTTCACAGCTCTCATTAATATCTCATTGCATTTTATCACATGAAGCATTTATAACTAAGGAATAACCTTGGTTTCCTCTAACTCCTTTCAGTGGGGATTGATTTTATTTTGCTTGTATTTATAAGAAATCTCTAAAATCTCCCTTTTCAGTGCAAATTGCATTATGTTTGACTGTTCTCATTGGTGTCGGGTGGTATGAAGGAGGAAAGATATGAACAATGTACAAAACAATGAGAAAATATCCAATCAAGAATGAGAAATGAAAAAAGCCAAGATTAAGGTGTTTATTGAATTGTAAGGGCAGATGTGTAATATGAGACTCTGACAGTAACGCTGGCTGATGTGTGCCCAGATAACAGGTATGTAAGGTAGTGCAGAGTCGGTGCGAACATCAGACCATCGAGAGTTTGATTCTGTTTCTGACTGTTATTTAAAGAAAGAATTTGTGGAAGTGTTTACAGAAGCCTTAAACCTAGCTTCATGTGTACCTAATTATTACTATATCTGCCCTAAATGAGCTGGAATAAATGGAAGTCTGATTGTAAGATGAAGTTATAAATGGCTTGAGTAAGAGAAGTATCTCTGTGGATAAGCTGAATTCCTTCAGTTTGTTAGCAGAGCCTGTTATTTTGTTGGAAAGTGCTGTCACTGCAACAGTAAATTCTGTTCTTCTGGAAACTGTTTAGTTTTTGTGGCATCTGGCAGCATCTTCAATATGAGTCTTCAATTGTATTTGATGGAAATATAACCACGTTCCATCTGTTTAACATGTGTTTTCTACCAGGAGTGGGGCACACATGCAAGTTTATTTCCGATGTTCATAAATAAGATACCAGCAAAACCCACAGTATCAAGCCAGACTCTTCTGGAATGGATTTTAACGTCTTAACCACAGGAAGCAATTGAGCCCCCTCCTTACCCCCCTTTATTTTTCCCCCCAACCCACCCACATGTTCATGGTGGTACATTAGGTTTTGGAGCTCCTTTTTAAAGCCTTCATTAATTTTCCTGAAAAATCAAACGAGGATGAGTCATGGTGACTTTAAAGAAAACAGGAAAATTGCTAATGATACTGCAGCTGTCCAGTTCCGTTTACAGTACACATGGGAGTACTGAAAAGGCTCTGCCAAAGAAATGCAGACGTTTAGCCTACAGAAATCTGGAAAGCAGAGGTGAAAGGCTTGGAGCAGCAGCAGAGTTAACTGGAGCGCTGGCAGATTTTGCCCCATCAGGGAGACGCAGCAGTGGTTTCAGAGGAGCCTGGCCCCCCACATCTCCCGGCGGGCTGCTGCTGATCGCAGTGCTGGCAGGGAGAGTGCCAGCTGCCTCGCTGCGGCTCTGCGCCGCAGAAATGCGTTCCCCATGCACTCACGGCTCTGCTGGGTCCGCTGCTCTCTGCGGGCTGCCTGCTTCGTAGGAAGCCCCCCAGTCGTGAGGAAAATCCGGCTGTTGCAACGTTAAGGATCTGTAGCGTGTTCCAAGTAAAGGCTCCCAAGAGTTAAAAAAGCATAGAGTAAGCGGTTCACAGCAGTTCTACAAAAATGTTAGCACCCCATATAGCGATCATCACTGAAGCTTAAAAAATAATGACTTATTTCCTAAGATCGTCCCCTTTTTTATTCAGCACCTTTCTTTGTGAGGCTTGGCCTGGCACCTCTAATCAAGTTGGTCAGGTAGGCAGAGGGCAAGTTTGTCACTGGTGCAGAAATGAGAGGCATTAACTTCCACAATGGTTTTCTGTTGTTTTCAGTAGTTGATTTGCTGTCTTAGTTATCGTGTAATAGTAATAATAACAATAAGTCTAGGAGATGCTTCTAACATGAAGCCAGCAAAGAAGCTTGGTTTTTTACAGACTGAGCTGGGCTTGCTCCTAGTGTGCGACAAACTGCTTTCACGTGCAAGCTCCTCGTTGTCAAAGGGATGCTCAGAACTTCCCAGGGCTCCAGCAGTTTTGCATAATTCACACATGTTAAATAGTAATTTTTTCTTATCCTGTAAATATTTGGATTGCTCTGTGAAGCAAATAACAGTATTTTGCCCAATGTTTTGAAGTTGGGTGATTGGTAGAGTCCTGTAATACACTGAGTTCCCATCACCATGTCTGCTAATGGAGCAGTCCTTGCCTAGAGCCTGCGATCGAGCTGCTGCTCCAGAAAGGTTCCAGTTTCTGGGAGGTTTGGGCCATATCTTACAGCCTCGTGTCTCTTAAATGCTCCAGGATATCTAAAAGGGCACTGCATGCCTGCATTTATGTATAATCAGATTTCAAACTGGGAAACAAGAAGACAGTCTAGTGCAGCAAGGCAGTTCAAGACTGTGGAGTCTGACAGAGCTTTTGTGGTTATGAGAAGTCTCATTGCAAAGTATTCACATGTTGCAGTAATGAGTATGAAGGTAAGTGTAGAAACACTGAGGTGAAAGGCGGGTAGTTTGTAATTCAAGGTAAGATGTGCTGTTAAACCCAGGATACACACTTTGAAAACAGTTGTTCTATTCTGTGACATCGTTCTCATTGTAAAATAATTTCTAAACCTTGGTTTTGATTTGCAGTGCTTTAGCGAGTGTTACCCTTTATTTAGTAGACTGGGATACTGCGTGTTGTGCAGGTGGGTATGTTCAGCATTAAGGTCTTGGAGTCTATAGTTAAACAATGCAAGATCAGCTGGGGAGTCCTTTCTTACTGAAGAAACTAAGCCTTGCAAAGCCACAGAGCTTTACAAGCCAAAATGTGAAACTGACTGTCAGCTGGGCAGAATCTAGAACAATTAATTTCATTTATTTATGATAAAATTAGATCTCTTTCAGTAATCATTCCATGTATTCAAAAGGAATTTCACATTGTAACCATATGGCCTAAAGTATATATGCACAAATACTCTGATAGAGGTACTAATAATTTTTTTTAGAGTAAAAATACTTGGATAGTAAATATTTAGCTGTCAGCAGCTGCAGAGTAAATTGGATCAGAAACATGTATTTTATTGTGCCAAAGAGTTGGATGAATGATATCATAAAGCAGCAGGCCTGTACTTTATGCTGAAGCTATTCATTAACCTTTAACTTGCAAAAATAGCAGGAAAAAGCCCAAACACAATGAGGTTTATCTTCTTGCTTGATTTATGCAGCAGGTTCCGTGGTAAAATTTCCATGAAAGTCAGAATCAAGTCCTTAAGAAGAGTTAAGGGGAAGCAGAGGCAGCTTTTGGGAGCTGTGAATTATTTTGTCACGCTTAAACTTTCATAATCTTAAGGCATTCAGGCA
This sequence comes from Opisthocomus hoazin, assembly GCF_030867145.1. Classification (NCBI taxonomy): domain Eukaryota; kingdom Metazoa; phylum Chordata; class Aves; order Opisthocomiformes; family Opisthocomidae; genus Opisthocomus; species Opisthocomus hoazin. The sequence continues at coordinate 88,059,018 of NC_134418.1, forward strand.
GCCACTGGCTACGTGTGTTATACGTATTTAGCTTTCTACTAGATGGTCCTCCCCAGCAAATAAACAGAGTTCCCTGAATTAAAAGTTTATTGGGAATTTCTTTGGCTGCAGTAGGCTGAAATACAAGTGAGCTGATACACTTGGCTGCTTCATTGCTGTCTGTGGAGAACTTAGAAAACATAGTGTAAATTTTCACTAAATTTTTGGGAAAGCAAGCTGACGAAATTTGTTTCGTAATGTGTGGTGAAAAAAGGGAACCAGTATTTTGTCAGTGTCAATAACATCATTCCCTTTTTAAATGAAGTAAAGCTTCTGTGGAACTTAACATTGGAGAATTTAATGACATCTGGCAGACAATTACCTGTAAAATGAGGTTTGCTTACTCAGTCCCCATTTTCAAGAGAGGATGGTAAGTTTTTATGAATTATGGCTATGACTTGGGTTCCTTATTTAACATTTTGACCCCTAACCGCTCTGGGCCTTTATGGAAGTCTTGTGCAGTATAATAAAAGTCGCTCACTTTCTGGGAGGGTATTTGTTTTGTTAAGTCCCTTAATGTTTTTTTGGATACTGATTTAAAATTATTTCCTTCCACTCTTGTATTTCTTGGTCATTAATGCAGTTAAGTACTACAGGTTCTCCTTCAGTTGTACAAGCCGTGTCCGTTGATGCGTGTCTGACTCATGCTTTGGGCCTGGCTTGGATACGGCAGCGTTTTACTAAGCCAGCACAGACTGCTTGTGGGTGAGGGCTGTGGCGTGGTGGGGGTGCTGGGAAGGCTGAACCCCATTCTCAGCCTGCACTGGAGGGGTGGGAGGAGGCGAGAGGCCATTCAGTAGTGTGTTCAGCCTTGAGTCCCAAAACTGTGTTCGGGACAGTGGATTTCACCATGGTACTGCTCGTGAGGCTGCCATGTCATTCTTGGCTTTCTTCAGCAGTACTGAGCCTCTTGGTGACAATCCTGAGGCTGGAAAGGTAGTCCTGTTCTCCGTCCTCCGAGGCAGTGACCTGGTTGTTAAACTTGGAGGAAGCATTTTTTGAAGAAGGGCCTTTGCCAGTCCTTACTGAGTTTGTTTTTTTCTCCCTTGGTTTCTTATGTTTGCTCTGTGAAGGTGATTAACTATGATTTTCAGCAGCCAATGTCCTTGAAGCTACTACCCCTACTTTTGCAGATTTTACTCACTTTTGGCAATGACAGTGATATGGTTCTATGAGAAAGGAGTTTTTTGGTCCCCTGCTGCTTGTTGTCAGGGGTTGCTGATGGTTTGCATTATCTAATCCCTGCCCCGTCTTAGAAGTAGGGAACTGGAGAGAGGGTTTTATCATTTCCCACATGCTGTGCAAAGGTGAGAACAGCTTCTTGCACAGAGAGCGACAGCTTGCTGCTGGTGGAGTCCTAGGGAGCGTCCTGCATGGACATGGCAGCTGCATGGTGGTGCACCCCCACCACTCCCATCTGGTTTGGTCCCTTCAGCCCATTTGTTGGGTGCAGCGGTATTTCCTAACACGTGGCTCTTAACTGACAAGATTCCTGCCCTGGAATTTTCTTCCAAGTTTCTGCTCAGAGAAGTGTTGGTGAAAAGATACATATGTTTATGCCCTCACCATATCTCAAGTGCCAAAGCTTTATTGTGTTTCCTTCCCCGTCCCCCCTGCCCCTGTAACTTGCTGGCACTGGACCCTAGCTGTCTGCTGTCTTTTGTGTGCCCAGGGTTCACGGATCCCTTCGGTCAGAGCCTGACTAATGATGTTGCAGTAGTGGTCGTAATGAGTTCCTTTTGTGGTAGGAAGGGATGCAGCTCAGCTGATACAAGCAATGGTTGTGTCTTTGGCTAATGTAATACAGAAGATTCACAGCCTTTCCTCTCGTGTCTGGGTCTGCTTTTATTTTTTGCTTGTCTGTGACAGCTTTATTAGTCTTGTTAGCCTTGACTTTTTAGACCCATGACTACACATAAGACATAGCTGTGTGTAATGGTAAGATTGCTGGCAAAATAGCAAGCGGAGGGTAAGCAGAGACAGTGAAACGTGCCCTGTGGAGTTCGCCGCTGCTTCAGCTGCTGAGAAATAGGACAGTCTCTGTGAATTTGCTACTGTATGGGACAGATAGAAGAAGTTTAACCAAAGTTCAATTCAATGGTAGATGACAACATGCTTATGTAAAGCATATTGTGTGTAACTGTTATCAACACGCTTCTGAGCATTGTATCTTAGTGACTAGAATGTGGAAGGAATATATTTAGAATCATAGAAACATAGGTTGGAAAAGACCTCTAAAATCATCAAGTCCAACCATCAACCCAACACCACCATGCTGACTAAGCCATATCCTGAAGTGGTATTTTAATCTGGACAAGTTTTTAACAAGGGTAATTGACATTTGTGTGGCTTAATAATGTATATGCAGTTAACTTTCATAATTTTAAATCAAGCCTGGCTGTCTTAGTAATACATAAACTTTTAGTAAACCACAAACATATTACATTTAGGGGTAATTTCTTATTCCCCATGCTAAATAGGATGCTAGATTTGTTATTGAAAGGGTGGGTCTTGTTCAAAAACCTCTGAAGGTACTAATTGGGTTCATTAAGTCTGTACCACATCTCTGGTCACCAGCTGAGTACAGGTGAAGAAGTTTGCCCGTCAGCAGGCCCAATGATTTGGAGATGAATCTCACCTGCTGTTTTAGAAGATCAGGTAAAGCCAGGGACCGGAGCAGTTTTCCTCTGTTTGCTCTGTTTTGGGAAGTTGGGTGTTTTTCTTTCTGGTGCGTTCGAGGCTATTGTGGTCATTTCTTCTGTAAGCTTCAGGTAAAAATTCTGCTCGGGGGCTTATGTGTTTTATACGTATTTATCTTTCTACTTTATCTTACAGTAAAATGGGTTTGGAATGTGGCAACTTCAGAGACGTTGCCACAGCTATTTGCAGTCAATACTGTATTGTTTTTCTTTGTTCTTGTTTTATTATTGGAGGGATTTTTTTGTTTTGTTTTTTCTTTGTATTCCATGGGGGCACCAATGATTTATGCTCAGCCTAAATAAGGTTCCCAATGTAGTTTTAGTGAGAGCTGTTTTTGCATTTCCCAGAGCTGGTTTGTTTAATTTTGGTTTTGTGTGATAAACAGTTGCAAATTATGTTTTCCCAGAATTTTTCAAGAAAATCCTTAACAAAACTGTTAGCTTGTGTATATTGCTCGGAATGTTTCTGCTTAAACTACCTTAGTACTTGAGGACCTGAAGGCATTAAATATGACAACAGTTTTAAAAACGTAGTCTAGGCAAGAGACAGTAAACTATTCACTAGTAAAGTTGTGACAACTGTGTGAGGCAAATTGTTAGAGAAGTTAATGAAGAATGGAATTAGAGGGTATGGATCAGTGTGCCGTGCTAGAGAACAAGCAGCGTGGTGTTTGTACAGGGAAATCCTGCCCGATGTGTGTGTCGGGAGTTATTTGAAGAAAACTGCAGCCACGCAAATTAAGGTGATTCAGTTGACGTAGCGTATCTACGGTTTGTATAGTTTTCCAAAAAGTGAGAAGAAAAAGCTATTCCTATACACTAGCTAAAATGATACATGAATTTTTGCCCTCAGAACTGTTGAGTTCTGTTGACTGACTAAATGAGGAGATTGGGAGGGAAGAGTATTTCTGCCCTGTTTTGTGCTTTTTTGTTGTTTTTTGACTCCTGCTCAGAATATGAAAATATTTTGAGTACTGAAAATGTAAGAGATTTTAGATCCTGTGCCTATTTATATTAGAACTGTATTTTTATCTTATTTTTTAGAAAGGTTTTCACTTTTACGGTGACTGTTCAAAATAGTTTTAGGTAGAAAACATTGCATTAAAAGCAGTGAGTGGTGAGCACTTGTAGGAGATTTAAGGTTGTTCAGCCAGGGTGAGTGAATCTGGTCTAGAAACACTGCTTTTTGGTCAAATGAGCAAAATAGAAACTGATTTATGCTCTTCCCCACCAAAGATGTGTGCTGCCATGTGTTCCGTTATGGCATTTACAGTGGTGTGGTTTCCCTTTAGGAAGACAGTTAATTTAGTATGCACTTCAATCCAAATATGTTCCTGAGCTGGGTTTGTGATAGTGGTCTCAAGATAAAAGTCTGAGTAGTTTCTTCATGGTTTTCAGGCTTTCTATTTTATACATCTCATTACATGAAATTTCAGAATGTGATGCAGAAGAAAATTGCTGCAATTTTACTGTAAATATAGTTTGGCCAGAACTTGGTCTTTACCATCTGGGGAACTTGGCCTTTACCATGAGGGGAAGAGAGGGTCCGATATGCTGACCAGACCCATCCCACAGGGAAGTCTGCTGCTTCCCTGGGGCCCGGGTTAGAGATGTTGTTAGGAAGCTCCCTGGTCTGGTGCAGACCTCTGATTATTACCTGCTGTTGGTAATGTAGGTTGGTGGTGATGAGATCGCGGAGAGAAGTCCCAAGGCAGTCAAAAGGGACTTCAGGGCACTGGGACGATTGGTTGAAGGATCAGGGACACAGGTTGTGGTTTCCTCAATCCCATCAGTGGCAGGGAAGAGCACTGAAAGGGACAGGGAAACTCACCTGATTAACAGGTAGCTCAGAGACCGGTGCTGTTGGTGGAATTCTGGTTTCTTTGATCACGGGGAGGTTTACATGACACCGGGCCTGCTGGCGACAGATGGAGTCCAGCTGTCTCGAAGGGGAAAAAGGATTCTTGCTCATGAGGTGGCGGGGCTCATAGAGAGGGCTTTAAACTAGGTTTGAAGGGGGAAGGGGATATAACCAGGCTGACTAGAGATGAGCCCAGGCGTGGCATGGCGGGGTTCAGGGTGAGATCAACAGCCCAGCTCAAGTGCATCTACACCAATGCACGCAGCATGGGCAATAAACAGGAGAAACTGGAAGCCATTGTGCAGCAGGACAGCTATGACTTGGTCACCATCATAGAAATGTAGTGGGATGACTCTCATGACCGGAGTTCTGCGATGGATGGTTATAAACTCTTCAGAAGGTATAGGCAAGGAAAGAGAGGTGGTGGGGTGGCACTGCGTGTTAGGGACTGCTTCGATTGTATAGAGCTCGGTGATTGTGATGACAAGGTCAGATGCTTATGGGTAAAGATGAGGGGGAAAGCAAACAAGGCAGACATCCTGCTGGGGGTCTGTTACAGACCACCCAACCAGGATGAAGAGGTAAGTGAATTTTTCTAGAAGAGGCTGGCAGAAGTCTCATAATTGCTAGCCCTTGTTCTCGTGGGGGACTTTAACTTACTGAGCATCTCCTGGAAATACAACACAGCAGAGGGGAAACAGTCTCGGAGGTTCCTGGAGTTTGTGGAAGATAACTTCCTGATGCAGCTGGTAAGTGAGCCTGCCAGGGGAGGTGCCTCGGTAGACCTCCTGTTTACTAACAGAGAAGGACGGGTGGGAGATGTGGTGGTCAGAGGCTGTGTTGGGCTTAGTGACCATGAAATGATAGAGTTCTCGGTTCATGGTGAAGTTAAGAGGGGTGCCAACAAAACCACCACCATGGACTTTTGGAGGGCAGACTTTGGCCTGTTCAGGACGCTGGTCGAGAGGGTCCCCTGGGAGAGAGTCCTGAAGGGCAAAGGGGTCCAGGCAAGCTGGAGATTCTTCAAGGAGGAAGTCTTAAAGGCACAGGAGCAGGCTGTCCCCATGTGCTGCAAGATGAACCATCAGGGAAGACGACCGGCCTGGCTGAACAGGGAGCTTTTGCTGGGACTCAGGAGAAAAAGGAGGGTCTACCACCTATGGAAGAAAGGGCAGGTGACTCAAGAGGAGTACAGGGGTCTTATTAGGTCATGCAGAGAGAAAATTAGAAAGGCAGACCTCAGACTGGCCACTGTTGTAAGGGACAACAAAAAATGTTTTTACAAATACATCAACAACAAAAAGAGGGCCAAGGAAAGTCTCCATCCCTCATTGGATGCGAGGGGGAATATTGCCAACAAGGATGAGGGAGAGGCTGAGGTACTTAATGCCTTCTTTGTCTCAGTCTTTAATAGTCAGAGTGGTTATTCCCAGGGTAGTCAACCCCCAGTGCTGGAAGATAGGGAAGGAGTGCAGAATAAACCTCCCATAATCCAGGAGGAAGCAGTTAATAACCTGTTATGCCACTTGGACACTTACAAGTCTATGGGGCCGCATGGGATCCACCCAAAAGTGCTGAGGGAGCTGGCAGAGGAGCTGGGAAAGCCACTCTCCATCATCTAACAGGGGAGGTCCCAGATGACTGGAGGATAGCCAGTGTAGCACCCATCTACAAGAAGGGTTGGAAGGAGGATCCCAGGAAATACAGGCCTGTCAGCTTGACCTCGGTGCCAGGCAAGATTATGGAGCAATTCATCCTGAGTGCGCTCACCGGGCATGTGAAGGACAGCCAAGGGATCAGGCCCAGCCAGCATGGGTTCATGAAAGGCAGATCCTGCTTGACCAACCTGATCTCCTTCTATGACCAAGTGACCCGTCTAGTGGATGAGGGAAAGGCTGTGGATGCTGTCTGTGTGGACTTTAGTAAGGCCTTTGACACTGTTCCCCACAGCATCCTCCTGGAGAAACTAGCTGCCCATGGTTTGGATGGGTGTACTCTCTGCTGGATAAAGAACTGGCTGAATGGCCGAGCGCAGAGAGTGGTGGTGAATGGAGTTAAATCCAGCTGGTGGCCAGCCGGTCACGAGCGGTGTTCCCCAGGGCTCAGTTTTGGGTCTGCTCTTGTTTAATGTCTTTATCAGTGATCTGGATGAGGGGATTGAGTGCTCCCTCGGTAAGTTTGCAGATGACGCCAAGTTGGGTGGAAGTGTCGATCTGCTTGAGGGTAGGAAGGCTCTGCAGAGGGATCTGGGCAGGCTGGATTGATGGGCCAAGGCCAACGGTATGAGGTTCAACAAGGCCAAATGCCGGCTCCTGCACTTGGGTCACAACAACCCCATGCAACGCTACAGGCCTTGGGGAGGAGTGGCTGGAGAGCTGCCTGGTGGAAAAAGATCTTGGGTTGTTGGCTGACAGCCAGCTGAACATGAGCCAGCAGTGTGCCCAGGTGGCCAAGAAGGCCAGCAGCACCCTGGCTTGTATCAGGAATGGTGTGGCCAGCAGGAGTAGGGAGGGGATCGTGCCCCTGTACTCAGCACTGGTGAGGCCGCACCTGGAGTACTGTGTTTGGTTTTGGGCCACTCACTACAAGAAGGACATTAAGGGGCTGGAGCGTGTCCAGAGAAGGGCAGCGAGGCTGGTGAGGGTCTGGAGAACAAGTCTGATGAGGAACGGCTGAGGGAGCTGAGGTTGTTTAGTCTGCAAAAGAGGAGGCTGAGGGGGGACCCTATTACTCTCTATGGCTACCTGAAAGGAGGTTGTAATGAGGCAGGTGTTGGTCTCTTCTCCCAGGTAACCAGCGATAGGATGAGAGGCAATGGCCTCAAGTTGTGCCAGGGGAGGTTTAGATTAGATATTAGGAAAAATTTCTTTACTGAAAGAGTGGTCAGGCATTGGGACAGACTGCCCAGGGAGGTGGTGGAGTCACCATCCCTGGAGGCGTTCGAAAACGTGTAGATGTGGCACTTTGGGATATGGTTTAGTAGGCATGGTGTTGTTGGGCGGATGGTTGGACTTAATGATCCTAGCGGTCTTTTCCAACCTATGATTCTATGATCTCTAGAAGTTGTCCCAAACCCATCATGCGTGGCTGGGCACAGTTTAATACAGTTGGCAATCTCTATTCAGTAAAGGCACTTAACGGAGCTACTGTGCAAGATGAACTGTTTTTCACCTCCAGATGCGGTGAGGTTTTGCACGTTAGCATGGAGGCCACTGGTGCGCCCGTTTACATTGCATCTGTCTGTGCTGGAGTTGCTGCATGTTGCAGATCAGGTTGAAAATTTCCTTGTATTGGTTCTGACTCCTGCAGTGCGCTTTGCCCTTCTGCATGTAAAGCTTCATGCTGAGAGTAACCTGAGCGAGTGGATAATGCAAGCACCTTCTCCTGGAGCTGGGGAGCACCCTGTGTTGAACAGGCTCGTTGTCTGCAGCCGGGAGGGTTTGCTGCTGTGAAGCTTGAGATTATCACAGAATCACAGAATAGTAGGGGTTGGAAGGGACCTCTGTGGGTCATCTAGTCCAACCCTCCTGCTGAAGCAGGGTCACCCAGAGCAGGCTGCACAGGACCTTGTCCAGGCGGGTCTTGAATATCTCCAGAGAAGGAGACTCCACAACCTCCCTGGGCAGCCTGGGCCAGGGCTCCGTCACCCTCAGAGTGAAGAAGTTCTTCCTCATGTTCAGACAGAACTTCCTGTGCCTCAGTTTGTGCCCATTGCCCCTTGTCCTGTCACTGGGCACCACTGAAAAGAGCTTGGCCCCATCCTCCTGACCCCCACCCTGCAGATATTTATAAGCATTTATTAGGTCCCCTCTCAGCCTTCTCTTCTTCAGGCTGAACAAGCCCAGCTCCCTCAGCCTCTCCTTGTAGGAGAGATGCTCCAGTCCCCTCATCATCCTTGTAGCCCTCCGCTGGACTCTCTCCAGTAGCTCTTCATCTTTCTTGAACTGGGGAGCCTAGAACTGGACACAGTACTCCAGATGAGGCCTCACCAGGGCAGTGTAGAAGGGAAGGAGAACCTCCCTCGTCCTGATGGCCACACTCTTCTTGATGCACCCCAGGATTCCATTGGCTTTCTTGGCAGCCAGGGCACACTGCTGGCTCATGGTTAACCTGTCGTCCACCAGGATGCCCAGGTCCCTCTCCGCAGAGCTGCTCTCCAGCAGGTCCACCCCAAGCCTGTACTGGTGCATGGGGTTGTTCCTCTCCAGGTGCAGGACCCTGCATTTGCCTTTGTTGAACCTCATCAGGTTCCTCTCTGCCCAGCCCTCCAGCCTATCCAGGTCACGCTGAATGGCAGCACAGCCTTCTGGTGTATCTACCGCTCCTCCCAGTTTGGTGTCATCAGCAAACTTGCTGAGGGTACACTCTAACTCTTCATCCAGGTCGCTGATGAAGTTAAACAAGACTGGGCCCAGTACTGACCCCTGGGGGACAGCACTTGTTACCAGCCTCCAACTAGACTCAGCACCGCTGATGACAACCCTCTGAGTTCGGCCATTCAGCCAGTTCTCTATCCACCTCACCGACCACTCATCCAGCCCACACTTCCTCAGCTTCCCTAGGAGGATGTTAAGGGAGACAGTGTCGAAAGCCTTGCGGAAGTCTAGGTAGACAACATCCACGGCTCTCCCTTCGTCTACCCAGCCAGTCATGTCATCGTAGAAAGCTATTAGATTCGTCAGGCATGATTTCCCCTTGGTGAATCCATGCTGACTACTCCTGATAACCTTCTTTTCTTCCACTTGTTTGATGATGGCCTCCAGGATAAGCTGCTCCATCACCTTTCCCGGGATGGAGGTGAGGCTGACCGGTCTGTAGTTCCCTGGGTTCTCCTTGCCCTTTTTGAAGATTGGAGTGACATGAGATGCAGCCACACGCTGCAAGTCAGTGCTTGTGCTGTGGAGGAAGGCAACCAGTGGGAGAAGCAAGAAGATAATTCAGACCTGATGCTGCTCGTTTGCACGCGTCAAGTGTCTTTAGTCATTGCGGAAATGCCGGTCCAAAAATTCCCACTTGCCAGTCCGTAGGAGGAAAGGAGTTTCTCAGTAATGATGACGAATTGTCAGGTCCGGCATTCAGTGGCTATATTAATATCACGTGCCTCTTTTTCGCTTATTCAATTATAAGACGGAGCTTCTGAAAACCACAGCGACGGTTAGGAGGGGAGGGAGTCCCTTCTCTGACAGAATACTTGGATCTGCCTAATCTAGGCATGTTCCAGGCTCTTTTTCCACTCAAGATACATAAAAGGCTGTGTGCATGTGTATTTCACAGCAGTGCTCTCTCTCTCTCTCTTCCTTTTTTGGTGCAGCTTTTCGTATTTGGGTGTTTGTCAGTTTGTCTTAAATTGCAGGGATTAAAGGATTTAGGCCTGAAATTCTCCTTCAGAAGCTCACTGTAGGACATCTCATACTCTTCTAAGTGCAGTACACCTAAAAGTGTCTGAATGCTGAGTACTGTATGAAGCAATTATTCTGGTAGTGTTACCCTCTCCGCTTTTGTTTTAAATAAGCAAAACCCCAACCAAGAAAAGCTTTTGTCTTTTTCACTAACTGTTCTCTTGAGAACAACTGCATCTTTTCAAATCAGACATGCTCAAAAATTAATCCTGAGAGAGAAAACAGCTATCAGTGTTGTTTGTGAAATGTTTATGCTGCTGAAAAGAAGGCACATGTTAGAAAGTGTTAGGCATAACTAAGTACTCTAAGCAGTCTCTAAAAAACCTTAAAATATCTGAATGTATAGAAAGAGTAGGAGCTATTGGGAAATGTTATTATTCTTTTTTTGTTTATTTAGATTTGTAAAGCTTGATTCATGGATCTAATGATGCTGTACAGTTCAAGAGATCTTACTCTTATAATGCTTTTTTTAATCGTGCAAGGTATAACCCACATGATTTAAAGAAAAAAAAGGGGAAAGGGAACTATATGTGCAAAAACACTTGCACTGAAACATGAAACTGTTAAAACTACTTGTGTCAACCACTCCTTTCTGCAGTGTAAGTGCTTAGAGGGCTGAGTGAAAGCTAGAGATGGGCTACAGAAACATAAACACAGATATTCGCACTCCTTGATGTTTGGCATCAAGGCAATATTAAAAGCCAAATTTACAGCTACCTCATGATTTCTTAGGCAAATTAACAACGTTGGAAGGTTTTGGAATCTGTAGGTGTTTCATTCTCGTTCTGATTTCTAGCCATCTTCTGTCGTGAAGTAAACAAACTGTACATGCTAGAACTGGCAGACTTCTTTTTCGTTTCCTTCAAAATATTTAGAGTGCTCTGTAGCTGATGTGCTGATATTAACATCTGCAACAGTACTTCTCTAAGGAATGTAATTAATTTTATTCCACATAGAATTAAATGCCCCTCCAATTATTTATGACCTGACAAACTGTTTTCTGAATCAATACTCACGCTCAAGGGTCAAGGTTCGCAACTTGAAATCTGTTAGCAACTCCAGCTGAAATGTAGACTCTTTGTAGTCATGCACTTCTAGCTGTATATCACGCTTTATAAATAAAACAGTTGCAAATCTCTATGGCCTTAACTCTCGTATAACTAAATGCATTAATAGATATGAGTTTGCAACATCAGTCGTGTTATTGCTTGTTTAAAATTTACTTATTTCTCCATCAAATAAATATTTTCTCTCTTCTGTCTATATTTTCCAGATTTTACAGAAGTCTTCATATTTACTTCTTACTTTAAACTCAGACTTTCTTTAAAATATGCAGAAAAAAAGCAGTGCATTACCAAAACACTTAAACACTTATGAAAAGCAAAGGCGGCTTTTTTCAAAAGCTCTTCAAAGGAAAAATCTTAACTGAATTAATTGGAAGCTTTAAAAATCATTAATCTTTTCCTCATGATTAATGACATAATGAAAGTAAACAAAATAATTGAATTGATTTTCATGTAATTTTCTAAAGGAGCTTAGGAAGTACAAACCACACAGTTGTATCAGCAAGATGTAAGAAATTACTTTTTTGCCTTCAAATTACACCTTTCGTTTAGGTGGTTTTTGTGGCTAGTTTTCCAACTTGAAAGGAAATGAGAGTTTCTAAAGTGGATTGAGATCTAATGTGAAACTTTGTGGCTCAAACCACCTGTAAAATAATAAGCTTATGTCTATATTTTCACTTTATTTTTCTTAGAGGAAAAAATAATTTTCAATTTATTTTTCTTAGAGAAGACATAATCTAACGCTGTTCTCATCTTGGGAAGTTGCCGAGGGGACATCATTTCCTGCTTCAGGTGTTGCGGTGTATAGGACTGTTAGTTTTGGGGTATTTGATAAAGTAATAGGCAGGATTCCATCTTGTTTCCAACAGGTAATCCAGTAATTATGTATTTGTCAATAGGAAGTTCCAATGCACACATCAGTAACCTGCTTTGAGGGCTAAGAGTCAGGCTGTTCCAAGTAGCTGGCATATGTAACTGATTTTTTTAGCTAACTCTTAAAGACAAACATGGGAAGGCATAAAGCAATTGTTCAGCTTATTCTTTCACAGGCCCAGCTAAAGCTGCATTTCCTAACCCAAGTCTTACTTCCAGCTTCTGTTTTTGGGGCTAAGACTATTAAAACTCTTTTTTAAAACCCCCAGCATATGCCTGGGTACCATGGGGAGATGCTGGTGTACAGCTCCTGTGGTTGGACCTCCCGTGAGCGCAGGAGTTGCATTGTGCTCAGGAGGAGAGCTGCCCTTGCGCTTTGCAGCAGTCTGCGAAGCTGCAAGAGTGTACTGTCTCCTGGGTTCTTCCTTTAGTTCTGTCACAGTGGAAACCTGTCTCTACTTTACAACCAGCCCTTTGAGAAAGTCGTAGAAGTTACATGAACGGACAGGGGCTATATTTGGATTTGTATGGCTCCCAGAGCAAGAATTTCCCTGATTTCGTAATAAAATTGTGCATTTCGCAATATCAGGTTAGGTTTTGAAAGAAAGGTTAACCTGAGTGTAAAACAAAGCAGAACAGTGCCTGTCTGGGCAATGCTTATTTGTTTGTTTTCTGATTAAACATTTTAACCTCATTATGATTTTTGTAAATAGGTCCAGGAAGGCTGAAGAACTGTAAACAGGAACCATATGCTACAAAACCTTAACTTAAAACTTTTATTTTCCTTTTTAAAAATGCTGCAAGTTTTGTAAATTACAGAAATTACTTCTCACTACTCTTTAACAATTCAGAACTACGGTCACACTAAGATGGATGAGATATGAGGTATTACATTAGGGCAAGGTTTACTTCTTGGCAAAACTTCAGTTTCTTGGATTAACCAATTGCCAATGAGCTTGTTTAGAGTTATTTGTGGAAGCTGAGTACTGTGGCACCTTTCATCAAACATAATGAAACTACTATTTTATACACATGTAGCAGCATGTAAACTCCTAATAATAAATTTTTAGTTTAATGTAGTCTATTTTTATTGTTATGTATTTAAGATGTCGGGCCCGACCCACAACTGTTGTCATCCGTGTAGCTCTACTAAGGTTAATGAAGCTTTACTGAGATGCATGACATCTCAATGTGTGTGTAGAAGCTGGAAATGTGATTCACACCCCATATCCCCCCTCCCCAGGTGCAGCTCATGTTCTTCCCTGTTTGTGTGGCTAGGACTAAAAGCATTTTAATAATTGGAAGTGGCAACATGGGTGTTTCCTGATAATGAAATAATTACTGTATCTTGAGTTAAATAAACTCAAGTGCCAAAGGTTAAGGAGTTGATTATCCCAGGACAAAGATATTATCATATTTAAGAGAACACTGGTAGTTTATTTAAAAGATTATGCTTACACTCTCGGTCTTCCTTGCTTAGCTGCTAAAAATCTTTCAGTATGTGTGGACGTTCTCAAAAAATGTTAATCCTTATTTCCTCAAATACGGCTGTAGTAATGTTTACCTTGTCAGTTCAGCTAATATATATTTATTTTTTTACCTTTAAATCCATTTTTCCACAGAGTAAAAAAATCAGTCTTTCTTCACCCTAAAAACTTAAAATCAATGAAGAATTCAATGGCTTTTGTATCTCAAGAAAGATAACTTCCATAGGCTCTCATAGAGGTAGGATGCCCACTCATTCGTTAGCTTTGACAGGTCAATTGGTCTTACAAAGCTTTAGTGCAGCGATTCCGATTGGGTTTAACTTCAGCATGCTTTTCAGGTAATGAGATCTGTATCCTTGGGAACACAGCGGAGTAACCGAAAGAAGTGATTCGATAGCTCAGCAGAAGAGAAAATACAAAGCCTTATTTTATTGTAAGCAAAGTATTTTCTGGCAATCAAGGGAACTTTATGTGCAATAGCTAACTATAATTGGGCAAAACCTTACACTCTCAAATACACAGAAATATTTTATTCAGCCAATTTGTGCCAAAAACTTTGGCTTTTGTACCTTGGAATTCAGATTTAAACAAAAAGATCAACAATAAAACCTCAAGCTGCTCTGAATTCCCCTGTAATGATAGGTATCCTGCCTAGAATTCCACTCTCAAGCCTTGCAGTGTATGGCATTTGCTCTGGCAGCAGTCTCAAAGCTTTCAGAAATTTCTGGAACATTTTGGGCAGCAGCTGTGAGCCTCAAGTAGTGTTGGTAATTATATCAAGTTGTAGCTTGCAATTTTCAGTTCCTTTTCAGTCCACTCTCCTAGCAGAAAAGGTCTTAACTGCTTTTTTTCTTTTCTCTTTTTCCATATTTTTTCCATCTGTTAACTGATGCACTGCTTGAAAAATATCTTCTTGCTCATAGCCCTAAAATGTGAAGTTTATTTATCTGAAATAGATAATTATTTTGCTGGTACGGTGTTAAGTTCGTGTGCTGAGGGTGTCTGTGCTTTTCCCACTTGGCAGATTGCAAATAGCTGTAATGTTTTCTCTCAAAAGTCTCAGGCCAATATCCCACCCTTTGTAGGGGTCCTAAGCCTTCCTACACAAGCTCCAGATACTTTTGCTTGCTGCCACCTGACTGCCTTAACTTACCTGTGTCAGTGTGTCCACTGGCCGTAGAAGTTGTTCAGGTAGGCCAGAACTGATCAAATAAACTCTTGTCCTTAAAAGTATCTGACTAGGGAGCCAAGGCTTTTGGGCAGCTTTGGGACTCTCTGAGCAGCCTCGGCATTTTGAGATGATGCCAGGTTATGAGAGGGGTTACAGTGTGTTTTGGGGACCCGCGACCTCTTGGCAAGGGGAATGGATCCTTCTGCTTTGGTCTAGCCCTGCTGCATTTTGGCAGCCCAACCTTGTGTTAGCATCCTCATGCCTCAGGATATTTCATTTGGCCCATTTTTGGTTGTGTCTGTGCTAAGCGATCAAACAGTGCTAAAGCCTGCATGCTGGCACAGAAATTTCGTCATCACGTAGCGAAAATGCTTGGTTCTTGGTACGGGTACTTTGGTCCTTGGCCCAAAGACCTATCAGTTGCAGTTCTGGAGTTAAGCTGTTCTGGAACAAGTCCCAGTAGGCAGCTTGGATGCAACAACCCGCTCATTACAGCCACGTGGATTCAGTGGTGGTGTGTGTCACTACCAGCTGACTGCTGGAACTATTTTGTTTACTACTACAGACCACCTCTTTGGTCTTTTTTTCCCTTCCCGGGTGAAAGCTCTGGAGAGGGTCCTGGGGGCTGGTGCCTGCTGGTGCCTCGGCTATCCAGCTGCCTATCCAGCTCTTCATGGTGCGTTTCTGGCTTGCTACTTTGAGCAGCTTGCTTCGTAGCTTGGTACAGCACTCGAGCCTGTGTCAGCTCTGCGCCTTCTTGGGTCACAGCTTTTGTATTGAAGTCTCTCGGTGACTAGGCCATTGCACTTCCCGTCTGCGTTAGGGACTTGGAATGAAAACGTGAAAATTTTTTGAATCTGAAAGCTTGTCTTTTTCAAGAGGAAAAACAAAAACAAAAAAAAGTTGGGAAGAAAGGGGAGAAGATAGGGGTGGCTCCAGCTCTTTTGTATATTGTCAGCAGTTTCTTGTTTTGCTAATATGGGTGAGGCTACGGATGTCAAGAAGCAGACTCACTGAACACACCTCCATTGTGCATGGAAGAGGGAGGCTCTTGAGCTGCATTTTATTGCTAAGCCATTAGCAAATACATCAGTTACTGATCCAGATAATAAAAGATCAAGAGTTTTTTTTCCTGTCACTTTGTTGTAGAATCAATTTCCAAATAGCAAATTATTTCAATGTGGTACAAAGGAGATTTGATGTCTTCTGACCATTTTCAACATGTAAGACAGATTTCTTGCAGTGTTGATGGATTAGGGAAGTAAGAGGGCAGAGAGCACAGAGTTGCAGTGCTGAAGTCCAGAGACGACCTAGTAATCTGCACAAACCCCCTCCAAATTACCTGTTTTGTGCAATAATAAGGATTGATATGCCTGGTGCTGGTTGGAAAAAGTTAGCAGATGTATGTTATTGTTTTGGCTATGCTAGCTAGGTTGTGTGGAACTTGGGCTTGAGAAGCCATGGAGATGGATGTGTTGAATGCAATTTTGTGAACAGGCCTGGCAACCTGAATTCTTCTAAAAATGACCAAAATTTTTTTTATATCTTGGGCCGTGGGTATTGATTTTTTACACTGTTGATCTCAGCACTTGTTGAAAATCAGGGTCACTTTAAAAGAAACAAAGCTAGTTAACCATCTGTAGACACTTCAAGAAATATACACTGTGATGTTGTCTGCTGTAGCTTTAAATCCAAGCACATTGCCAAAAGATGACTAGATTTGTTGTTTTTTGGTGCAATGTTATTTAGGTTTTTGAAGTCAGCTTGTGTGATGTTAGGAGTAATGTGTGTTCAGGACTCACAAGCATGCATAGCAGACTTGTTACATGAAAACACTGTCTTGTGCACACTGCTTTCCATTTTCTCCGTTGCTGTTATCAGAAAAATCTCTGCTGGCCCAGAGGGGCTTCCTGTAATTGGGTCTTTGAGTCATAGCTGAGTTACATGGGGCTGAAACAAAGGCTAGATTATCTAAAGCAAAAAAATGTATTTTGCTTCAGGCATGTAGGCTGCTGATGGCCGGTGTCTTCAAGTGAGATTCCTGCTCTCGCTTTTATGTGACTTCTTATTGTTAGGTCAGACATGAAGGCTGTTAAAAGTGCTGCCTTCTTCCTGTAGCCTCTGAGGGTGTTTATTTTTAACCTGTATTAAGGAATAGCTTGGAGATTTGGCAAGAACATGCAAAATTAGCTTATTAATTGATTGTGACAGTTTCTGTGGTCATTTTTCTTGGAGGCAGTAAGTCTCTGAAAGGATCACAAAATAAATGCAGTTTAGAACGTCATAAAAAGATTACCTAGATCTTTCATAATAAAAATAACTAATAGTATAACATAATCCTGGAAAAAAGAATGGCATATGCTAATGGTTATGAAGCAAGGTAATAAAAATAGTAAAAGCGTTATTGATTAGATAAGAGCCTGTAGTCTCATTGCAAATCCTACTGGATTTAAATAAATGGAACTTGCGCTCAAGTGAGGCATAATTGTATCACTTATCATTTTAGAAAATTATATGCACAGATTATCTTGCTTTTAGACTTTTTAAAGTGTCTTTTTAATGGTATATTTGCTAAGACTTTACAAATACTTGACTATTTTAATGTAATCCAATAAAGTACGCTATAAGACTTTCTGTCCCCAGAACAGTTAGGGCTTGCTTGCATTTACTTGCCTCACTTTCTGCAGGTCCGTATAAAGGTATTATTTCTATTATTGTTTATTTTTACTTCTGTAAATTCTGTTTGCTAGAGGGGGTAACCTACAATGCGGTAATAAGTATGAATATTTTAATAGAACTTGTTTTTGTTTAATTAATGTGAGTATCGGTATTTCAAAATGAAACTCTATCGTCCTTTTACTCAAGAGTAAATTCTAACCTGGTGGCTAACTCCACTCCAAAATGGTCACCCCCCAGCCTCTGTCAAGACGATTTTAGTCCCAAGAAAAACACAGGCCAATGCATATAAACACATAATCTTTGAAAATCCTGAGCAAAACATGATGTAAGTCAGTAACATAGGGGAAGTTGATTGATTATTGTTTCCACTTTTGCCTGTCATCTTGGTGATGTGGCTTGGAGAGGGGAATAGTGCGTACATGTGGATGCTTCAGGCACTGCAGAACATTATTTCCAGACAAAAATTCCTGTGCGGGGTCTGAGCGCATGAGGTTCACCACGGGGCAGCGTCCTCTCTGGCAACGGGGCAGCAAGGGCTGCTGGCCCTCGTGGGAGGGGGCCGCGCTGCTGCAGGCAAGGGGCCCGCTGGCCTGCCGTCTCCAGGGCCCTTTGCTGTCTCTCCCTGGCAGGGCAGAGGGGTGTCCTGGCACAAAAGCGTTGGGTAAGGACCAGGTACGCCTCATGCATGAATAACTGCCCGATATCTTCTTTTAGGCTTTTAGATAAACGTCTCAGTTGTCCTTTCTTAGTGCTTATGGTTTCAGTGGTCATAACATTGAGGTGGATTGAGAACTGGCTGAATGGCAGAGCTCAGAGGGTTGTCATCAGCGGCTCTGAGTCTAGATGGAGGCCGGTAACGAGTGGTGTCCCGCAGGGGTCAGTGCTTGGCCCAGTCTTATTCAACTTATCAATGACCTGGATGAAGAGTTAGAGTGTACCCTCAGCAAGCTTGCTGATGACAAAACTGGGAGGAGTGGTGGGTGCACCAGAAGGCTGTGCTGCCTTTCAGCGAGACCTGGACAGGCTGGAGAGCTGGGCGCAGAGGAACCTGATGAAATTCAACAATGGCAAGTGCAGGGTCCTGCACCTGGAGAGGAACAACCCCAGGCACCAGTACAGGCTTGGGGTGGACCTGCTGGAGAGCAGCTCTGTGGAGAGGGACCTGGGAGTGCTGGTGGACGACAAGTTGACCATGAGCCAGCAGTGTGCCCTTGTTGCCAAGAAGGCCGATGACATCCTGGGTTGCATTAAGAGTGTGGTCAGCAGGTTGAGGCAGGTTCTCCTTCCCCTGTACTCTGCCCTGGTGAGGCCTCATCTAGAGTACTGTGTCCAGTTCTGGGCTCCCCAGTTCAAGAAAGATGAGGAGCTACTGGAGAGAGTCCAGCAGAGGGCTATGAGGATGATGAGGGCACTGGAGCATCTCTCCTATGAGGAAAAGCTGAGGGAGCTGGGCTTGTTCAGCCTGAAGAAGAGAAGGCTGAGAGGGGACCTTATAAATGCTTATAAATATCTGCAGGGTGGGTGTCAGGAGGATGGGGCCAGACTCTTTTCAGTGGTGCTCAGCGACAGGACAAGGGGCAACGGGCACAAACTGAAGCAGAGGAAGTTCCAGCTGAACATGAGGAAGAACTTCTTCCCTCTGAGGGTGACGGAGCCCTGGCCCAGGTTGCCCAGGGAGGCTGTGGAGTCTCCTTCTCTGGAGATGTTCCAGACCCGCCTGGACGCGGTGCTGTGCAGCCTGCTCTGGGTGACCCTGCTTGGGCAGGGGGTTGGGCTGGGTGACCCACAGAGGTCCCTTCCAACTCCTACTAGTCTTCCCATGTCTACCAAGTCTTCCGTAAACTGTCTTGTGCTCCCTCACTTACAGTCAAAGTGCTGTTTGGTAAAACATTATGTTATCTGAGTGGTTTCTGACTTTTGTCTTTCTGTTGGTATCTTCACACAGATAACCTGTGAGGTGTCTCTTGCAAGAGACTGGAGGGTCAGGTTGATAGTCCTTTGGGACTCCAGCTCTACCTTATTTTTTTTCCCTTTTATTTAAGATGGTAACTTGTAAGGTTAGTCTGTAGATGTACTAATCGCTGCTTCAGAAACTAAACTCTCAGATATGTGTAATGGCGTATATGTACTGCTCACTGTTTCCTCCGGTCTGGGAAGTTGTTACTGCAGGCTTTCAGCTCTATACAGAATAACTTGTATGCACTGGGCAAAATCAGTGTGTATTGTAAGCCTATTGAAAAGACAGGTTGTGATGAAGTGGAAGCTGCTTTTTCAGTAACAATAAAGCGGAACAGCTAAGACCTAGCCTTGTGACAACTTTTACAGTGAAGCGGATCTCCCAAAATGCCA
Source organism: Opisthocomus hoazin (assembly GCF_030867145.1). Lineage (NCBI taxonomy): Eukaryota > Metazoa > Chordata > Aves > Opisthocomiformes > Opisthocomidae > Opisthocomus > Opisthocomus hoazin. Next base: position 88,078,639 of record NC_134418.1, read on the forward strand.
GAAGAAGGTTTCTCTTGACACTATGAACTGTACTAGAAAATGTGTAAAGCCTGGAGACTGCAGACCATACTGTACATAAGCTTAGTTTAATGTCTGAGTTGGACTTGTTTGTGTTTGACGGTAGGCCTGCTGGGTTTGGACCCTGCCTATTCTTTTCTCTTGCATAAAGTGTCTGTGTGTGTAGTAACGGCTGTAATAAATGCTATGTTTTGAATAATATTCAATGTGTTTGTTCTCAGCTGTCTTGAATTTTTTGTAACCGTTGTTTGAGCTTGAAAAGCCCTTCATCTGCCTACTGTAACCCGAGTTGAGCAATCCTGGCTTGCCTGCCTACCACATAATAGGGCTTCAGGACTTAATAGGAATATTGCATACTGGGGCAAACACAGGTGCCTAACTTCTGGCTTCCTTCTGCATAATAGCAGCCAAGTAATTGAAGTGGAGAATGGTCAGGCAGCCAATCACCTCATTTAAGTGTGCTGCTTTAAATCTTTTTGCTTTAGAAGTATATGTTTTTTTTTTCTCCTCACAAAAATTGAACATTGAAAATGGAGCATTTGTGAGGTGGAGTGAGGTGGTGTGTGCTGGCTCTGCCTGTTCCACCCGAACCTTCATTTGCCAAGTATTTGTGTCTGTCAGCCACTGCTACGGCCTTATTCCCAGTGGTAGTCAGGAAACTCGGAGCAGCCTCTGACCGTTGCTCATGTTTCTCACCCCTTCTCCTCCCTCCCGCGTTCTCCCGAGTGTGACGTCTCTCTAAAGCAGTTATTTTTTTTGGTAAGAAAGCGAAGGATCAATGGTAGCAACAAGGAGTCTTCAGTCTGTGTTATATTAAAGCACTGGTTGGGTCTGGTGGGCACTGATGCAACCTGCAGGGCTATTAACATGTATTTAAAAGTGACAAATACAGAGGACCTTATTTAGTCTACAGGAGAAGCCAAGGGTGATACTTTTGTTCTCAGTTACTAGAGGAGGCATGGAGAATGGGCCCAGTGAAAGAGGGTAAATCAGATGAGTCGTGCCTAATGTTTGTGTGCTTGTAATGTGATGGTAGTCAGCAGCAAAAGTTGGACAGGCTGTGGGGCCAGGTGTGGAGTGGAAGCAGTTTTTTTAAAGATTATTTCTCTGTTGCTGCTTCGTCCAAAAGCAGATTTTTCATTTGGTTCATTTTGCATTCAAATTCTGTGTTGTACTGGAAATAGAGGTTATCTGACTTTGACTCGTATTGTTGCACCTGTTAGTAAAATGTTAATATATTCTTACGTAGTCCATGTTAAAAGCTATCTCTTCTTGGCAGATGGCTAGCAAATCTTGACTGCTATGACCCTGCTCCCTCTGTGCACTGAAGTAACTATTTTTCTGACGCCTGGAAGTGTCCCGGCAGCTCCCTGTCTCTGTGGAAGGCACTGCCATCAAACAAGGAAAGTGCTGTGCGTAAGCCAGGAGGCAAGGGAATTCAGGGACTGTTCTTTGGTTCTTCTCCCACAACTCAGCTGAAATACATCTCCTTGTCCTGAGCCATGGCCCACATGTTCAGTATGCCTCCCACAGTCAGCTGCGCTTTTGTCTTGACTGAGACTGCAAGGCCAATCCTTTCATGCAAAAGGCACAACATATAGGATGTATAGTTATCTTTTCTGATAGATGGTGAGCTATGACAGCAACACTGGGAAAAATATCTGAATTTCCTCCCTTCCTTGTTTTAAATGGGCAGGTGTGTGTATTTTAGGGCCTTAACCAGAGCTGGTAAAGGAACTTCTTTTTTTCCAAGTTTGTGAACAATGGGTGACAGGACCACGTTACTGGGAGCTTGGACCGTTTGAAATATTGGTGCCAGTGTTTTGTCAGGTGTGAGCTTCTTAACACAAGCCAAATCTGTGATAGCTCTGGAAAAGCGTTCCAGAGAAGGGCATAAGCAACTCAAATGTTTCTTTAAAAAAAATCATTTATTCTGTGGAGTTTCAAATACCGTGTAGTAAGTATAGTTGTTACAGCTCCTTGTTCATTTTATTAAATAATGAAATGTATGGTATTAAGGTCCTTAGAAAGGTATTTCCTGGATGTTCAATTCTGTAACCAGCAATCAAAAATTTTATAGCAGATCAGATTTTACAAATATTTATATGCCCCAAAACGTCCAAATAGTTGAAAGTTTAATAATCTAATTCCTTGACATCAGGAATGGTTCTTTTTTAACATAGACAGACATGCAGTAAAAATATTTTTAAAATGAAGTTGCACAAGTAACAAAATAGTACATACCATGCAGCTCAATGTCAGCATGCCCTGAACTGCTGCTGCAGAGACCTCCAAAACTGTTAAAAGAACTCTGTGAGATGGGGCACAGGCATGCTGGGCCTGGTTCTGCCCATGTATTCGCTCCCTTCTCTTGAGGTCAGCATTAAGCTCCTCACTTACCGTGCTCTAACAGCCAGAGCTTGTTCTTGCTGTAGTTGAGAAGTTTTGATGCTGTTTTGCAGATGTGACACTCTTACAGTACAGAAGGTCATGAACAGAGATACCACAGATTTTAAGTTCATTTGTATTTTACTCTTAGCCATGCCTTCCTGCTTAGGTCCTCTGCTCTTGTGATGCTGCACACCTTATGTCATAAAACTGCAAACTGACAGACAGGCTCTTCGTACAAATGCTGTTGCTTAGTGCCTTTGGATGCTGTTATTTTAGGTTCAAAGAAAGTTAAATAATTGTCTTTTCCTTGCGTCATTGTCTTTCTAAAATATAGAAATGATCACATGGTGGTTTTACCTTTTGGTATTGCTTATAACAGCTCCAGGGAAGTGCGAGTTAACACACTGTCAAATTGGATGGTAGAATCAGCAGGCTTTACTTTACAAAGCTGAACCAAAAAAAGCGTGTTGTTTTTTTCATTAAAAAAAAATCTAGACCTCCCCTTTAAGCAAGCCTATATTATGTTTATTTGGACATGAAGTGCTTTCACTTTGTCTCTATGTAGAGAAATCCGTGTGTGCAGTAGTCCAAATCCAGCTTGCGTATCGGTCTTGGCAATGCTGATATACTGCCTTCATTCTTCCTTTATTTGGCTGCATGTGGTAGGTCAGTCAGAGACCGCTTTCCTACTCTGCTAATCTTCACTGGGGTTTTGATGGCTGTTGGCTACCCTCCCATGAGTGTTTTTTGAACCTCGCATCCTGTTTGAGGCGAGTTAGCTGGAAGAGACGAGTAGACTTGCAGTGTTGGGTCTGTTGGGAAGGGAGGAAGGCCTGAGGACATGAATTAATAGGTCTTGAGCCAGTCTGATACTCCCGCAAGGCAGCCTGCAGAATGACACTGCTGTCTGATGAAAGGAATATTTTACTGTGGAGGCGGTGCGTTTTCTTGTCCTTGCAGAGAAGATTGGATAATGAAAAGTGGGTTGACCAAGCTTCAAATTCATGTGACTGAACATAAATGAGTATATGTCCACATTACTACAGCATCTGAATGCTTCCCAGTGCCTTTTTAAGTGCTGTGCCTCTTACAGAGTCACAGGCAGCCTTACTGTGTTTGGCCACACTGAGCTGGAGAAGTAGAGTCACCACACCTTTTCAGACTGGAAGCTGAGGCGCAAGAAAATGGAGCAAATCGCCAAGCTTGCGCTGCTTATTTGTGACAGAGCAAGATGATGAACTTGGATCTTTCCAGTCCCAGCCTTGTAACACCCTGGTCTCCAAGGCATAACCTTTTAGTATCTCCCCTTTTTTTGAAAGCATGCATACCTCACATAGAGAAAACAAATACACATCTGATTTACTTGAGCACTGTTCCAAGACAAGTCCTGCCTCAGGACACAATACTGTAAGTGCGTGGCACTAGGAGGTTGAAACTCTAAATGTTTTGAAATAAAAATTACATGCCTTTAGATGAGGGAGGAACTTTGGGACTGAGTTCTTACGCCAGTCTCTCCACTAATCCTGGGGCAGGTGTTTGCAAAACACAGCTGCTTTGCAGAAGTTGGGCGAGAATGTGCATTCCAGTCAGGCGCTTTGCTGAACTGGAACATGGAGCGTACTTTTGAAAGAATAACAGTGTGACTGTTAGATGTTCTTCCCATTATCTCAGTTTGACAAAAAGCATTCTTCAGGTCAGCAGGGTTCTGTAAAAGTTAAACTACATTTCTCTGTCTCCAGCTGTGACTCCAGTGCTCTCAGGAAAAGCCAACATGCTAGAAGATGTAGGAAAATAAAGTAAATGAAGCCCTAGGGAACCATAACAAAATGGAAAAAAAAAAAAAAGCAGTGTAGCCTATCAAAATAAGAATTGAGGAGCCCTAACCCAAGTTCAAAAAGTGCTTTCCTTCGTTCTGCTTCTCTAATACCTATCAGTGAAGACCAAAAAGCATGCTGCAAGCAAAACACTTCTGAACTGGGAGTGTGAGAAGGGTGTGTGGGGTGATGGAAGCACCCAACATGAGGACATGGATGTGTTGGAGCGGGGCCAGAGGAGGGCCACAAAGAGATGATCCGAGGGCTAGAGTACCTCTCCTATTTTGAGGACAGGCTGAGGGAGTTGGGGCTGTTCAGCCTGGAGAAGAGAAGGCTCCAGGGTGACCTTAGAGCAGCTGCCAGTGCCTGGAGGGGCTTACAGGAAGGACGGAGAGGGGCTTTGCACAAGGGTGTGCAGTGATAGGTGTCCTGGGTTCAGCCAGGACAGGGTTAATTTTCACCGGACTCCAGGAAGGGGCTCAGGCGGGCGGGCTGACCCCTCCTGGCCAAACAGAGCCGGGTGCTCCATGCCGTGGGCCATCACGCTGGGTTCCGGTGGCGGGGAGCGGGGCGGCGGGAGCTCGCGCCTGGCTCGGGAGCGCACTGCGGCGGTCCGGGAGAGCGGCTCTCTGGGTTGTGCGGTTTGTGTCGTGTTTTCTCCTCATCTGTATCGTTGTTGTTCCTGTTCCCTCTGTTTGCTGTTCTGTTAAACTGCCCGTACCCCGACCCGCCAGTTTCTGCCTCTTTCGTTCCGTTCTTCTCTGCACCCCGGCGGGGGGAGGGGCGGCCGCGTGGCACTTGTGTTGCGGGCGCAGCCAAACCAGAACAATAGGACACGGGGGAACAGCTCTAAACTAAAAGAGGGCAGATTTAGATCAGATATGAGGAGGAAATCCTTCCCCGTGAGGGTGGTGAGGCCCTGGCCCAGGCTGCCCAGAGAAGCTGTGGCTGCCCCCTCCCTGGCAGGGCTCAAGGCCAGGTTGGATGGAGCTCTGAGCATCATCGACTGGTGGAAGATGTCCCTGCTCATGGCAGGGGGGCTGGAACTAGATGATATTTAAGGTCTCTTCCAGCCCAAACCATTCTATGATTGTTCCTCTGTATGCGCAGGAAAAGCGTATATTCAGAAGAGGACAAGTAATATAGAAAGTAATAGTCAACACAACTGGTTATAGAGCGTTTGCCACCAGGTTGGTGACAATAATAACATGTTTGAAGACACATTCTGTGTTATCGGTGGATATGTTGCTTAATCTTTGCATGTCTCAGATTCCTATTTGAAAAATCAGAATAGTACCCTTCTTTATTTTTTCCACCAGACTTTTCTGTGTCTGGGTGTTTGGTTTCAAAGCTTGCGAAGACAGGAGGGTTGTACAGCACCTAGCACAGTAATATCCTGCTCCCGGTGTGGGCCTCTGTGCATGTGGTGCAGATAAAATTAAAAATATCAGTCAGAAATGTACAGTGACGAGTACAGGTGACTGCAGTTAGCATCAGAGCGCCTTCTAAAGAGATAATGCTGCCTCGTAATTTGGGCTAAACCATCCTTCAGTAAGTATGCTGAGGCATGAACTGAATTGTAGGAGTTGTTTCAGGCAGTGCATGAATGTTATGGTTACTTGTGTTATGCTGGAGGTGCATAAATTTATGGTAATAATGAAATATTCTGTGCTCTCCTTTTCAAGGACTGTTGTAACCTACAAGCATGTTTTCAATACCAGTATATAATTTGTAATCCTCTAGCTTTGTGAAGAACCTAATACAGATTTAAACAGCAATTTTTAGGTCCTGGCAAGTTAAGTAACCTTCATTAGATAGGAGTAGTGTTTCGTGAGTGCTAGAGAATTCCTCAGTGCTCCTCCCTGCTTGGAGAACTCTCTCATATTGCCTGGCAGGAAGCTGGAACAAAAATTTATGTGGCCTCATGAATTCCTAACTAGTCACACCCCAAAATTTTAGCCTGGTTGCGGGGGGGGGGACGGACGGGGGACGGACGGACAGAATTCTGTGGAGTGGAATGCCTTGACTTTTTGCATCTCAGTCGTCTTCTGCGATGGTAAACCAGAGTGTGGAAAACGTACATGATTGCTGTGACAGGGAGAGAAAAATCTTTCTTTCTCAAGGACTGGCTAGTAACAAATGCTCATACAATGTTCCCGTAAATGCTGCATCTTCCTCGTGAGTATATGGCCTTATTCAGATGAGAACCGTGTGTAACTGGAACTTTTAAAAACCATTTCAGTGCACACTTATGTCTCCAGAAGCTTGCAATTCTTTGTGGACGGTTTAATTCAGGTCAGTTACGAATTGATTATGTTTGACATTGAAATAAGCCTGGCTTAAGCCAGTTTTAAGAATATTCATGGAACCTTTTGTACTGTTTAACTATCTTAGTTGAAAATCTCCCTGAAGTCGAATGGGTGCACTTTTCCGGCGTGGGCAAGCCCCGAGAGAAAGGACGGATCTCTGAGCTGGGATAGCGAGGCAGAGGATGCACATCCCAAGGGGCAAAGAAGTGAAAAAGACTCAAAGAAATAACATACAGATTCATGCCATAAATAAAGGAGTAGATTCTTGCCAGTTAAAAAAAATGGAAGGTCTACCAAGTAGCTCTTCGTCCCTACCTCAGGAAATCCTTGCTTAGATGCTGGGGGATGCTTCTGGATGATGGAGTTTTAGAATTCAGTCTTTAAGTGTTACGCTCCTTGTTCTCTCTAACACTCTTGTTTTCTAAATTTATAGAAGCTTACCTCAGAATAGCCTGAGCCTATTTCTGCTTTCTTGGTGACTGAAATTTAATGGCAATACCTTGTTATTCTTTATCCAGTAATAGTATATATTTAAAACAGGATTTCAAAGAGGTTAAGAGTCTGATACAGGACACATGTTTTGTTTCTGCACTCACTGGTCCTGTGAACTTTTTTTTAATACTTTTAGGGCATTAGGGACATGGCCATGAGGGTAAAATGTTGATGTGTTTCTAAAAATGTTTCTCTAAATGAACAAATATTTCATATATTTATCAGATATGACTCAAGAATAATCTAGCTTGATTTTTTGGGGGGGAGGCTCTGCTGTCCCACCCCCCTCTTTATTATGAAGAAAGCAGCTAATTTAATACTAAGCTCTGCTCCAAGTGATCTTGTTTCTGTGTTACTTCAGCCATAATGTATTACATTCCTGATGTTTTATTCAGCCATAATATTGTTGTTGATGTTTTTTCTCGCAAGACATAGGAGAATGAATTTATTTTAATCAAGTGCAGACTTTTTTTTTCTATTTGTAGATGTTGAAGCATCTCCTATAGAATAAGGAGAGCTTTGTCACAGAGAATAGCGTAGAGAAAATACATCCGTGTTGGATGATGCCTTTTCTCATCTTGCATCTTTCAGAGTTAGGCTTCCAGAAATAGACCCCAAGTAGTGAACACAGCAAGTAAGGTGCAATAATGCCATTTCTGAATTATCTCAAGGATTGTGAAAACTGCAGCCTTGCACCTGTGATGCACCTGCAATATTTTAGCTCTTTGTTTGAATACTACACGATTTTTGACCTAGACAGGGCCATCCAGTGATAACCTCATCTTTTTCAGAAACAGTGCAGCTTGAGTTCAGGCATGGCTCGGTGTGTTCTAATGCAGAAGTAATGATATTTACTGAAAAAGAAGTTTTATAGATCTTGGTGTTCTGCAAGTGGACCAGTGATTATTTTGCTGCTGATTGAAAGATGGGAGGAAGACAGGGTTTTTAAGGGAAGGTGAAGTCTCCTGTTGGTAGATAAGATTTAAGTGGATAAAACCACATAATCTTTCAGGCACCCACACCCCCCTTCTGCTTCAAAACAGGAGTCACAAACTTCAAGTGAAGTTGTTAACATAGACTTCCTGTTGACATAATATTAACCTCTGCTGGAGAAAGGAAGAATTTGGGAATCAGAATTCTTAACTGGACAGGAAAAGGAAAATTTGATACTCCATTTCTTATCTATCTTTTACAAGTAATTAATTGAGGTGTTTAATCCATGTGTTAGTCTTTCATTTTTTATTTTTACAGTGCAGCAGATGCACTTCTGAAACAGCTTTAAACTAAAGTACTTCTGGATGACAGCTGGTGAAGCGGCCAGAGATTGACCTGATAGCTTTACATCAGAGTTCTGAAGTTTAGATGCAGGCTTTTCATTCGGTTTAAGGTTGCTACCGTGCATGTTTATATTAAACTTACCAAAGGGAATTTTTCAGTTTTTGGGGCACTCTTTTATTTGAAACTTCGTACGTTATACACTTGATAGAAAGATCTTTATTGATGCTGTATTCTATCTACTGAGATTGACAAATACTACTGATTTTTACTGAAATAAGTCAAGATAATGGGGGGGGGGGATGTCATAATCCTTGCCCTTTTGGCTAGATTTGTGCTGAACTTGGAGGTGCTGGTATGCCTTGGGTTGCTCGAAAGGGCACTTTCCAGTCAGCATTTGCTCCTTTACACATTAAAAGGAGAAGAGTTCCCAGTGAAGCCGCTGTAGTGCAGGATTTAGGAAGGCTCTGCTTCCTTCTCGTGTGTGCAAGGTATGCTAGAGTGAGTGCAAAGGCCCCTACCGATGGAGAAGGGCGTTAGAGTAGGCTAAGAGACTTGTAGAAACTGTTATAAAGAATCACATTTTGTGTTGAAGGGTTTGTCCATCTGATGCGTGTTTTCTATTTTGACCGTTTCAGTTCTAGGGCACTGTGTTCAAAGGCTAACAAGTAATTTTTAGTGTATGGTATCCTTTCTTGTGTGGTGTTTTTTTTTTTTTTTCTGGCCAGTTCTTGTAGAGCAAAATTGGGTTTTCTATTCGTGCTTTGTAATTCAGGATACAGAAACTATATTGACCCTACCACACCAACAGTCTTAAGTATGTAGTAGTTCATTGGATGAGTTGCTGGCTGAAGAATATGGTATTAAATCTGTTTGAGTTTATATTGGTACACTGTGAAAATGTGGTATTCTTATGTAAAGATGACTTTGGCATTAATTCTGGAGATAGAAAATAAGCAATTAGATTACTCTGGATATATAATTGAAAATGTGTGTTAGTAGAAATCACCATTTGATAAACTACTATTAGATCATACGTCTGCAGTAGTGGTGAACTTTTTAAGAGTGATTTGAGGGTTTGTAAAAGCAGAACAGGCAATAGACACATTAGCTGTGATGGGGTGCGGACTGTTCCCTTGTGTTTACAGAACACTTAACCAAACATTGAACCCAAAGTCTCTGGCAATAATTAATAGTAGTAATTGTACCTTTTTATGTTTTTTTATTTTTCCCTAGGTCACTAGCAAGTGTAGGAAAAGAACTGAAAGATGACTTTTTGCGGGCCTTGGCAGAAAGAGAGGAAGCCAATCGTTCTGGAAAAATTTCTGTGAGTACCTGTGAGATCACAATCTTCTTAACAGCTGAAAAATGAATCTGAAGAGGAAAACAGGGTATTTTACAGGAAAACTGAAGGTGGAACGTTTGATTTCAGAGAGGTTTCTTGAAACCTGGAAGTTTGTTGATGTTAATTTTTTTAAATAAGCAAAGCGTATGAAAACATTGCCCAGAAATCTACAAAAGGTAAGTGATGAGCTGAAGGATACAAGAGGACAAACAGCTAGTGAAGTATATTTTGATTTCATAAGAAGTTCTAGATTTCTGCCTTGCAAAATTCATTCCCATGTGTGCTTTAAATAGAGGAAAACGCACCCTGATTGTTGGGAGAATCTCTTTGAAACCCATTAACGCTGGTGCTACTGGAGTTTCCTCGCTGAGTTTTCGTGGGATGCTTGATGTGTTGGGCCTAACACAGGAAAGTGTTAGGAATACAAACTCAACCAGCTCGTGCAGGGTAGCAAAGCTGGCTGTGGGCTGTGCCTGCTGGTGCTGTACCTGGCCAGCATAATGCTGGCAGAGGCCACTCGGGAATCTTTCCTGCTTTGTCTGTCGCTCCTCCACGTTCGTGTAGGTGTTCTCGGAGCACAGTGTTGCTGAAGTTTAAATTGCACTTGTAGAGATAGCTGGATCAATATCCTTCAATTCAAAGGGAGGATGGCCCTATATCCTTGGCTTTTTAATAGCTTTAGTTTTGAACAAAGAAGAGTTTGTGCATGCATGCTGTACAAGGAGGGAAGTTTTGAGTTTCATGTTTCAAGTTCAGTCTGCTCCTATTTAAACTTCGTAACATGACTGAAAATAAGCCCCAAATGGTCATGCTGGTCTTACTGCGGTGTTTAGATAGAATGGTGCAGTTTCTTGCATTCTTTATGGGGTAGCAGGAGCCTGGATTTCTGTCTGTTAGATTGCCTCTCATGTTAAAGAGAAACAGTGAAAGTGGCTGCAAAGGCAGTACTTGGCATTCTGGAAGTCAAAAGGGATTGTGATCTTATTTCCTCATTCTGCTTGCTTAGGAAGTTGATCAGGAATATGCATTTTTTGCTTTCCTTCAGCTCTCCTAATTGAAGTAAAAGCATAACTCCCGTCCACCCTTCCCTCCCTCCCATAATTCTAGGGTTGATATTTATTCTTGTACAGCTAGCTAATTAATCTCTAGAATTTGCAGAGGAAATGCTGCCTGAAGTATGGTTCAATAGCATATGTGAGCAAGCTTTCTCATAAAGCTTCAAACACCTTGTGGTTTCAGCTGGCTGACAAATATCCTGGGAACTGTGCTTCTTGGGATATTTATGGATTTCTATGGGAGAAATAGGACACAAGGTTAAATGTATAGCAGAAATGAGATAGGGTGGAACAATGCCGTGATGGTTTAGCCTTGAAAATGGAAGCACGCTGTGACTTATTCCACATAATGTTTTAAAAAAAAAAAAAAAAGCCAATTGCGAATTGTGGCACCTTACTCTTGTAGTTCCCTTTCTGGCTGTAGTTTTCAGAGCACCCCGTAAAGGAAATGTAATTTCTTCATTTTACAGATGGGGGCACTACTGAGTTACGCAGAAGCCTTTCAGCGCAGAAAAGGACTCTGAGTTTATGCTAATAGAGATTTTTGGCTTTAGGTAAAGTTAGCAGGGTTGAGCCCAGCACTCTGGACTGGCTCAGACCTCCCTAGGGATTAATTCTAGTCCCCTGACTGTGCTGACAGGGTGCTGCGTGGATCTGGAGGTGGGAGATGAAACATTGCTGTCACCCTAGGGGGCCTAAGGAGGGCAGTGGAAAGAGTTGAGGTCGGTAAAAGGCTTCTCAGTCTTGTGGACGCAGTGCGGTAGCATTCACTGAGCACCTCAAACTGGATCCAGTGCAGCCTGGGAACTCCCAGAAGTTTCTGCTAGAGATTCTCCTCCCTAGGTGAAACTCAACTCTGAAAAACCTGCACAGAAAAATGTGGAACAGGTTCATATGGGTCATATGCTTAAGAAGATTTTTTTTTTTTTTTTTTTAAACTCCTTGGGTTTACTAATTGAAAAGAGTGGGGGGGATATTTTTGTTTGTTTCCTTTTTCTGATGCTCTGAGGCATGTCTTTATACATTGGAGCTGGTTTGGTTCCCCTCTCTGCTCTTGTGCTGTGTGTCTTTATACTGCTGTGGCAGAGAATATTGAAACAAGTGGGTGGGAGCCACCACAGCTGTGTTAAGCAGAGATTGGATTCAGCAAGTACTAGTAAGGTTTTAGTACTCTGCCTGGTGAGTTAGATGTGGGGTTCTGAAAAAATAAAGTAGATAAATTATGAGTTAGCCTTTAAAATTAAAATAAAAAATAAGTAGTTATTGTCCTATCAAAATGAAGGCTGGTCTCGGTCCCCAAGTTCCCAGGCCTTCAATGTGGGAATGCTGTTCAAATAGTGATTCAGAACATAAACCTGTTGGCTGCAATCATAAATGCACACAAAACACATTTTTGTTTTTACTATTGCATACCTAGTGAACCAACAGAAAGAAGGTATTCCCTTCTGAAACCATGTTTGTGTTTGTTTTTTTTTAATCTTGACAGTGCCATCTGTATTATTACTGGGGCTGTAGAAAATTCTGTACATTTTTCGGTGTTGCACTTGGGCTCTAAGACCATGTATGCTGGTTGCTGAGAAGACCAGCCTACCCAAAGAAAACACTGCCTCTCTGGAAAGCCAAAACTGCTGCCAGGCAAGGCTTACATTGCAGGATCCTGCCTGTGATCAGTGAGACACTTGCATGGTTTATGGGCTTCTCTGTTCTGTATGTGATATCCAGAACCTGCTCCTCCTTTTGAGATGAAGACAGTGCAAGCCATGGGACTTTCTTCCAAGTTACACAAATTGGACTAATAAAAATGAGAGACACAGCAGGGAGTCATCATATGACTTCCCGCCCTCCACTGAATGGCACCACGTGACAATAGCAGCTTGGGTCTCTCTGAGCCAATGAGCAATTTCAATAAATCTTTGGGATTCCTTACAAAAGACTGGTCAATGTAAGACTAACTTTTATCTGTCCATCCAGATAAGCTGTTTAAGGCTTTGTGGTCTACCTCAAAAATCACCATGCATGTGAGAGCATTGTCAGGATGAGGTTATCTGTCATGGTGGTCCTCAGCACAACAGGAGTTACTGCTCCTTGATAGGGTTGCCTGCTTTAAAGCTAAACTTCAGGGTTACTGCAGAAATGGGACATGAAAAAGAAAAAGATCTAAAAAACATTTCAGAAGTTGAATGAGTGTGATCTTCACAAAGCTTTTTTTAATACTTACTTTGCTATAGCATTATCCTTAGCAAGGCTTAGCCCTTTATTTAAGCTTTATTTATTAGCAGCACTTCTGCATGTCACTGTGACAGGGATATTGCATCTAGGAGATGCAGTGAACGGTGTCAGTGCTCTCACCTGGTGTGTTGCAGGAGGCAGCTCTGCTGGTATGTCTGGACCCTTAGAAATCAACCTCTGCCAGAAGATGGTTTTCTGTTTGTCTTTGGATATACAGCCAGCCTATCCTTTTTGTACACGCACACACACCCCCACCCCCCCCCCCAACAAAAAAACAAACAAAACTACCCCCCAACAACAACAACAAAAACCCAAACAAAACCCCACCACCCAATACCAAAAAACACAAAAGCAATCAAAGACTAACAAAAAAGCTAACTCAACAAAACCAAAACAAAAAAAAAAGCAACAAAAAAGCAGGGTAAAATGTCTCCTCCTTTTCTCACATAGAATGGCAAGAGAAGGATAGAAAAACATCCAGTCTCAAAAACTGCACCTTACTGTGCCTGGGGGGAAAAAAAAAAAAAAATCTCTCAGCTGTGCTTGGTGACTATGTGTGGCTTGAGTAGCTGAGGTTCCTATTTCCTCCCTATTTCATATCAGCTTTCTCAGGTCATTCATATGTCAAGTTGACCTGGGAGGTTATTTCTCTGAAACGAACCTATCATGACAGAAGCATTCCATATATCTGTTTAACAACCAGTTCCATTCAAAAACTTGATCCAGAGAAGTTTGTGAGAAATAAGATATATGAGATAGGAGACAGTTTTAAAAAACTAGTGGGGGCTGCAGGGTAAGGGGTGAAAATGGGTTACTGATGGATTTTGGCAGTATTGGTCAATTCTGTATGTTCTTGTAAATGAGAATTCACCTGAAATCCAATGCAAGTCTTACCAGATGGACTCGGCAGGCAGACATGTCTCGACTTCTTTACACAGGTGTATGTTTACCCTTTCTAGCCCTCACCTATACTCTGGTATGCATTAAATACTACTTGTTTGTTTAGGGTGATGAAGGGCTCCATGGATATCATAGTTTATATTTACAAAAGCCTTAGGAAGTTATGCAATACTCAGGAACTCCTTTTTGTGTCCCGGAGTTAGTCTTTCAGTAACTGTGTGAATACCTTGAGGCTGATGTTTTGGGAGAGGCCTGGGGTGATGGATCAGAGAGGAAGACTACAGCTACTCTGATGTATCTGAAAGACATAGGTGTCCTCTAAGCTTGGATTTGGATTTCGTGGAGATTGGAAGAAGTTACAGTTACGTTTTCATGGGCGTCAGTGCCAGCATCAATAGTATTTAGGCACTTCAAATAACAAGGTGGAATCTGTTGGTGGAAATTGCGGACGTTAGTAAGCTAAGGATTCATCTTTCCTCCCGCTGTTCCATAGACTGGGGGGTTGGTGGGAGAGGGGTCAGTTTCTACAAAAAGCAACCAAACAAAAAAAAGCTTCCCACAAAGTCTCCTGATGTTTCTGTTCTCAGTCTTGTGAGAGTTATGACGGGGAGATGAGATGAAATTCAGTCCTAGCAGAATGGAACTTGGTTAGTTTTTTCTGCAGAGTCTTGGCTGTGAAAGCAGTTAGATAGTTGGGCCTTTTTCGCTTTGAAATGTGTATTATTGAAGCTGTATAAAAGTACTAGTTACAGCTCGTTCCTTTAGAGCTATTCAAAGCAACCACTGTAGCTGACTCAGAAAAACTTGTGAATTAGGCACTTTCTAATATACCTGTTTCCTGTGTTGAAAACCTGATGAAGCGTAAGATTGTGTTGTATATGACCAGCAATATTCTGCTGACATGATCGTTTTTCCCTTTACTGTTTCCCAACATCTCCTCTTAAGAAAAAGAGGGTATTACAGAAATGTTTATTTCTCTTTTAACTGAACGTGTGCTTGTTTAATAAATCACTATGGAAATTGCATGAGTCATGCAGGTAATCAGCTTAATTTCAAACAAATCACTTCTGCGCTTGAAATACAAAATATGTCTCGAATTCCATGTCACTGGAAAGAGTGTAGTATAAAAGAAGTGAAACTGTGTTTCCTGAATGGAGGTGTAATCTTTTTATTTCATCTCTTGAAGGCTTAGTATGCATTTCTTCCCAATGAAAATAGGGTAGGGTAGGGATATGTGGAAATCATGTTACCTGTTGAGACTTCTTGTGCAGATGACAAGCAGAACCTTTTTTCTTTGTATTTTATCTCCAGAAATCATAGGCGTGATTGTCTGCTGCTATTTGTGTACTATATGTTGACGCATGTTGGCCAGCAGCAGTGATGGAGTGTAAAAGCACTGGGAGTGCTTGGAAGTGGGGGCTGTTGGATCCAGAGTCCTCTGAACCTCAGAAACAGCTGTTAGGGAGCTGGCTGTACATTTATGGTGTAGTTTTATCTCTATTATTTCACTTGTAGGATCATGAAGTACTGGCAACAGAAAGGGGATAAGAAAGGAAGCAAAGAATGTTACTTAAAAAGTTATACAGCATGCTAAGATAGCTCTTAAATTCAATATGATTTTTCTTTGTGTTTATCAGATCTTTTCTGAGGAAATAAGTCTTAAAAAGGACCAGTTAATACAATTATCATACACACCCCCTTCCCCCGTTCTTCCTTCTCTGTAAGTCATAGTTGCAGTATCGTCCAGAAATCATTCTAGTTTAATTGCAATATGTGGAATGTAAATTATTTTAAATGCCTGAAAATGGAATTATTAGATATGGTGTGTGTTTTCTATCAGAAGGCTCCAAAATTGATACTCCATGTGGAAGAGCATGTGGAAAATGAGGAGAAATATAGAGCACCTTTTATTTCTTCATTCTTTTCTGTAATTTATTGAAAGTGAAGCAAAAGTTAGGAGAGCTGAGTATGTTATGTAGAATACAGGAATTGTACCATTTTAGTGACATAACAGCTGTGAATAACTGCAAATTACTTGTGCCGTGGCAAATGGGCATGTTTCAGATCAGCTGACAGTAAGGCATGGGGCGTATTGTTTGAATGATTTTAGCTGTCATCAGGAAACCTCACAGTTCACTTAGATTTCTGATCAGAATGCATAGGTTTATTCACTGCTATTAATTCAAGACCGATTAAGCTGCCTTTAAAGACCTTGTAGTTGGTTTTGTCTCAGCAGGAGTTTTGTGTTCCTTGTAAAGACAGCTCGAGAGGGACTGATGAGTGATTGCATACACGTATGTGATGCTGTGTCTGTATTAGCATGTGAGTTGGGGCGAGGAGAGCGATTGTGAAACAGTTCTCTTGGTGGGCCCTATTTACCTCACGTTGGTCTTGCATCGCAGAGCAATCTTGGAATGTACTTATTGGCTTTAACTGGAAAATAAGAGCCATTAAATAAGAAGCTGGACTCCAGGGGCATCATCCTCTTACAGATACCCAGTTCTTGGGATCAGACTAGTACTGCTGTGATGTAAAAATCCCAAAATGTGTACATTGTAGGGACATGTGGTCTCTGGCTTTAAGTGTTTCATTCCTGAAGTCCTGCTCTTCGTGTCGTGTGATTGTCCAGTGCAAATGTAGCCTGAGGTCTCTCCGGAATAGCACCTAGATGAGTGCCAATTTTTTGCTTTTTAGTAGGTCTCTTAAATACAGCCAGCTAATCTTAGTGGGGAAATAGGTGGCATTACAAATGCAAATGTAGGTATATAGATGTGTGTTGCAGTTCAGCTTACTGTATTTGTGACAGTAGGATGTGTTAAATGCTGGCACACGCAGTGGAAAGCTTCCATTGTGGCCTATCAGCTTGAAGAAATAAAATTCTCAATAGGAAGAGAACTTATTGAAGCGGGTAATGCTTTGCTGGATCATCAAAGAGCATCACTAAAACACAGACAAATAAGCATCACAGACTGTAAATAAATTAAACCAAACCTACTATTTTGTACTCCTAAAGTAGCCATAGTTGGCAATTCACAAGGCTGACTCTCAATGTCAGGGTACTTGCATGAATACAGTTTAACAACTCATATAAGGAACATTTCTAAAGACTTCCTTTTGTTTTCCAAGAATGACAGAGTTTTGTGCATAAGTTGTTGACAGGGAGGAATTTGTCATGTGTTCATCACATTCTTCTCAAATTGTGAGTTTAAAAAAAAGGGAGGAATAAGAATGTAGGTAGAAGTGACTGTCTTAAGTGCTTTAGCTAGAAAGTACGTGTTTTTAGACACTCAACATACTTGGGTTAAATCACTGACTAAAATACACATGGCAGGGGAAAAAGAGCTGAATGTCTTTCCTGCTAACAAAAGAACTCTGATTAGTTTTTCAGTCTTGAAACAGACTCTTGCAGAAATCACACTTTTCTAGGTGATTGAAAAGGGGTATTGATGACTTTTGGGACAAAGCCTTTCCTCTAGCAGAGACATCAAGATTGGAGGGTTCAGGCAGTGTTACAGGTGTTTGTTGTTAGATGTTCTCTAGGCGTGTGGAAAATTAGCCCATGTCTGTCATGTCTTGTGTTGACTGTCTCCGGGTGGGGGGTTGGCTGTCCATAATATCCCCTTTCCATGGGAAAGGCAGTTGAGCCACCATCTTATCCTTTCTAGGAAAAGCAGCAGAGCTCGGAGGTAGCACCTTCTTGAGGGATATCTGTAGGGTCTCTCTCCTCCAAGTGACCGGATCTCTTGGATCTTCTTATTCCCTGGAGTGTATTTTGTCATCTGAAAGCTGAAGTGGCTGTTTGGTGATTCAAATCTGTGATTCACACTCCATGATGATCTCGGGGTTTACTCGTACTTGGGTTTTGGAGGGATTTTGGTGAGTGTGATGACTTTGGAGAGAAAGTCCTGATTTGACAGCAGGACAACTCTTAACTTTTTCCGGCAGCGAGGGGTGGCAGTGTGGTTGCCACAGGATGAACCACTGCAGTTTTCTGTGTCATATACTTAAATGTTGTTCAGGTGACTAGTCTGTCTTGTTTTTAAAGCTATCTTTCTTGGTCTCTGACATTAACTTGCCCACAAATTGGTGTCTCTAACCTGAATTTGCTTTTTTAGTAGCGCTTTGCGTATTAAGTATTCTGAAAAAAATGTTATGTTTGAAGTCAGAAAATACCAGTTTGAAAACTTTGAATTCAGATTGTAAAACAGCAAATATTCATTAAGGATGTGTGTTTTTGTTTCCTGGATATTTTTCTGTAGGATCCTTGTACAAAGCAGAGAACATGTACTAGCTGGCTGCTCACCACATCTGTCAATGTAGTGTTTTGTCTGCTTGGAAGTGGAGGTTGAAGTCATGCCCCTGCAGAAGTCAGTGGCTATTTTGACACCATTGAGCTAAAGAGAGGCAGAACCCCATCTCCTTGTATGTGTAGTACTAAGTTACAGTCTTCCTTGAGACAGCACTGTTTTATGGAAAAAAATTCTTCAGTGTGAGTAAGGATCTTGGGTTCCATATTGATCTCAGTATTTCTCTGCTGCTGTCAGCTGGTTCCTCCTGTATTGAAGTGGAAGCTGGATTTGGTATTTAGTTTGCTTCGTGTTCTCAGCAGTAGCTTTATGCAGGTCTAAATGTAAACCCAGTGGGTGTTACAGAAGTTAAAAATGGTTACACACAAGATCCTGACTGGAAGTTGGTACGTGCAACCCTGGAGATAGTCCTGTGTTGCTGCTAGGCATACACAAAATGAACCTTTGTGAATGCCTTTGTGAAACACATTGTCAGTTCTCAGTGAATAAGTAATGGCATGTGATTTAACGGGAAACCCTATTTTCTTAAATAGTGTGCTCCTATTTTAAGAGCCTTTCAGTGTTTGAACTTAGGCATGGTATTTCAGGTTGTATGTGTTTTGTGACGCTACTTTAAAACAAATAAGCGGTGTGGTAAGAAGATACCTGGGTAAGTTCGGTGAAATATGATGGTACTGATAGAAAAATGGTGATATTTTCAAAAACAATTTCTTTTTTATTTTTTGGTCACTGACTTTTGAAAGTCATTATGCCCACATGTATTTTCAGCTCTTGAACCTTTACAATAGGAGTATTTCTCTTTTCCTAGCTATAGAAAACAAACCCAACCATCTGGCTGCCTAATGTTACCAAACACAATGACTTTCACATTATAAATTATTACCAATGAAGGAAGCAATGGAGAAAGGCGGAAGGAGCTGATGCATGAAAGCTTTTAGTGGAAATGAATGAAATAAACAGCTATTCTGTCAACAGATCATTTAATTTGCTCAAATTAACTAATGGTCTGATAAGTGAGACTCAGTGAAAACCAGCTGTAAGAAAGGACATTTAAAGTATTACTGAAATAAGTGTAAGATCACAGCTGGAATGAGAACTAATGGTCTTTAAGGGGGTTCTGTATGTTATATGCAATATTGCTAAATATTTCCCTCCTTAGCATTTGAATGATGTTCTTGGCCACCTTGCTGGTTAATGTGAACAACTTCATAGCTGTAGTTTGTATGTGCTTGTGGACTGTTGGACGTCACTGAGAACAGAGTTTGTTAGGAGGGGAAGTTGTTGCTTTTCGACCTTTTTTTTTTTTGTGGTTGAATGTTTACTGAGAGCGTCACCTGGTACAATGACGTGGAATCGACAAGTCGTCAGATGGGCACACGGATTCTCGCCAAGTAGCCAGTGACCTCCTAATTCAAACCGTTATGGAACTAGTCAATACAGCATATGCTTTCATTATGATATATACTTTTGGAATTGTAGAGTAGTAATTGACCCTAGTACACGCATAAAGTATGCCTACGGGTCATTTCTTGTAGACGTAGAAGACAACTGGGGTCAACCACGTGCATCAGGTGAAACCCTCCATGAATGACAAAGGCAACATGCATTGCTTTTATCTCACAGAAACTTGAAACATGGTGACACTGCAATATGTGGGAGATGTTCCCTGTCATGTAGAGATCACACTAATGCAGTTGAATATGTTATAAATAATATCCTGCACTTTTCTGAGAACTAACTTGGAATATGAGAGCGCTATGTTTATACGGTAGCCAAATTTCCTCCTTAGCCAAAAGCTCGTTACGGAGAGGATTCCTGGCAAAGGGTATTCCCGCATGACAGAGCTGCTTTTCTGGCAGATTTGCGAACTCTGAAGATTTTGCAACCCCCAAATAGCTTGTAAGGAGTATCTTCTAGCTAGCTGGCTGTCTTTGAACAGCTTTGGACTGTTGTGCCTGTTTGGTTCCACTGCTCTTCTCTCTGAAGAGGCTCTTGCCCCTGGAGCTGCTCTGGGTGTTGACCCACAAGACCAGGCAATATGCATTAGGACAAAAGCCAGTCGTAGCGCGGCCGTGGCACGCACCTCTGATCAGGGAGGGAGAGTGTAGATGCCTGTTTTGTGAAATCTACGTTCTGTGTGTGTTTTTCTTGAAACTGAGAACTCCTATTAAGGCAGGCAGTCCAGAAGATTCTCTCCAGCAGGCAGGATGCTACTGTGTGAAAATGAAATGCTTTCCTTTCAATGATTTGGGGGGTACCAAGTATGTATCTCAATATGAGTGAAAAAGCAAGGGCACGAGAGAGATTAGCATGTGTGTGTATTTTCGAAGTTTATTTTGATACACGTTCGTTCTGAAGGAGAATTTGTGTTGCTTGTAGATAAGTAGCGCTATGTGGGCTTGTTAGATGGAAACATCGTAAAGGCGATTAACGTACAAATTTCATTCTGGCTATTTGAAGCTTACTTAAACTGCACTTCTCGCTTAGACAGTAGAGCCTGTTTGTTCACCACTATGTAAGTCTTTAATATCTCTCCTGGGTTAAAAAAAAAAAGAGAGAGAAAAAAGAGTACACTTTTCACATCTGCAATCTGGTGTCTTTATCTGGGAAACAATTTTCGTGGTGAACAGCAAAATCATAGAACTGCATAGTGTAATAAGCTGTCTGGGAGAGAACTATGAGAAATGCAATCATTTACAGTTTAATGATCAACTTCTAAACGAAGCTAATCTAAATTTCAACAAATAACAACTTGTAAATATCTGTCTATTTGTACTTAAAATAGCGTTGCAGAACCCAAACAGAAGCCTTTTTTACTGAGTATTGCACAGTTAGAAGACATCATAATGACTTTTGACCAGCATGCTGTGAGTAAGGAGAAGGGATGCATTTTTTCTTTTAAGAGACAGAGAAAATGATTTTGCATCATGCTGTAAGCACTTTGCAGCAGTGCTGGGAACGAACTGCTCTTCAGGCATGTTGATCATGGGTGTTTCTGCAGTGCTCAAGTAATCGCCCTTGACAACACATGAGAAACTCTACCCTACTTCACTTTCACAGAGCCTCTAGACTATTTCTTGAATAGATGTAGTGCTTTCATGCTTAACTGCTTTATTGTTGTCTGTTTTTATGATGTGCAGTCAGCATTGTTGTTCTAATAACCTTTTTCAGTTTGACTGTCCTGGATCATACACTGCAACGTTCGAAAACAAACACTGGAGAGTCAGATCCGCTTTACTGAAATTCTAAGCATACGTGTTGGCGTATATACTCATAACAAGTATGTAAGTGTCCAACAGATGCCAAATAAAATGATACAAGAGAAAACAGATTGTTAACCTAAACTACCCTAAAATACTAAAGGTAAAACTGTTGTCCTCCCTCCTCTTTGGCTTGAAAATAAGTCAAAGGAGAGAAACAGATATCGGATCTTTTTCATTGTTGGATGTTTTCCTTGTGTGATATACGTACATTCCTTGATGTTTAAGTTAACTATTTTTCATATCACTGCAACCAGAAGGGTCATGATTTACACTGTGAAAATGCTGTGAGAATTTACTTCTCTGGAAAATGTAGGATAGTGTTTAATGAATATCAGCTTGCGGGCTCGTAACCATTTCGGCACTTGCAGGGCCTTGGATCCAGTCATTGCAGAAAGGGTTATGCGTGAAACATTACTGTTGGTGACTTTGGTTTAGTGCTTTACATCTTTGTATTTTGTAAACAAAACTATCTGTTAGTGCTTCTGGTAATACTTACATTCTTAAAATTAGGAATCATCTCTTCTTTTGTATTCTGTAATCACCTATGCCAGAAGACAGCTGGCTGTTAACTCGTGTTCTGTAACATATAATGGCTTTCTCCAGAAGGCTGAAAAAACAGCGTAGAAGCTGATACGCACGAACGTCTCTAGCGAAAGTTCTTGCTGTGATAATGTACAGTGGTGAGGTGCTATCTGCGATGCGAGTTTACAGCAGTAGATGATCAAATAAACAGCTCCAGTCAAAGAACATAATCTAAGCTAATGGAGATAATTGCTCTGTTATTCGGGAATGGAAAAAAATAGTAGTGTATGTTCCATAGGTCACAGTGGTTTTGTTGTTTAACAGTAAGTAGAGGTAGAGCCCTAAGGAGTACTGCTTGCCTGTATCCCATGTCCAGGGAGTGCAAGCCTGATGCAATGAACCTTTTATTTTTCCTGTAGAGCGCTGTCTTCCCACCCCCCCTTTTTTTTTCTTTTTTTTTGCTAATCAGTCCCTGGATGACAGTCGTGAGATGCTCCAGCTCTTGTGTTTTGTCTGATAGGGAGGGGTGAACACGCGGTCTGTATTGGGTGGCCTTTCTGCTTTCCCTCTCCTGCACTCACATGTTGCCATTACCTCGGTACACCGGTCCTTCTTCCCTCCAGGTTGCTCCCTTGGTCCTTTTCTCCCCTACTTTCGCTGACCCAGTCTGCCTTCAGTTCCAGAGGGAAACCTGCCCACCCGCCTTTGGCTTCCGCACTCCCCTTGGAGTCAGGCATCGACTCTGCAGTGCGGTGACCGCGTAACGTCTGTCACGGCAGGGCCTGGCAGGCGCTGGCTGTTGTTACTGTGCAAACAGCAGTTAATAACGTTGGAAAGTTCGTGTTCATGGACAGCTGCATTCTGGTGCTGTAGAAGCTGGTTGTGAAACTGTTGCTGACCACAGTGGGATCTGGGTTACGCTTGTTAGCATCTTAAAAAGAATTGTTTCGTAGTAGTTACTGCTACTAATGGGTGGAGAGCTTTCTGTTGCTATGGAGTCCTCTGGACATGCCCCTGGTAGTGTTTATAAATGTCCCAATGTGTTCCAGGAGCCATTCGGAGGCAGATGAAAATAATTTCCATCATGTCCTTTGAGAGCATGCTGTAAATCAGTATGACTCCTTAGCCAAATGGAAAACCGCATGAACCATGTGACTCAGCTCCCCTGAGGCCACAAATGTCATTTGTCCGATTCCCCCCCATCCCCATTCATCACTTTGAGGCTTTGCTCTCCATTTTAAGCAATCACCTTTCAGGCAGGGGTGAAATTACGCCTGTTGGTTGTTACTCTATCACTTCGCAAAAGGAATCACGTGGAGGTATGTCCTGCCATTCAAACCAGCCAACACTCTCGCTTTCTTTTGAGTTAAGTTCAATATCTTCTTTTTCATTTTCTGTGGTAAAAATGGGAGAGATCACGCATATAGAAAGACCAGGCAGGAGTGATGCACGCATGTCTGTGTAATGAAGTGCATAATGGTATCTAATCCCTCTGCCAGTGTTTGAACATAAAGACTAAATTTTGCATGGGAATCTTTTCCATGCTGTGAGGGGTGATTTTAGGCACAAACAAGGCTCCACTGTTCCTTTCAGTCCCGGACTGCTCTTTACTCGTTTTCTGCATCTGTAAAGCTCTTAAATGCTCTGCTTTTGAACAATGTGGGGTGGAGACAAATGTTTAGTTTTGTGGTGGTTTTTTTGGTCGTGTGGTTTTTTTGGTGGTTGGTGGGGGTTTTTTTTTGTTTTGATGTTTTGTTTGTGGTTTTTTTTCCCTATATTGCACCGATTACCTGGGAGAACTCCTGCCAAGGATCTGGCTTTGTTCTTAACGCAGGCTGGGAATATTTGCAGCTTTTTTCATGGATGACTTGAGAGACAGTAGTTGTTGCACTCTACTGAATTTTTAACATGCATCTATTTAAAGGAAAGGTTAGATTTCTTCTAAAGCATTTGCATCTTTCACAGTTTTCCATGTTTTACCTCTCTAGGGTTTAAGGTGTAAATAACATTTGAGTTGATGATTCATAGTTTGGTCTATTAGGATATCTTTTTACAGTAATGGAATTATTTTTAATCTGGGAAATACAAGCTAAGTCTGTAGAATCATAGAATGCTTTGGGTTGGAGGGGACCTTAAAAGGTCACCTAGTCCAGTACCCCTGCAGTGAGCAGGGACATTTTCTGTAGCATTTCTTACAATCTTTCTGAACTGTTTGTTCTTTCTGTGCATGATAAGATAGATGGATAAATTCCAGTGCTTGAGGTGGGAGTTGTTAATTCCCCCTTCAGATTTGGTTTGCAAGATTGATTAATTGCATCTCTTTGCAGTACTCGATGTGCTTCTGGACGGGGTGCGTATGTTGTCTGCATGGTCGTGTAGCAGCACTACATCGTCGCAAAACCTAGCTGCTGCGTTCTGCTGCTGCTCAGCCCTCTGCTAGGTCGGTCAGTCTCCCAGCCCCGGGTGATGGTTGGAGAGGCCGCACAAAACACCAGGAAGAAGAGTCACCTGCTTTGGACTGCGGTCTCTGCGTTACACGCTTTGTTCAGATTTGTTTCCACTTGAGCTGAAATACACGCGGGTTTTGCTTCATGAAGAGTATGTGGGTGGCTGTGAAGTAAATTCTGGCTTTCCAAGAGGAGTCAGCAGGTATTACGCTGACTTTTTAGGCTGTGCACTGAAATTGAGATCAATTCCTGAGGACTTGAGAAAGCGTGGAATATGGGGCCAGTTTGTGTACAAAAGGACATAAGAAAAAATCCAGAAAAATT
Organism: Opisthocomus hoazin; assembly: GCF_030867145.1. Taxonomy (NCBI): domain Eukaryota; kingdom Metazoa; phylum Chordata; class Aves; order Opisthocomiformes; family Opisthocomidae; genus Opisthocomus; species Opisthocomus hoazin. Next base: position 88,103,330 of record NC_134418.1, read on the forward strand.
AAGCTTCAAAACCGTTAGAAAAATTAATTTGAAAAGTCTAACAGATAACGCGTTACATCAGGGATTGCGTAGTGAACTGAGCAAGAGACCTCTGGTGTGACAGGAAGAAATCCACCGTAACAAAGGCGGACTGACATGAGATAACTGGGCTCTCTTATTTCACTCAACTGCAACACCAGCCGAGCGTTTGCCCCTTGGCACAGTTGGTCCTTGGCACGCTCAGGTAGGCTCGGTGCCCGCAGCCCTGCGCAGACAGGTGCGCCCGAGCAGCTCCTGCAGTGTCGACACGGGGAGCAGAGTTAATGCTTTACCAGGGCAGCTCACGCCCGTGCTGGGAGCTGGGAAGGGCGGTCATGGTTCAGGGTGGCAGCACAGGCGCCGGGCCCCAGCCGGAGGTCCCCCAGGCCGGCCGTGTCCCGCCACGCTTGGTGCCTGCTGGCCTGCAGCCACACGGGCGCCAGCGGCCGCGGGGCCTCTCGCCAGCCCCGCTGCGAGGCTGCGGTACCACACGTGGCGTTGCGCGGGCTCGGCAAGGCAGGCCCACGTTGCTGGGAAGACGCAGAACGCCTTGGCTGGCACCAGGGCGTCCAAAATACTTGCCCTGTTCTGAAGTGTTTGCTTTAATACACCGAGCTGCCAAGGTAGGAAGGAGAACGCAGGAAACCTGATCTAAATTTACAGCTGTCTGTTGGCTTACCTGCCAGGTATCCAAGCGTATCGCTGTTCAACAAAAGTCGTATTATATTGCTTTTAAGTTGGTTTACAGACCAGGCGTGCACAAGGAGTGTTTAACTAAATATGCAGACCTGGCAAATGTATTTTCTGATCACTGTTTTGGGAAGTTCCTGGAAATGTGTGTTTATAAGGTGTTCAGTGAAAGAGTATGTAGCACCCATACTTAGAATAGAATGGAAGTAATGTCAGCTGCTGTGTAGTTGTTGCACGTGGAAAGCAATCCACATGGCAGACTGAGCACTGGCATTCCTAAATTAAAAAGGAAACGTATCCAGTAGCTCTGAAGTAAACCAAAAGCTTGAGTTCATAATCACTGCTTCAGTTACCATGTAGGAATATATTTCTTCCGTTCTCCATGTATTAGTATTCCCAATAACTTATGTTATCATGCTTGTGACAGTCTCTTTTGATAAACACTTTTGTATGCAGTTGACCAAAAGAGAGCAACATTAATAGAGTGTTTTCAGTATTCTTTCTGGTTTGCTAGCAAAATAAAGCAGGAAAAAAAGGAAAAGGTACCTTGTGAAAATACTTATTTCCCCCTGAAATCTGCAGAGAAGCTGCAGTGCAAACCTGGCAAAGAACACATAAATAGACACTCAAGGTCTGTGCTAATGTCAGCTGGGTCTGCAGTCTTGCACACCTGAAGGGCTGGCTGACAAGTTTTTTGGTGTGTGTGTAGTCATAATTTGGTGGGTTCGTTTATTTTTTTTTTTTTTGCAGTTGCGTGCCCGCGTGCAGGGACTGCAGAGGACTCTTGGTTCCCTGTGTGTGAAGTCTGTGTTGGGAGAATATGTAGTCTGTGCAATATAATAACTGTACACTGATTTTCATAATTAAGAGGGTGACAGAATGGAGAAAACAGTTAATGAAGTATGTACGTTAGTACGAAGCATATATGTTAGTCTGTGATGCAGTATTGATATCGCACACGCCAGAGTAGGTATTCAGTGAAGCAGGAATCTAAAGAGAAAAAAAACTAAAAGGCTGGGAAAGAAGTATTAAGTAAAGAATCAAAATTGTCAAGCGTAGGTGCTGTGGGATGTGTAAAAGCTCATGGTAATATTTACTTGGTCAGACTCACTGGGCAGGTCTGGCAGTTGGGCAGTGCTATCATCCAAAGTAAACCATTGTTCATCAGCCTTTTCGGCCAGAGCAAGGCATAGTCTTGGTGCCCTTTCTATCGGGGTCCAGCGAAGGAACGTACTGGAAGAGAGAAGGAAGATGGAAGGCCCCTGCTTCTTGAACTCTTCCCCCCCCAGCATTGATTTCCCCCTCCCCTTTTCACATTATATCTGGGTAGGGCTCAGGCCTTAGTCTCCTCATGAGTGGATACAGAGCTGTGTTAAAAGTGATTTCTGGTGAAGAGACTGTTGCATCCTCAGCAAGCATCTGAGGGACACTTCCTTCCATGCGTCTCTTCTCACCCGTGTTCCGTTGGCTGGTGGAGTGTGGAAGCTGTTTGGGACGAGGAGTGCCTCTTGGCTGTGCTTGTACACGCACAAAAGAGTTTCTCATGAAAGACTGAGGATGCTCCACAAAGTAAAATAGTTTTTATTTACCTACATTTTCCTGTTGTCAGCACAATTCCTCAGAAAAGGGCGGTGGAGGAGAAACGGTGAGCCAAGTTTTAAATTCGCCAATGGTATTGGCGGCTTCCAGCAGTCTTGCCTCTTGCTATATTATTTTAATGCTTCTTATTTCCTCTAGTGTTGGGCTTCTCTGTGATGGCTCTGAGTTGCCTCAACACTTACTGGTCTTGTGGTTTCCAGGCTAGTGCCTGCTTCGTTTTTGCTTTTCACTGTCTTCATTTATCTCTTGGCCATGTCTGTAGCATTTCAGTTAGCTTGAAGAGGCTGCTTCTCTTTCTAAATGCTCATCTGTTTTCCTTCAAAGAATTTTTACAGTCTTAGTAGTACTGTGCTTAACACCTGTTCTCAAATAGTGCGTTAAAATACTTGGCTTTTATTGGTGGTAGGATTTTTAACGTATAGCTTCTGCATAATTTTGTGCAGAAAAATGCTGTTGAATCTGTCTATAATTAGGTTAGCAGAGGCAATTCTGAATTTTGCTAGAAGAACTTCAGTAGATCATGCATGTCTTGGCTAAGTTGCAGTAACGTTCACCCTAATTACAAAAAAGGTGAAAAGGGAAATCGAAATCAAAATGGTCTTTGTTGTGCTTCTCTCTGCGGCAGCTGAAAGGGGAAGCATCGTGCTGTTGGTAACAGAGCAAGTGAAATTCTGGTTGCTGAAGAGATTTCTTTGCATACACGGCCTTTTGTGTGGTGGGCTTTGTTGGATTTAACCCTTGAAGACACTTTCTCAGTGTTGGTGCTGGTAGAAAGAACAAGCTGAATAAAAGGTGGGCTGAGCTGAATTTTTTCTGAACGTTTGTGTTGTTTAAAAATCTCTCGCTCATTTTTTCCTGCTTATTCTTTCTCCAATTTTTCTTGTCTCTTTTGTAAATATTGGAAGTCTTTTTTTAATTGCTGAGCTGAAGAGTGTCTGTCCTGTTTGCGGTTGCTTTGCCAGTGAGCTTGTGCTGAGTCAGCACACCCTAAGGAGTGTCCAATCCCAGCAGGCTCCCTGAGGGTGCTGTTTCTGGCAGGCCAGCTCGGAGCTCCACACGGGGCGTTGGATGCAGATGCAACAATTACAGAGCCAGAAACCAAGGGCTAGTTCTCCTGAATCGTTTAGTAGGAAGTTAAACACTGCACCAGTAGGCTTGGGAAGTGTGACTCAGAGGAGTAAGGGCATACTAGTCCTGACCTGTCTTATGTCGGCTTGCTTTTGGCTGTGTTTTTGTGTCATTTACATGTTGTCTCAAAATGCAGTGTTTGCATATAAATGGGTTCCGTAGGTAGTGGAAAATGAGCATGAGTGCCTCCTATAAATTTATATAGTCATTAGATTCACTAATTTTAGGTTGTCTGCCAAAAGTAAGCTCAAGAAAATACTCAGGCTTTCTGTTGCGTGGTCTGTGTGACTCCACTACTGTTTAAAATGATTGATCGAGTATTAGATAGCTGTTGTCAGCAAGACCTAATAAAGGGATGACTCTGAAGTACCTAAGAATTATGTGTAGCAGAGGGAGATTTTTCAAGAGCTGTCCAAACATCTCCTGCACAATGTGCAGAGTACATTAGCAGGTAGGGGCAAATGCAGTTCAAGCAGAGCATGCAAAATTTCAGATCACTGTGGAGCAAATCACATTTCTTAAAGTCTTTCCAGCAAAGAGAAGCAGTGTATTCAGCTGCTTTACATCAGCCACAAGTTCTTATCATGTGTGGTGGTTTTTTTGGTGTTGTTTTTTTTTTTTTTTTTTTTTGTGTTGGATTTCTCATCTCAAATACAAGAAGCTGATCCGTGGGGTGCATTTACTGTAACTGATTTACTAAAGTAGCTGAGGTGTCAGAATGAAACAGGCAAAGTTTACACTGAAAAATACTTTCTACAATCCTTTCTTGTTTTAGCATGACAGTTGCCCTTAAAGAACACTGGTCACTTTGAGTGATAGTTTGCAAAGTTACTACTAATGAAAAACATCAGAAGATCTGCTTTGTTTTTATAACTGCACATAGCTTTAGGCAAAAGTAAGAAGAAATTCTTGTTGCTTTTCAACCAGTAGCTATTGCATTAGTGTTTTCTATTGGCAGAAGAAGATGAAATATAAGATAAGATTTAAACCTTTGTAAAATAAAACTTATAACTCAAAAAATTAGGGATAGATTTACGGAGACCACTGGTGTATGTGAAGAAATTTTCTGGCTTCATCAGAATGATGGGCTGTCTTCCACTGCACAGAACACAGCAGGAAATACTTCCCCTTCCTTTGATTTAACTCCAAGGGATGTTATTTTTTTCTTACACTTTTCCCTGAGAACCTATCCATTAATTGCAGGGCAGTGAAATTTGCTTTTTGTGGAAAGTATCTATGAACAAACGAGAGAGGATGAAACCTTAGTACACCAAAAGAATACTGGAAATTCTGTAAACAGTAACGTTTTTCAAAGCATGCTGAATGTCTCTGGTTTCATTTGAGCAAAGCTTTTGCATATTTAACTTTAAGCACAAATTCACCTAGAAGCATGCTTAATTATTAGCAGACACACAGATCTTTGTATGCAGCCGGCTCTGTGTGTGTGGTTGAAGACGGGCACGTGCAGAAGTGTCACACCAATTTGTAGATAGGTAGTACATATTATGAAAGTTATCCTGTGCCGTTCTCTGGCTGCCGGTAGTCCTTATCTCCAAGAAAATTCCTGCTGGCCCTTTGAACAAAGAGGACCGAGAAAGTGGTATGATGGTAACTCACTGCCTTCTAGTTCCCAACAGCTGAAATGTTGTAAATGAGAAAGGAAATGAGTATAAAAACTGTTGTGCTGCATTTACTGATGGTTACTTAAATGGAAAGGGAATGGATTTGTCCTAGCTGGACAAAGCCAAGTGCAGGGTGGGTTGCTGCCCATTTGAGGGGATTGGGAAGTATAGTAAGCATGGTTCTTAGTGAGGATTCTGTAGTATGGGTAACTTGCATAACATATTAGCTGCTGTTCTTGGATCACTTCAGTTGATCCAGCTTCATTTCATGTAATTTTTCCCTTTTCTATAGTCTTAAAAGAAATTGAAACATTTTATCTTTCTGTGTCACTGGTTGTTTCTTATCCTCCCTTTAAAAGGTAAGGTCTATCTTACTTTTTTGTTTCTTATGGAGATGTAATTAATTCTTATTCTAATTTGCTGTTCCTGAAGGTTGATGCTGAGGACGTAATAAACAAACAATATCACAGGCTTTCGAGTGAAGAAATATATATATGTGGGGAGATACAATCAGGCATGTCGACTCTTTCCTTCCTGCATTTCCTTTCTCTGCACTTAAGAGCAAGTTTCTGCTTGTGGAATAATTGTGTGTTCCTTAGAACAATCACTTATTAAAACCTGAATGCTAAGTAAACTGAAGAGGGAATTAATTGTAACAAGGAGCAAAGATTGTTCTTTTGGGTGGTGTTAATGCTTTCCTTAGTAAATAGGAAATTGTACATCTGTCGGTTACAGAAGTGTAGGCCCAGGTTTTGTCCTAGCTCACGAACTTGCCCAGAGGAGTAAAGGGGGAATATAACTTGTGTGGGATGTTCAGATTAAATGTAGTACGTGCAATAAGAGTGTAGGACATGGCTTCGTGCTGCGTCTCCTGTGTCTTCAGGAGGGCCAGAAGATGTCTGGCTCTTGCCTGGGCTTCCTGAGCCAGCATGTTGGTGCGTGCTGTGTGGCCCCGTGAACAGGGAACAGCAGTTGCAGGAGAAGGGACGCACTAGGTTGGGCAGCGGTGTGGATAAAGAGGACATAGTTTCCGTGGGATAGTTGAGTGTTAGCAGAAGACAGGTGAGAGAAATCCGATTGGTCTGTAGTTGAGGGAGAAGGCAGGCCAATGTGGCAGAACGAAGTTACGTTTGTGTGAGAAATGCAGGAGAAAGAAATGACCTGCAGATCTTCAAACAGACATTTTACCTGTTTAGGTAAGGGAGTTTGGCTTCTCTTCTAGGTTGTTTCTGTAATGAAGCAGCTCTGCTGAGTTACAAGTGAGGGTTTTGGTATTGGTACAGTTGTGGTACCACAGGTTCTGTACAGCATTGGGAGAAGTCAAAATAGATTGATTGTAAGAGTGAAAAAAAAACAGTCTTACTTAAATAATGATGAATGAAAGCGGTCTCATGCTCTCCAAGACAGAAATACCACAGCAGACATCAGGAGAATAAAAATGGACTCTTACCTGCTTTTTATTTCATCTAATCAAACTGAAAATATTAAATAGTCATTGTCAGCAGTTGATAATAGATACAGTGTAACGTACATTAACAAGTGGAATTGATAGACAAGCATTTTCTTTCCTCGGCCTTGGAAAGCAATGGTTGTCAATGCCTCTGCATTTCCTTGACACACCACACAATGGCTGTGTTTGTCTCTGGTTTCTAGACCCAGAACATCAGCGTTGAGCAGACCTTGCTCAGCAGAGGTAATAACCTGGTCAGTCATGCAGCTGAAAGATCAAGTTTAAAGTAAAAATTAATAAGAATTCCCAGCACTATTTTGTTTCAGCCTCATGTGAAGACTTCCACTGCCCAATCATTTGCCCTTGACATAAGCACCAAAGGCAGGATGGAAGGTTGACACGCACGTCCTTAAGTCTTGTAAGGTAGCTTTGAAACCAGAGAGAGTGCGGATTTGCCTTTCAGGTGACCTAAAACTAAACATCACATAATTAAGGATCTGATCCTTCATCCCCTTGTCCTTTTCCTTTTCAATGTTTCATCCTAAATCTGAGGTCTGTTGTGAACCTGTGTTTTATCTTCAGTTCTCATTGCTGTAAGCTGCAGTGATGTAATTCGAAAACAGGTTTAATGGAGCATCTTGGGCACTGCTGTTTTTTCTTGAGATACATTTTTCACCTTATCCCTTTCCAAAAGTTGCATTTTTATTCCTAAAGGTGTGAAGGAAAGCCTCGCTTTGGGTCTGACCCTTATTATTTTGGGAGATGGGAGTTTTGTAACCAAATTCTGTGGGAGAAGTTCCTCTGCAAAGTAAACTTTACTGTGCTAGTCCTAAATGCAATGCACATAATATCTTTGTGACCCTGAGTGTTTGGAAGGCTTTTCTTGGTCCAGTGCCAGGATAGAGGATTTTGTTATAATGTCTTGGGTGGAACAAGGGGATGTGGCAGCTTTTACATCTTGAATCAGGTGCCTTTAGTCAAGTCAATTGCAATATTTTTCTCGATTTCAATGGATCTTTAGAATATGTTTGAGACATCATGTTGAAATCAAGCTCTCAGGGTTCTGGTTTTGAGGTGAAGCTGGGATTAGTGAAGTTGCACTAGAGGTACCCTGGACCTTAGAACACATCCAGTGTATTGGGAGGAGGAATGTGAGCCTCTTTGCATCTGGGAATTTCCCTACTATTGGTAAAGTTCTTGTGCAGAAACAACCAGATTCTGAGCAGACAACTTTTTCAGAAGGACTTTTATGAGTAACATTACTCAAAAGTGGCATCAGAGCAGGGAATAGACTTGAGGTTTAAAGGAAGATACTGTTTTGTGGGTACTGACAAGACATTTTTCCAACCCTAAGACCTGCACAGAGAAGCTTTTTGAACTAGAAAGTAAAGAAACTGTCAAAAAAAGAAAGGGGGGAGGAGGAGGGAGAAAAAACGAAACAAAAAGGAAAAAAACTACCATAGGCAACAGCAGGAAAGCTATGGTTTGGGAAGATGCCTATGTATTTCATTATTCCTGAAGGATGTGGGAAGCCGCCAGGATTTTTGGAGCCTCAGCTGATGAGGTTGCACTAGAAAGTTGGTAACATTGGACACTCGCTGGACCTTATACATAAGAAAAGCAGACAGGGAGGTAGAGAAGACTTTCAGCAGAGTTGTGCCCAAAGGGATAGGCCTGAGAAGGGATTGAGAAGTTGATACACAAGAGGAAGGGCATCGAAAAGTGACCATTGTCTTCTGGTCTTAGGTGATCTGAGTTCCTCTGCCACAACCTTGTCTTATATCTTTTGGCAAGCGGAGTTACAATCAGATGTTTTTTGAAAAATCACATCATTGGTCTGCCTGTTTCCCTGTTGATAAGGTAGAGATAGGATATTTCCCATTGCAAGGGGAAATGTGAAAATAGTGAAGTCTTCACACGCGAATTGTAATGGGTACAATGCAGTGGAAACAGACAAAAAGCGCAGGGACCGGGTAGTTATAAAATTACTGCATCCGGATCTTTCAGGTCTTTCCTCTGAGGCATGATGATATTAATTCTAATAAAAAATTGCTAAATAAAAGGGAATGTGTTGTCCGTACTAGTCTCTGGGAAACAGAAGTCTTCCACACTTCTGACTTTTTATTCTGCCTTAGCTTGAATGGCCTGTGCTGGTTTTGGCTGGGGTAGAGTTAATTTTCTTCATAGTAGCTAGTGTGGGGCTATGTTTTGGATTTGTGCTGGAAACAGTGCTGATAACACAGGAGCAGTGCTTGCACCATGCCGAGGCCTTTTCTGCTTCTCTCGCCAGACCCTGGCAGCGAGCAGGCTGGGGGGCATGGGAGGGGGGGCACGCGGCTGGGACAGCTGAGCCGACTGACCCAAGGGACAGTCCACACCACAGCTGACCCTGACTGACCCAAGGGACAGTCCACACCACAGCTGACCCTGACTGACCCAAGGGACAGTCCACACCACAGCTGACCCTGACTGACCCAAGGGACAGTCCACACCACAGCTGACCTGACTGACCCAAGGGACAGTCCACACCACAGCTGACCCTGACTGACCCAAGGGACAGTCCACACCACAGCTGACCCGACTGACCCAAGGGACAGTCCACACCATACAGAGTCCTGCTCAGCGTATAAAGTGGGGGGAAGAAGGAGGAAGGGGGGATGTTTGGAGTGGTGGCATTTGTCTTCCCAAGTAACCACTATGGGCGACGGAGCCCTGCTTTCCTGGAGATGCCTGCCCGTGGGAAGTGGTGAATTAATTCCTTGTTTTGATTTGCTTGTGCATGCGGCTTCTGCTTTGCCTGTTAAACTGGCTTTATCTCAACCCACGAGTTTTCTCACTTTTACCCTTCTGATTCTTTCCTCCATCCCAGTGGGGGGGGAGTGAGCGAGCGGCTGTGTGGGGCTTAGTTGCCGGATGGGGTTGCACCACAACACGGCTGCAGCCACCTTCCTCTTTGCAGGCCTTTTGCCCTGGCAAGTTTGTGCTCTTTGTGGACGGTTTATTTCCAGAGGAGAGGTTTAGACATATTCACTGGTATGTTGTCAGAGTGGAATCCCTTCTGCCACCTTCTCTCATTGCCCACAGTTGGCACTGGGCAGTGCCATGTAGCACACCAGGCTGTCTCTGAGCAAGATGGCATGCCTGGCGCAGCTCAGCGTCCTGCTGCGTTGGGCAGAGCTGCCAGGACTAGTGCTGGTAGCAGAGCACGTCGTGGTGGCTGTTGGGATGTCCAGTTGGAAGGTCATGCTAACTGGGGAGCCTTTGAATGGCTTTGCACTGGAGGGTACAGATTTCCTAACAGTGTCACACAGGTTTGAGGAGTTCCAGCTATTGGAAAGAGAAAAGATAACTGAACTATCACCAGTATAAACAACAATTATAAAAATCTCATCTTCTCTTTCTTAGAAATTATGCATTGATGGGAAGCACACAGGAACAGCAAACAGAAAGGCTGCATGAAATATTGTGAGCTGAAAAAGGGTTAGCTGCATTAAAAATAGGGCATCTAGGAAAATAAGGATCCCTAAGAATGGTGTGAGGGCCAAGCAGTTAAAGTTTGTAGGTAAAACCAGACAGACTTATCAGTTATGGGTAAAAATACCTTTGGAAATAGAGACGTAGTGTGGTAGTAATGGAGCTGTGACAAGAGGGGGCAGGAATGCTCCACAGCGTTCAAGGTTGATTGAGGTTCACTTAATGCAGAGTAGTGGAAAAGCCATCAGCCAGAGGGAAGAGGAGACAATCCGGTGCATGGAAAACAGTGCTACAGGACTTGTACTGACATTAAATTGGAATATTTGTATAGTGAGTGTGATTTAAATGCATTGTGTTCTTTCCATCAAGTTTGTAACAACCGTGAGTCTCCCTGCCTCTTGTAACTGCATCTTTCTGTGGCTGGAGACCGAAAATAAATTCGGTTTTTCAGAAGTTCAGAACAGCATGTTTTTAGTGTATTCTCTGATCTTCTGTGGATTATGGGAGAGCTTCTAACATCAGTAGCAGCTGATATTTGAAGAAAAAGTAAACTTTTTTTCAAAGGTTGTCTGGCATCCTCTGACAGCATTGCATTTGTATTTTGAGTATTCACTTTATCCTGTCAGAATGATCTTGCAGCTTAGCCTACTTCTTAAAAAAAGGAAAGGGAGGAAATATAGAATTTAATGCTTGATGACACTGTATTCTAGCCCGCTCTCATGTGTCACTGAATGTGATCACATTAAGATCTTTTTTTTTCTACAGATTCATAGTACAGATTTTGCCAGGTTTTGAGAGTTTATTCATGTGAAGTTTGCATAACTGCATGGAATTAATGGAATGAAAAATGTCAGAGTGGCAAAATAGCAGGCCACGGTATTTCAACTTGCATTTTATGTATGTTTTACTGTACTCACTGTAACCTAATAGGTATTGGAAGTGCAGTATTCTCACTTAAGTTTTTAGGGAAACTTAATAGTGATTGTTTATGTGCAATTAAAATGCACCCAAAACTCTTCCGTTTTTTTCCTACTCCTATACTGTTTACATATGTTTGAGCACCATGCTCATCCCGGCTGCGTGAACTCTCTGCCCGTGTCCAGGCTATTCCAGAGGAGTGCTCTCTGGTGTGGTTGTAGGCTGAGTTGAGCTGTACCTACCTCCAGGGTGCCACGGACGGCTTCCCTTTGGGTGTCTGTTGGCATATTAGCCTTGTAGGCTTGCTCCAGCCTGTGAGCTCTGCAGAGTTGTCCCTGCAGTGCATCTGTGCAGAGCCTGGGTATGGTTTCAGGCACTGGTAAACGTCATCGGTGTTTCACGAGTGGTTTAGGCAAGGTGTCTTGTCCTGAGCTAACCCTGGCCTCAAGACTCATTCATACTTCCCAGTGAAAGACTTGCTTTCTTTAAACTTAATGAAGAAACACTTTTAAACAAGGACCAGATGAAGCTGTACTTCCTATCAAATAAAAGTGAGTTTATTAATATTTCAAATAACGTGAAGGAAGTAAGACCCTTAGTTGGTGCCACTCCTGCAGAGTCCTGTTAGCATACAGGTGAGCAGCTGTGCTGCCATGCATGCAGGGTTCACTATTGCCAAGGCGATTGCTTTGACTCTCCAGTGGGAAGGAACTTTTGGCTCAGGTACATTTGCTTTGGTTCAGACAGTAGTTGCTTGCATGCCTGTAATCTGGCCATGATAATCAGGAGATAGCCTTCAGTCCTTGCCTCTTTTCTACTTTGTCAAGGCACCTGGATTTCATACGCCAGCTGGGAGACGATGATGTGGCAGTCTGGGTAGTGGGCCTCTGATGTTACACACGCTAATAATCAGAATTTTTATTGTTTCGTGGGTACAGTACATTGGAAAGCAGTTGATGTTCAATGGCAGTTCCATGCATAACTCCATTCAAGAACTTCAGAAGCTCTCTTAGTCCTTTAAAAGTAAAGTTATTACTCGGGCAGATTTTGTCATTGCTCATTACATTACTGAAAAAGGAGCGGGTAACATAACCCTACTGGCTTAAACCCATCATGCGTAGTTCCAGGGGAGGTTGCATTTCTGATGGCTTTCCAGAACTTGTCTGTAAGCTGTTTCTTGTGTTTCCTAACCCAGGCCCTTAATTTCAAATAGCTTTAGGACTGGTCTTTTTTCAGTCGTCTTCCATATCAGTATGTTTCTTGCATGTGTTCTTTATGCTGATACATCAAGTTATCAAGAGTTAGATGTGTTTGAAGAAAGAAATGCATTAGCTGTAGCTAAAATAAAGGTAAATCTGGTATAGCACAGAATGGAGAAATATAGATAGAAAAAAGATACCAGTATTTTAAGTATATATTATTTTTAAAACAGTTACCAAAAATAAGGTGTCTTTTTTTATTCTGAAACATGGAATCTGAGTGGACATGTCAGATTTGGAATTCTCAAATGGCTACTTCTCTATGCTGTCATTACAAATGTTAATATTTTCTTAAAATGTTTCAAAGCTAAAGGTGATTTTCTCAAAACTAAAATCACAACATCTTGAATAAAGCAGTTTGTTTTCTTTCTGTTCTTAGGTTTGCTGTTTACAAAAAAAAAAATCCTGAAATGACTGATTTTAAAAATCCATTAATCAAATCACATTTTAGCAGTAAATCAGCATGAATTGTACCATCAACAAGAGAAAGAGTGTTTCAAATGCAATGCACAGCTTTAATGTATTGGGTAGTTCTCTGTTTCTTGCTGGAGTCTTTCATTTCCGACCCCTCCCCACCCCCAATTCAGGATGGAGCAAAATATCACCTGTGTAGAAACTCAGCTTGTTAACCTTATGTTTAATCGTTGTGGTGTGGGAGGGTTAATGTGCAGAAAAAATTATTTGTAATAGGAATTCACTAAAAATACCATATTTATGAGGTGGAAATTATTCTACATTCTTAATATTCAAAGATTAATCAATACAAATTTCAGTAGCAGACTAACCCAGTTATTAATTTTAATGCAGCCAACCGTCTGTTGCTGTTAGTAAGAAAAAGTAAACTGGACTTTGTGTGGTCTTGCTTCCACCAGGATAGTCATGGATTTGATCTTAAGGATGAATCATACTGAGGCTTTAAGAATTCAGTCTCAATACTCTTAAAAATTGAGTTGAATTATTCTTTCCATGCACAAGTAGTCCTGTTCAACATCCAAGTATTGGAGTAAAATCCTTTCCTACTGACTAATGATGATCCTGATAAGAGATTTAATGGAACAATTGCTCATTAACTGAGTTGATCCCACCTTGACTCAATTCCTCGTGAGCTGAGCTAGGAAGAAATGCACAAGATACATAGGAGACAAACTGGGAAAACTGTAAGGTATGGAAAGATCCCCTTGAACCACACCTGATGGTGGTCTGCATGTGGTGGGTAATATTCTGTGGGCTTCAGTCACGCAGATAGTTTTGACATTGTTGCTGGCATAACCCATGGAACTTGCTAAATTTGCTTATGTACGAGTTGATTCATTGTCTTACACTGAGTTTGTTGAGTTGAAGTAATTATTTCTCATAGTTTTCCCCCATGAAAATCTGTTTGGTAAACCTATCCTGATACAAATAATCCTACTCCTGTGATGTGAGAAAGACTTTCTAGAAATCTCTTGGACCATAAATTAATTAAAATGGAAGATTTCTGTTGCCACACCACAACTGCTTTCTAGTGTCTGTAATCTTGCTTTAAACTACTGGAAATACATGTGTTCTACATCTGTACTGGAGAGTTCGGCCCTGACATTCCTTCATCCCTTGCAACATTTGTGAAATAAAAGGGAAAAGAGATGATTTGATATGCTTCATACAGATGGGACATTTAGTCAGCTTGGAAACGCTTCCACCGTGGTTTCAGTGCTCAGTAACTATTCCTGACCACCTGTGCTCGTTTTAAATTGATAACTAGTTGTGACTTATTTTACTCTCATACCAGTTAGTCAGGTCTACTGTGGAGAAGATGATGAAGGGAGAAGATACTAGAAAAGATAAACAGCAGTAACACTGCAGCCTCTTCCCTTCAAAAAGCACTGCGTGTAGTCCAGTCACAGGACTGACAGTTGCGATCAGTGCTTGCCTTCGGGTGAGTCCCTCTGAGGGCTTTCCCCTTGAGTTTGCTCACAGCAGGTTTCCATAATATATTCTGTGCGTCCTGGTAACTAGTCCCTTTCTGTTTAACAACAGGAATCATTAAATATGGTAAATGTGTTGGGAACAGACTCTTGCTTTTAGTGACCAGCAGTAGTGGAATGATACGATTGCAAACAAAGCAACTTCTGTTTTCCGTGCTGAACTGTAACAGTTGTAGGATTTTTTTTTTTTTCTTGCACTTGCAGGTACTCAATATAAAAATATAGTTTATCTTGCAACTCTGAACTAGTGTTGACAACTAGAGTTGTCAAAATAAGGTGGGATACAATAAACCTAATTTTGTCTTGTAGTTGATGCATGAAATTAGATAGATCTGTTTATAATATTTCTTGGGTCACTCATTTTTCGTCATAATGGCCAACTCCCTTTCTTTTGGCTCCGAACATAGCTGAAACCTAGCAGTTATAAATATGAATAGCAGATACTGCCAAAGTAAATTGTATTGACTTGGATGTTAAGCCAAGACTATAAAGCTGTGTCCCTTGAATTAGACTATGCTTTTTCCATGACCCTGTGTACTCTGTTCCCTTCTTTTCCATCCAGCGCGTATAAATCTAGCATCCAGCACAGACCAAAGTCAGGTACTTCACAGAAACACTGCTGGGTCAAATAATTAGTGCTGCTGTTGGGTGAACACCCTTCAGGAGCATTGCCGGTGGGAATCACAGCCTAGTTCAGGTCTACCGTACTGCAGGACATCGAAGACCATGCATCTCAATAACTCTGGTAGAAAACTATGAGCACAACCTAAGGTTCCAGGGAGATCAGCCCATTCTGTTGCACAGGAAAGGAAGTCAGAGCTGGATGCCACAAGGATCAAAACATGTGTCAGGAGCATAAAAGTTAGAGTTCAAAATGTGGTCTTGGGTGCTAAGATTTGCTTGTTCCATTTAGCAAATACTTCTGACATATCAGGCTTAGTGACTGGCTTTTCCCAGGAGGTTCCTTGGAAGCTGCCAATAGAAGGGAGAATAATAAGCTGATGCACTTAGATGAACACTTTCAAATTGCAGTTCTGAAATAATTTGTACAAATTGCCAGGTCTTTTTTTACATATTGCAGGTACAGACATTGCTGTTGCACCAAAATTTACAGAGTAACTGTATAGCAACCATTGTCTAAGATGGGGAGCTAAATGAGGTAAGAACAGAAAAACAGGCAGTGAAATGACAAATTGCCTTTCACCACAGATCGTAAATATCAGCAGGTAAAGTAAATCACAGTAGATGATGATGATGATCTCCTCCTCCACCTTCACAGCAAACATCCCAAATGGCCACGGGTGAGGAGGAATTTGAGAAGGGAGGTAGTGGGCTACGCTAGGACCCTGCGCTGTCCTGATCATGTAGTCTCTCTTGCAAGGGTGTAGAGCCTCAAACTGTGGTGGTGAGTGTGTGGGCAAATGATAAGAAGGTAACATGAAACCTTTGACACCCTTTCATTTTTTTGGGAAATAAACCCCAAACCCTAGCCTTAGACTTACCTGAGATCACAAAGATACATTAGTGATGCTGTAAAGCCAAAGAAGTGGCTTCTGTAGGGGAAGATTTTACAATAACGCGGGTGGCTATATAAAGTTAAAGAAATTAAATGGTCTAGATCAATCTCAACTGTCTGTGAATTGTTTCTTGGCCACAGAATACAGACAAAAGAGTTTGTCTGCATCAGTTCTCTGAATAATGCCTAGCTATTTCTTCTAGGTTGGGCGTCATTACTTCTGTGTTTTGTGTTGTTAAGGATATGCTGTGAATACTTTGCGATTTCGTGGGTTTTTGTTCTGTCCGTACAGCAGCCAACTGGGTGTGCTTAGGTATCAGCAAAATACAGGTGATGATCTGCCTCTGATACAAACCCAAAACCCTCTGAACAGCTCAAAATCTTTGCTAAGTATCTTAGGCCTGATGTGCCAATTGCTTGTGTAGGTTCTGGTAGGATGCAGCCCCAAGGACATGGGCATTTTTTCTATGTAGAACTATATTAAACAACTGTTATTGAACCATAGCTTTGCTGTCTGTGAAAGCAATAGGGAAACTTTATTTTAGAAGGGTCCTCCTAATATTGTAAAGCAAAGTCCTCCAAGGAGGAAAGAGTGCCTGAATCAACATTAGTTTGTGTCTTTCTGAAACTCCTTGTTACGTACACTCCATCATCTCTTTCTCCCTTGCGTCCATACCTGGATATGCACTCCAGTCTCGGGAATTGGAGCTCCCTTCTGTCCATGTTGGATTCGTGTGTATTATTTCAACGCTTTCACTGTCTGACTCTGAAGGTTGTAAAGAAGAGTCCAGGAACAACCATTATTAATTCAGCTTTGTATGTGAGGGAGTATTTATTTATTGTTTTCCCATGTTGTTATAACCACAGTGGGGTAAGGATTTAAACGTGACGAGAAGCAATGTCATTTATTAGACTGAATGATGTATTTAGCATAAGCAAGTAAGCTTTCAGGCATGCAGACTGTTCTTCCTTCTGCTGTTTTGTGGGATATTCATTATGCAGTTTGCCCCGTAATAAATTCTGGCGCTGCTTTGCTGGTATGACTAAGTGAGGGTGGTACAGGAGCAGTCTGTGTCGTGGGATGCTGACTGGGCAGCACACAGCAGTGCTCCCAAGCTTCCTCCGGCTGCTGGAACCAAATGTGGACATGCTCTGAGCAACATCCTAGGCTGTTCTCTGTCTCAGCTTTCCAGTGGCCACAAGTAATGTCAGAGGGTCTCGTGCATGGGAGAGTGTAGAGTCTGGTGTGTATAGGCCTGTGTTGCTTGTATTTGTTCCACTGTGAAGAGGGTTGCTGTATGGAAGGAAGTCTGTATAATTGTTAAAAGAATGAGTGCTGTGTGAGGAAATGATGTCAGTGTGTTGGAATGGATTGTGTATGCGGGCCAGGAGATCTTATATTTATTAGCTTAAAATAATAAAACTTACTTTATAACAGCTTCTAGAGGTCCTTCCTGAGCATAGGCTAGGCACTGAAAATGCGGAGGTGGAGACCAGGAGCAGCCTGAAGCAAATAAACAAGAGGAGAATGAGCTGTAAAGTTACCTGCCCAGGAATTTACGGTAGGAGAGAGAAACTTAGGAAGAGAGCCTCTGAGCTCCTGTGTGTGTTCTGTATTTTGGATCGTGCCCCCTCTCTAGCGTGGGGTGTCCCAGTTCTCGGTAAGCTGTGTATAGAGGTCTTTATGCCAGCCTGGACTCACAGACTGCGGCAGGTGAAATAAAGCACCAGAGTGTCTGAAGAGGGAACAAGGAAGGAAGTGGGGAGGGAGGGACTGTTGTAGCACAATGCAAATGTATAATTCCACATTCTTGGGAGAGTTTTGCTGAAATGTTGAATTTTAAAGAAAATATTCGGGGTTTATTATCACCAGAAATAAATTTTGTGGTGTTTTTAAGTTGCATCTTTAAAAAGCTAGAAAGGATACTGCGTAGACAGTACTGGTCTGATGAGCGGGCCCTGCAGCTAATTTGGCTTCACAAATGGTTTGTGTGTGCTGCTTTTAAAGAGCAAAGGAGAAGGAAAGGGGGGGAAAAAACCCAACAGAAGAACCTTTAGTCCCCTCATCTTCCAAACCATGAGAATTTTTGCTCTTTTTTGTGTAATAATTGTATCAAGTATGGTTTGCATTTTTCCGTTACATGTTTGAAATAATTAGTAAAGATTTCAACACCAAGAAGCAGCTGTTGAGAAAATCAAGCATAAAAAGAGCCCAACAATATTTGTGAATTGAAATTGCAATTCTGTAAATTCCAGCTACTGTATTTGTAAGCATGGGAGCCTGGGAGAACAGAACTGGAAAGTTCTCAATTACATTGGAGGAAAATACTTGTTCATGTTCTAAGGCAAGGCCATGCTTGGCAGTTTGCTTGTGAGCGTGCAAATCAGGTCATGGACATGTCCGCTTGCTTCTTCTGTTTTGGTGTGGAAGGTGGCTGGAAGTTGCTATCTTTAATGATTTCCTCTTGTCTGCTCTAATGAACAGCTGCACAAAGTTGTCTAACACCGTTTAGAGTATCTACTGGCCAGTGTTCAGCTGAGATGAAAAGCTAGATATTTAGTCTAATCTTCTTGGATGTCTCGTTGTTTGCACTTTAAAGTTTTCTTTTATGCAGTCTTTGAGCAAGTGCAGAACAAATTAATGTTACAGTTTGACACTCACTGACCTTTTGAGAATGATTACTGTTAGGGAACTTGTGAGGCATGTTTTAGAGAGCTGTTTGCCATAGACTACAGTAAGTAGAAAAAAAAAAAAATCTTTATTCATAATTGCAGGTAAGTATCAATCTGAGCAGAATCTGAGGACATTCATCAATGTAAATTAAGTGCTGAACTGTTTCAACTTCTTGTTAAACAGTGGTTTAGACCAGATCATCAGCCTAATGAAGTACATGAAAACTAGATCCAAAGTTTTTGTTAGGTCAATCTTGATAACTCAAGCCTGCATCGAGGCATGAAGGAAGTTCAGATCTGAGTGGAAGTGAGTTCACAACTCAGCACAGGGGCCCAGGTATAGCTTGTGTCAGCTTGAGACATGACCCAACCAATAGATAGTCAGTTGGATTCCTGAAAGTCGTTATGACATAATTCCTTTTAATTTGCTCAATTACTTTCTGCTTGGGGTGGTCACTGCAAGGTCTTCAGAATGCGAAGGCTGCCTCTGTGCTCGAAACATACTTTCACAGCTGTCTGAGCAATATAGAGGTCTGTCAGGCAGTAGCCTGTAGCAGCCTATTGAAAGATGGGAGAAATGTATGACCATGAACAATTATTGACAGGACTAACAAAGAATGCTTTAATAGGCAAATAAATGTATAAATGTATACTATGTTGTGATCATGTACATTATTGCCCCAATGGTTTCTGCTATATTGAACAAAAAATACATTGATATACAGTTTCCCAGCCCCGCCTTTTTTTTTTCTCGCCTTTAATAAAGCCTGTATTCAGTGGAGGTCTTTTTCCTGTGGGTCAATTAGTTTTTGACTGATATTTAAAGGATTGCAGAAGGCTTGACCTGTGCGGTGCCCAGAGGCAGCACCAGGACTCTCGGGCTGTTGGTGCATCACCTGAAGAAGTTCCTGAATCTACTGATAGTTGTGAGTGAATATGGCTGCATGTTATTAAGCCAATTGTTTTTTGCATACAAGAGCAGTAAGAAATCAATAGTTTTATCCTTAGTTGGTGCAAGTCCACTGTTCTCGTGAGCACCGGTACGCTAGGTTAAGGACGAGGTCTAGAGACAGTAAATCAATAGTGTTAGCTCATGTGGTACACTTGGGAGAGTCAGAAATAGAAGCTGTGTCTCCTTAACACAGAGATATGTGCTTTAACAATAAAACAATTTGTTTTCCACCATCCAAATCCCCTGTGTGCTTTTTTGGGAAAATATCTAGAACAGCAACTTTTCATTTGAAATCTTACTTGCATAGCAGACACCTTAACTTATGTGCAACAAATCAAGATAAAAATTGCTGGTGCATACCTCTCAATCAGCCATATGCTGCGAGTGGTGGTTTTGACAGATGCATTTTTCCCTAGACATTGAATTTAGTTCATCAGGCTGAGGTTAAATTTGAAGAATCTGAGGTAAAATTCCAGGCCTCCATCCATTAGTCACCAAGCCTATAGCATCTGCTTTAAAACAATGCAATGGGAAATGTGACCCAGTGCTTGGGAACTGAACTAGTGCCAGTTGTGCTGCAGCGGTACGTTCATTATGTCATACCACACACGTCTGATAAGGGAAGACGTAATGCTGTTGGATAAGTTCTTGTATACAAGAACTCTATAGGTCATGTAGAGAGATCTGTTTTTTATTTAATAACCAAGATATGCAGGTGCTAATTTCAACCATATGTACATAAGGCCAAAGCTTGTTACACCACAGTGAAATGATGGCTTCTCATTTCTGGGGGCCTGGAAGGAGGCTAGTTTTAGATTAATCTTTATTTACTGAAGTATGTAGGCAGCCATGCATTATATTGCTTGAATGCTTTATTTCAGTTTTGCTCAAAAAATTGTCTTCTATTTCCTCCATCCATCAGAAGCCCTCTTGATACTATTTTATTTGAGAAATCATTTCTGGGAGAGGTTGAATTGGT
This sequence comes from Opisthocomus hoazin, assembly GCF_030867145.1. Lineage (NCBI taxonomy): Eukaryota > Metazoa > Chordata > Aves > Opisthocomiformes > Opisthocomidae > Opisthocomus > Opisthocomus hoazin. The sequence goes on from NC_134418.1 coordinate 88,123,572, forward strand.
GCTGAAGTAGTAGCAGGTTGTTGGCCGAACGTGATCGTGCTTTTGCTTTGCGTGTCTCTTCATTGAGGCGAGGAGTTGACGATGTAGAGAGGCTCTCGCCCAGAGTGCCCGTGTGCAGACTTGAGGTAGTCCTGGCTCTGCTGGTCCTAGTCCCTCCAGCGACACAGGAGCAGCTCCATGAGGTGCTGGACTGTAGTGCGGTACAGGCGTGAGCTGGAGAGCCAGTGCGAAGTAGGTGGTGCTGCGTTATGGCTATACCTTTTGTGTGCTTTTAATTTTATTTAGAGGGAGCTACTCCATCTGAAATGTAGCTCCTTTGTAAATAGCACTATCATAGTGCCTGATTAGGGAATTTATATATGTATAGAGTTTTCTCTTGCCTCGCTTATTCTTCTCTCCAGACAGCAGGAAATAAATTTTGACTATTTGCATGATTTTCCGTATTTGAAGTTAATGCATGCAAGAGACAGAACGCTCTATTGGAAAGCTGCATATTACTTTTGATCTGTGAGGGTGGCCAGTCCAGGGGTGTGTTCGAAGTTCACTGAGATAATGGGGAGAAGGGAGAACACCAGCTTCCACACATTCGGGTTATGCCGTGCTCAGGGTTGTATTTCCTATATTGCAGTTGGATCCATCAGTCCTGTAACATAAGATGACACTGAATGATCCATTACCTCTGGTCAACATGGGCAGCTGAGACATCAGAGCTTTAAAGGTGTGCGGCCTGGCATCATGATGATGATTGTGCCAGAGCAGCAGAAGAAGTTGCAGACTTCATGACGAAAATGCTTCTTGGTGTCCTGTGAGGCCTTGCAGATTAGCGTTTTTGTTTTCAGTCGAGTTTATGGCTTGTTGTGTTTGGCCAGTTCCGTCTTTGCTTGGTGCAATGGGAGAATTTAAGTGTTCAACCTGCAGATTGATTATTGACAGAAATTCTGGAGCAAGACTTCAACATGGCTGTTCTGAACAGTGTTTTCACATGTGGAGTCTGGGTGGACAGTGTTATGGTTTGGCCTAATGACAAGTTAAGAGGGTTTTTTGTACTTGTGAGTTTGAACCTCTTTAAGAGGTTTTTGTACTCTTAATGAATATTAACCTATCAAAATCAATAGAGTGCTTCGCTTCTCTTGGGTTTCTGCTCATCTTTTCTTTTTCTCCTATTTCATTATATTTGTGCATTCTAGAGATCTCCTTTTGCTGTTGCTGCATAGCATAATAGCAAGAACTACGCTAATACTTGCACAAAATTTTGTTGATACTTTTTCAGTGCTCATTTGGGAGTTTGTTATAGGGCTTGGAATCATTGAAAATAGCAAGGTTGCTTTCCAAAGTGGGTCTGAATTGACCAAATCAGCAGAGTTACAACAGTTAATATAGTTTGGAACTAAGCTGCTGTTAGGGTGTTTAGCAAAATCACAGACGTATATAAAGGACTTGTTTAAAATAGTTGCAATTTTACTGTATGGTATGAAAATCACTTTCACCAGGAGATAGCAATAGCCTTGCTGTGATAATATAAAAATAATCAACTTGGAGCTAAAATGTTGAAATGTGGAATGGGCTTGTGGAAATGGGTAGCCACAATAAAATGTACTCTTTAAAGTATGCACTGGGGGAATTCAACCCAACCTAAAATGTGTGTGAGCAGCTCTGAAGGCACTGCATTATATCCAAAATTAATGAACCTGGTGGCTTAAAGTTAAAAATAAAAAAAAAAAAAAGACAAAAAAAGGAAAGCCACATTAGTATTTTGTCTGAAACAAATAGTTACTTCTAATATAAAATTAATGCAGCAGTATGAATTATCATATTGGTGGTTATGAGGATTGGAAAACCTTTCTGCATCTCTTTTTTTAGAATCAAATAAGTTGCTACCATATTCATATGCAAGTTTTCGACATAACTACAAGTTTCACTTGCCTGAATGCACTTTACCTATCTCTGAGCTCCTTTTTACCTTCTAGAGGTTGTTTTATTGTCTGAGCTCCGGGTCACTCCCTTCTGAGTTTGCGATTGCAGTCCGTAATTTGTGGCAGATCCACAGCACACCTGCGTTCGAGCCTTTAATTTCCTGGTTGTCCCAGTCTGGCTGTGAGCTGGATATGTCATGTTCCATGGTGATCCTTTTTTTTTTTTTCCCCCCGGAGTATATTAAAGGCAGAGGCAGCCGCTGTGTTTCTGGTGCTATTGTAGCGATCGAGTGAGAAACCATTCTGCTTTCCTGCCGGTTAGTCCTTCTCTTGCCTTGCGTGCTACACTGCTAGCAGCTCTCTCCTAATAACTACAGAATTGCCGTCTCAGCTGGCACCAGGTTGTACCCTCATCCCTCTATACAGGCTCAGTTTTGTGTTTTGTCAGGACCAGAAACTCTTATTTCTGCAGAATTGGTGCCGAGTATACTTTTTTTGTATAATAGGCAAAATAAGCACTGAAATCACAGTTAATATATTATCCAAGAGATGGTTTTTAATCACTTCCCAGGGATGTGTCAGTCAGCAGCATGTAAGTATAAAACAATGAGCTTGAAATGTAAGTTGTATTCTTCTGCAGTTCCTTGGAATCGGACTTTCTGCCAAGTCACCTAAAATCTCAAGGAGAAGGCTAAGGACAGCAGTAAAAGTTATTCTGCTAAGAGTAATTCGCCCTTTTTGCTTTCTTTTGTGAACGAAGATCCACTTTATAGAAGCTGTCATTTCCATAAGCAAAAGGAAGTATTTTTAATAGGGTGGAATCTCTAGTTTTATTTGTGTCAAATGCGCTCAGTGTGATTATTGAAAGAACTAAAAGCTGAATGATGAGGTGAGAGCTGGCAATGCAAGTGCTTTTAATTTACTGTAATCGATGACTTATACATAGACCAGTGAACTTAATGAAGATAGAATATGTGTTCAGCTCGACATTAGTCACGCTTATTCAAACCATCAATGGGAAGGTATTTTAGCTTTGTGATTTACCTCGCCTTGTATATCCAGATGTAGAGAAAGCACCTTCCGCATGGGCCAATAGTGCTATGAAGCTATAATATCCAGTCTTTGAATTCTGCTGCCTCTGTTTTCTTTGTCTATATAACGTTCCTCCTAGACATGAAATAGATTTGAAATAAATAAAGTCTAAATGCCTGTGTAGTGGGTCAGGTCAACTTTTACCAAAAAGCATTATTAAAATGTCTGTATCTTGGATTCATATCAAACAACTCTAGTCATCTTTTCCATTGTCAGTATGATTTACACAGGGAGGTGTACACAGTTTCTTCTCTTTCAAAGCCTACTTTGTTGTGGGCATTTTTAGCAGAGTTTATCTTGATGAATGCTCTCAGGCATGTATGCACATTTGGTGTCTGAACAATGATTTGATAATGAACATATTTCACATACGGTTGACCATTCAATCTCAATGGAAGAGATGGTTATGTTTCAGTCTTGTTGGGGTTTTTGACCACTGCGGAATTGGAGTATGGCCTCTCTTTCTTCTTTTCCAATGAAAAAAAGCAATGAAAATGAGCGATTTGTGTTTTCAAGAGGTGTCTTGTTTTATTAGAAGAAATTAATTTATATTGGTCAAAATGCCAAGTGTATTTTGAAACTTGCTGTATCAGTTCCCTCTTACCTCTGCTTTTTGTTTTAATCTTTTGGGCAAGGACATACAGAATTTGACGGCTTAATTCAGACTCCAGCGGGAACAGCGCAGGTATAATTTTCCAAACCTGCATTGTGCCTGAAGAACACTTCAGGTATGCTTGTCACAGAAAGCTACCTCTCAAGCCCCATGCTGATGTTACTTACCCATGCTGGTGTTTGTGATCTAGACTGATAGTGGAGTAAGTAAAATTAGAAAACTGCCTGAGGGAAGAGAGGCATTGATTCCTTGACAAGTTCCTTATACTGGGTATGAGCATAGGGATTTTCTGGGCTTTTCTTCAAATACCCTTACTTCTGACAGCCATCAAGAAGATGAAGCAGGAGAAGGTGTAAGTTTTCTTGAAAGCTTCCAACTTTAAACATCTGTTCGTAGTACTGAGGCCTCTTGGCTTTGACAAAGGAACAACCAGTTCATCTGACAGCTTTTCTACAAGCTCCATCTCAAAAACAGGATTACGGTGTCCTGCTGTGTCCAATGACTCTGCAGTTTTCTTTCTCATTAGGATAGATTTTATACCAATGTTTCTTTTACTTTTTTCTTCAGGGTGGCAACTTGACTTGACTTGATTTAGGTATAGACCAGGACTGTATGTTCAGGACCCTGTTCAAGAAATAGCTGTATTAAAAATTACTGTAGCTAGTTATGCTGCTTTTATTTAATATATTCTAACCTTACCTTGAAGTCTGTTGGCCTTTACCCTAGTCCTAAGCAAGCTCCTGGAGTCCCTGGCTGATGTTTGAGGAGTGTGGCTGTTGTACCCTCTGACTGCAAACCTCTCTCCCTAGCAGCAGGAGACTGGGAGAGCTAGGGACCAATACTTGCTCTTTCCTAACAACAGCTATCTTCAAATCTACAGTTTACTGAGATACCTTAGTATGTGCAAACTGTTTATAAGACAAATCCAAATTATTGCCAAAATATGAGCTTGTGTTGTGAAAACATGGCAGATATTTTATACGTGGCATTTTTTTTTAAGTCTAAGGATGAGGATGTCCCATCTGTGCAAAAATCTTCTGCAGCTCTCTACAATTAAGTTCAGTGAATGCAGAAATAAGAAGTAACCCAGTCCTTTTCCACCTGAGCTACTGGGATAGCTTCATTAACTGATAGATCAGCAGGGGGTGAAACTGGAACGATGTAGCTTGTGCCCATATTGTCTCTGCACATGAAAGACACTGATCCATTCTTCCCAGGTACTGGCATCAAAGGCCATTCAAATTTGCAAGCATGTGTGTATAGTGGGCTTGTAGCTATTTCTTCACATGGCTACTCAAAAAAATTACAATTTTAATAAAACTGTGTGTCTGTTGAAGTAGTGTTTTTTTAATTAAATGTAGTGATCTCAATCTAATCCCTTGTTAACAAGTTACCTAAGAAAAAGCATTCAACTCTGAGAATTTACATTAATTGCTGTCTCCATCATGTCCTTAGCAGTTTTTGAGGGGACACCCCCCCCAACCAAAAAACCCAATACCCTACTATACTTCAATTGAAATAATTTTTATTTTTGCTGAAGTTTATGGCAAAGAACGAGTAGAAAAAAACAAAATAACGTTAAGGGATTGTGTATCTGTTTATGTCCCCACAGCTCAAACTTGAAACAAAACTGTAGGGAAAACAGTTTTCTGTTGTACTTTCTGTGGAGACAACTCAGCCGGAGTTTGGAAAGGAAAAACTAAAAAACCTCACCTCCATTAAAAAAAGGAGATCTGCAAAAGTGAGTTGAAATGTCTGGGGTAAATATGTAGTGGAACGAAGGTGTGCATAACTTATTAGCTTACTCTGTAGCATTTCTAGAAAATTGGATGTTGGCCAAGAAGCACTTTATCCAAAAGATCTTGGATCAGGGTATCGATGCTTTGCTTCTGTGATCCACCGGAGCTGGTTGGTGGATCTGGGTGTTCAGCTGCCTATTGACATTACTGTTAAACTCAAATGGACCAAGTGACTCCACAGTCTAGAGAAGCAGTTTTCTGGTTTGCAGATCTCCCGTGTGTTTAAAAACACAGTCCCTGTAAAGCAAGAACAAAAAAGTTTAAGATGATGTCTTTTTTTTTTTTTTTCAGAACTACTTTTTCACATTCAGACTGGTTCATTATCCAAATAGGGGATAGCATCCTTCCCTGCCTTCGTGTTGCTTTCTGAGGAAGTGTGCTTGCTCACTCAAGAGCTGAGTTGGACACTCTTCTTAGTCGAGGAGGATGTGCAGGGAATTGCAGGATTAGCTCTTCTTCTGCTTCCTGTTTGCCTTCAGTTGTAGAAAGTAAAGTCAGAGGTGGAAAGACCTCTTTTCCTGAAGAAAAGAAAATGGAGATGCCTCTCTCAGCTGGATCTTTCTCCACTGTACTTCAGGCACACAGCTGCCAATGATGTGGCGTAAAGGGTGAGACTGTTCTCTGTTGTTGGGGGGTAGAAGGAGGGTGGATATTAACTGGTATTCATTACAGTTGAAAAATGGGTAAATACTTATGCGTAGTCTTTAAGGAGTTTGACTAAAATCTAGCTTGGGATGAATTTCTCTCTCTGCTGAAAGAGAAGTTGATGGCAGAAAGTAGTTCATCTGTTGTTCCTCCTTTGATCCTTAGACTTTTGAGGATCACAGGCGTTTGCTTCTAACCCTTTAAATGAACCAAAAAAGACTCCCAGTTCAAGTTTCCCCTTTTCACTTGGAAGAAATGCTCTTCTGATCTTTTCTTCACCTGAGGATGTCGCTCCATCCTGTTCTTAGCAGGATTGGAAAGAATCAGCTACTCGTAGTTGAGATTTAGATATTTCTTTTGCTTTGTGTGGTTGGACTGAAGAAGTGATTGAAGTGACCTCTAGGTTAGGACATGTGTGCGAGTCCAGAGGAGAAATGGAGCATTAAACATGAAATTCCCCATTTTCTCTCTATCAGTAGTGAATGTCTATGTAAGTAATCAATGTCTTAGGTTGACAATGAGTCTTTCCTGCTCATCTTTGCGATTTTTATTGGGGCTGAGAATCTTATGTAGGGTCTTGTGCTTGGAGATGTTAAAAGTAGGAGACAAGCATTGACAAGGAAGTCTGATACCTACCGAGGCAGAGATGTACACCAGTGTTGGTGGGGGACACGGTGACTGGTGGGCATAAGTGTCCTGCAGAAAAGGAGTCAGAAGGAGAGCAGAATGTGTACAGAAGCACCTGGCTCCTGTGGGAAAAGCCATGACCTGAAGAAGTCAGGTGTTGCCAGCAGCGTATCAGAGCCACAATAAACCAAATCCTTAAGAAAAGTGCTAGTCTGCCAGACAGCACCCAAAACTATCAGGGTCAGGAAATCGTAATGGCAGTATTTACTGCCAGTATCAGTCTTGGGTAGTTTTAGATACGTAGCTGTGGAAGTAGAAGAATCCAGGCATTGCAGAAATGCTGGTATGCTTTGAGTGGGGGTTCTTCACTCTATACCTGTGAAGTACCTTGTTTGTTCAGTTTGTTATCTCCTTTTTCTGAGAGATACACAGGTTCTGTTCAATATTTGGCTTGGGCTGTTTCTCTGAACAATCTGTTTTTATTTTGATTCTGCGATGGGCTTGGTGCAAGGGGTACATGAAGATAGTGACATAGGCAAAAAGAGCAGACATGCCACACTTGTGGAAACCTGTGATGGCCATTTTCCAAGACTGGGGATCGAAGTGGGAGCACCCAGAGAGTCGTCCTCTCCCACCCCCTGGGTGGGAATGGATGAGGATACCTGGAGCTGGCTTGAGTTCACCTCCTCTCTCTCTCTGCTCTTGAAATAGCCCAGGTGTGGCATTGTAGCTCACCTGCATCCGGTATATGTCTCTGGTCAGTTTATAGAAAAACCGCTGAAGATTACTGATCATAATTTTCTCTGAAAATTGTCAGTGGTGATTCAGTTTACATATTCTTTATGAAACAACTGCTGTGTTGGTTGGAAACCACAGGTCCTTTAGGTGTTTTCTTTTCAAAACCCTGGGATAAGGATGCTATTCAATGTGTGGATGAGGTTAAAATAACCTGCCAGAAATGCAAGAATGATTGATTACATAAAGGTAGCATCAGGTGTGTGTATGTGGAGAAGCCTCTGTGCATTAAGCTTAGGTTTAGACTAATTTTCAGATGTAGTTTTATATTAGATGTTTCATATTTGAGCATAAATTCTCTGATCTTGAACAAAAATAATAATTAATGACACAAGCTACAGTCACTGACTGTGCTTGGGTGTGCACAGTTCCCTATACTCTAATAATGCGGCTAGCTCATGGAGATAAAAGAAGTACACATAAATTGCCTTTTATTACCAGCTTGTCCTGTTTATTTTCACATGAAAAGGTTAGGACAGCTGAAATAAGTACTCAGGGGAGAAAAAGCCTATCTCCATTGAGTCCATGTTGTTCCCCACACACCCGTTATAATGTGCAGCACCATAAAACTTTTCCGTTTTGGAAAGCTGCTCAAGTTCTGCACTCAGCGGCCCCAGACAACAATAATTTTGCTTCTGGCTGTCACTTGATATTGCAAATATAGCGTGCTTACAGTGGAGCTCGGGAAGTCACACATGGAGCGCATTCTTTGGAATCCTCTTTGTTTTATCATTGCAGAACAACCCACAAAGATTTGTATTATTGCACCTGAATAAATAGTGCTCTGCACTTCACCCGTTGAGGTCAGTGCACGTGGCTTGCAAGGGGGGCATTCTTCAGCTCTTTCCCTGCTGCTCCTGCTGAATAACAAGAGCCTCGGCACCCGTGCCATCTGACCAAATGTCACAAAGTGCATGTTTTTGATACTTATCTTGAAAGGCCAGCTGCTAGCCACCAGTAGGGTTTTTTTTATGCAGCAGTATTTTTCTAACAAGCAGGAACAGCATTCATCTACGCAGTTTACAGCTCACAACTACCAACATAGTTTTAGCAGCATAGACTTGCCAAATTCTCTAAATATTTGAATTTCATTGTAATGCATAATAACAGGTGTACAGTGTAGTTGCCAGTTTCTGCTTGCTGGCTGGGAGAGTAAATTATTCTTTGCAAAACGAGAATGGTATTTATTGATATTTTAGGATAGTAATGGCTAATAGCAAGTGCGCAAGCTTCAGCTCTTAACATTTGTAGTTTGGTTGCTGTTACTTCCATGTGACCACCAGACAGAGGAAAATGCCTTCTTTGGAAGTTACTCTCAGCTACCTACAATGATAAGAAATGTGTTACTTCAGACATATGTTTTCCATATCATTCCTAATGTCTCGCCTACAGGTGTCTATTTTTTTTAAACTTTTTTCCTCACTTTTCTTGAGTAACTGTTACTATTTGGGTGAAAAACCTGCCTTGTGTAGTTCCACCATGGCTGCTCTGCAAATACGTTGTTTAATTTAGAAGTCTGAGCAGACGCATAAGCCAGATTTCCATGGTCTTGGCTGCGGAGTCTGTTAGGGCTTACATGATTTGACTACTGCTGAGCTGAAGTCTGATTTAGGAGCCAAACTTTTTTTTGCTGTGTTGTTCTCATGGAGACCAGACATTTGTACTAGGCAGAATATATTGCCAAAATATGGAATTGCACCTCCTGCACACTAGTATTATGGAAGAAGTCTCGAAATTACGGCTTTAAACCAGGTCAAATGCTTGTGCATAGGCAGTAAGAGGTTATTGTTCTCAGACCTATACGTTACTCTCTATAGGTTCAGTCTAGCAGAAGAGGATATGGTAGCTACAAGCAGAAGGGGAAGGGGGGGAGCGTTGTCCCTCACCTCAGGTCCGTCTTAGTTCCTCCAAGATAAATGAATGAATACATTCCTGGCATCCGAGAGGATGCGATACTGGACCTGATGGTCACCAGTGCAAGTGAGCTCATCACTGAGATCAGGATTGGAGGCGGCCTGGGCTGCAGTGATCACGCACTGGTGGAGTTCACAGTCCTGAGGGATATGGGAGAGGCGAGGAGTATAGGCAGGACCCTCAATTTTAGCAAAGCAAACCTCCAGCTCGGCAAGGAGTTAGTCAGAAGGACCCCCTGTGAAACAGTCCTCAGGGACAGAGCTGGCAGATCTTGAAGGACACTTTCCATAGAGTGCAAGAGCTCTCAGTCCCCAGGTGTAAGAAATCAGGCAAGGAAGAGATGAGACCAGCATGGCTGAGCCAAGGCCTGCTGGTCAAACTAGAGAGCAAGAGGGCACTGCACAGGCAGTGGGAGCAGGGACAGGGATCCTGGGAAGGGTGTAGGGACACTGCCCAGCGGTGTAGGGATGGGGTCAAGGCGCAGCAGGAGCTGAATTTGGCGAGGGCTGCAAAGAATAACAAGAAGGGCTTCTACAGGTATGTCAGCCAGAAAAGGAAAGTTAAAGAAAGTGTCTTCCCCCTTGATGAACAAGAATGGCGACCTAGTATCAGCAGACAAGGAGAAGGCTGAGGCACTCAACAAGATTTTTGCCTCGGTCTTCGCTGGCAACCTGTCTCCTCACCCCTCCTCAGTTGATGGACCACAAGATGGGGACCAGGGGGGTAAAGCCCCTCCCACTGTAAGGGAAGACCAGGTTCGGGACCACCTGAGGAACCTGAATGCACATAAGTCTACAGGACCTGATGAGATGCATCGTAGAGTCCTGAGGGAATTGGCTGGTGTAGTTGTCAAGCCACTCTCCATGATATTTCAAAGGTCATGGCAGTCAGGTGAGGTCCCTGGTGACTGGGAAAAGGGAAACATTGTGCTCATTTTTAAAAAGGGTAGGAAGGAGGACCCTGGGAACTACTGACCTGTCTGCCTCACCTCTGTGCCTGGGAAGATCATGGAACAGATCCTCCTAGAAGCTATGCTAAGGCTCATGGAGGACAGGGGGCTAATGCTCATGGAGGACATTCGCGACAGCCAGCATGGCTTCACCAAGGGCAAGTCCTGCCTGACCAACCTAGTGGCTTTCTATGATGGAATGACTGCATCAGCGGACAAGGGGAAGAGCTATGGATGTGATCTGTCTGGGCTTGTGTAAAGCCTTCGACACGGTTCCCCACAACATCCTTCTCTCTGAATGGGTGACATAGGGATTTGATGTTTGGGCTGTTTGGTGGATAAGGAATTGGTTGGATGGTGGCATCCAGAGGGTAGTGGTCAACAGCTTGATGTCCAAATGGGCACTGGTGACATGTGGTGTCCCTCATGGGTCCATACTGGGACGAGTGCTGTTTAATATTTTCATCAAGGACATAGTGAGATCGAGTGCACCCTCAGCAAGTTTGCGGATGACACCAGGCTGAGTGGTGCAGTTGACACACCAGAAGGATGGGATGTGATCCAAAGAGACCTGGACAAGCTGGAGAGGTGGGCCTGTGTGAACCTCATGAGGTTCAGCAAGGCCAAAGTGCAGGGTCGTGCACCTGGGCCAGGGCAACCCCTGCTGTCAATAGAGGCTGGGGGATGAAGGGGTGGAGAACAGCCCTGAGGAGAAGGACTTCAAAGTGGTGGTGGATGAAAAGCTGGACATGACCCGGCAGTGTGTGCTGGCAGCCCCGAAGGCCAACTGTGCCCGGGGCTTCATCCCCAGCAGCGTGGGCACAGGGCGAAGGAGGGCATTCTGTCCCTCTGCTCCGCTCTGGTGAGACCCCACCCCAGGAGTCCTGCATCCAGCTCTGGAGCCCCCAGCGCAGGACAGACCTGGAGCTGTTAGAGCTGGACCAGAGGATGTTGGGGGAACCATGGCCATGTGGTGAGCCCTCCAGATACTCTGAGCCTGATTCTTGATAGCCTGTAATGGAGCAGGCATCAAGGTCACAATGAGGGCTGCATTAACCGCGATTAGCAAGACAAACAAGATCTTGAGGAGCAGTTTGATGCGCGGTACTGATAGCGTCGCATGAATCAGACACTGAGAAGTATGCGTGAGCAGCGCGTGGACAGTGCATGCATCCAGTCACGTTAGAGCTATCGCATGGCAAGGAACTATATAAACACGGGTTTGTAGTGCAATAAACTGGCTTTGTCTGATCATATTGATCCTATGACGAGTCCTTAATCCCGCCGTGACAAGAGGAGGCCCCAGCAATGATGCGAGGGCTGGAACCCCTCTGCTGGGAGGAAAGGCTGGGAGAGCTGGGGCTGCTCAGCCTGGGGAAGAGAAGGCTGCGGGGAGACCTTAGAGCAGCTGCCAGTGCCTGAAGGGGGGGCTTATAAGAAAGATGGGGACAATCTTTTTAGCAGGGCCTGTTGTGACAGGACAAGGAGTAATGGTTTTAAACTAAGGGAGGGTAGATTTAGACTGGATATAAGGAAGAAATTTTTTACAGTGAGGGTGGTGAAACAGTGGAACGGGTTGCCCAGAGAGGTGGTTGATGCCCCATGCCTGGAAACATGAAAGGTCAGGTTGGACGGGGCTCTGAGCAACCTGATCTGTTTAAAGATGTCCCTGCTCACTGCATGGGGTTTTGGCTAGATAGTCTCTAAAGGTCCTTTCCAACTCAAAGTGTGCTATGATTCTATGATTCCTGGTGATGCTCCTTCAAAGGAACAGTATGGGTTTCCTCAGGCACCTGCTGCACATTGCCAAGTTCTGGAAATGGCCTCCTGCACTTTAACAAGCCTGTAGCTAACTGACCACATCAGTTTGTTTGGACTTCTTTTTAAATGACCACATAAAGTCCAGCCCCAGAGAACATAAACTCATACTCTGACCACTTCTTTCAGGGTGATCACAGGGTTTATGTGTTAGTACTTTTTCTTACCGCATGCATGTCCTCCCAGTTCTACCTCACTCTTCTGATGTAGCTTTTCGTTTTATTTGTTTGTTTATTTCTGTAAGACTTGTTGAATATCACAAGCTGGTTCTATTTATTTATTTAAGACTTGTGTAATATCACAAGTTTAACAGGCATAAACAGAGTTCCAGAGGCTTTCGTGGTCACCAAGTAAAGAGCAGAGACCTTGTGAACATGGAAAAATTTGTTCAATAGAGCTCAGAATTCTGGCAAACAGATTGCTGCAGCCCAGCAGCAGAATGATTTGTCTTCCTGCATTGATTGTCGATGGCAAGACTTGGTACGTGCAGCCCTGTTGTTTTCAGTGATAATCTCGCTAATGTGGCACCTCTTAAGGAGAGCAATGTAGGCTCCAAATCTGGACTAGCAATCACGACTGGTGATACACAATGAAGACCTTTTGTAGTACCAGATGAAGTTGTTATACCGCAAGGTACAGGAGACTGTTTCCACACTGTGGAACAGATTTTGAATTCCTGAGCCAAGGCTGAGCTCTCCCTGAAGTTACTGCAGCTTTTGCTGCGGGGAAGAATTCATTTTGGTCCTGTGTTTCTTTCCGAGAATGATCTTTCAAGCCTGTTTCTTTCTGGAATGCTTTAGGTTATCTCCTTTTGCCACACACCGGAAGTAGAATTGATCTTCAAGGACAGAAAACTTCCCAGTCCCTTTTAATCAGCAGCTCTTTTAAGCTGCCACATAGTCTAGATGAAAGTTGTATGTTACCTGACTATTGGTACAGGTGAAACCTGCTAGCACAAGCGTAGCTGCTCATCTGATCTGTGCGTTCACTCTTGGTGATGGATGTGGCCATGGTGCAGTGCTGCTGTCCTGCTGGATGGTACCAATGGCTTCTGAGAGTGATTTCCAGTCAGGACAACTGCATGCACAGTTTTGGAGTTCAGGTTAGGCACGCATTTCTCTGCCCCATATCAGGAAATTGGGATAAAACCTGCAGATACATTTAAAACTGGAAGCTGTTGCCCAGAAGCTATACTGATTTATATTGTCTGAGGGTATGGTCCCTTTATCCTGTGATCTGCCAGGCTTTGAGTTTTTGATTCAGTTTTTTAGCCTGAAGACATTGCTGTCTTACGCTTTGGAGCAGTATGAACATAAGCGTTTCCTCAATCCAAAATGCAGTTAACACAGTTTTCAGCAATTTTTTCTCCAGAGGTAGAGTCCAGGATTTCTTTTACATGCTCTGCAGTATTTGTATTTGGGGAGGGATTTGGGGTCTTTATGCTCTCTTTCTGAGGGCTCTTTCAAGTTTCCTGAATAATCACTTTTATGTGCAACATTTCAGAGCGACTGTGTTAGGAGGTGGGCTGGGAACCTCAGCTGAGGTTTGCTTCTAAATGGTCTTAGAAAGATGCTTGTGAAATAGGTGTGGTCAGCACTGTTGTCCCCAGCAGGTGGGTAGCATTGAGCTAAGCTATATGACTTCTCTAAGGCTAAAGGGCAATTTATTATCCTGGCTTCTAACCTGCGGATGTCCCAGAGCAGACACAGAACTCCATTCCTGCAGGTAAGAGCAGACCATTTAGTATTGCCAGAACATCTGAAGAAATGCTTGCAGAAAACATGGCTGAACCATCTGGGAGGTCAGGGAAGTCTGACAAAGGGGTTAATCGCTTTGAATATCCTGCAGGCTGTCTAGGGACTTTGTACTTGGCGTTGGTATTTCTTTAACAAAACAAGAGACTTTACATTTAATAGCTAGGGATAATTCTTTTGTTTACATAGCATAGTATTTCATCAAATGCTAAATTCTTTAAAATAAAAATGTACAAACTACAGGTTTAAAAGGTACTTATGCCAGAATTCCTGTCTGAGGGGGAGCAAGAAAGGAGATTAATTTCCAGCAATATGGCTGCCATCAGATGTAAATTAAGAAAGGTTTGGACTGTTTCATCTCATCACTCGTTTGGGAACCTGGAGAGGCAGTGAGTTCTTCTGGAGAGTCTGAAATGCTCTCCATCGGTAGGGCTGGTTTGCAGCTTCGCTGAGGGGATGCGGTGCTGTGAGCTGTGTGGGGTCCAACACTCCGCTGTCCAGGCTGTGCCCCTCTCTTGTAGCCCTGGGGATTGCTCATCCAGCAGGTTACTGCTGTGAAGGGAAAGGGAAAACAGCTCATCTAGCGCTAGCAACACTCAGTCCCCCTGGAAGCAGAAGGAGCGTGTAACCCAGAGCCCTGAGCGTTACGTGGTGTTTTGCCGAGCTCCCCTTTCCTCTGTGCAGCCCCTTTTGACAGCACACAGACCCACTTGCGCTGTGTCATTGGCTTGCCTCAGCAAGAGGAATTGGGGTGTTATAGCAAGAAGCCTTACTGAAACGGATGGTGTGCCACTCTCAGCATCATCTCAGAACAGGGCCACTGGTACATGCACACCGTGTCCAAGCGCTTGGCTGCTGAGCTCCATATTACGGACCTGTGAAACTCGGCAATCTTCCATCCGTACTGAAGGAGGTGGGTTTTGTGGGAATAACTGTAAAATTCACCTTTTGGTCAAGACAGCACAAGACCTCGGGTTCTGCATGCTGGTGTCTGCTGGCACCGTGTGCTGGGGAAGCTGTGCTGGAGCCAGATGCAGGCCAATGGCAGCTGTATTCCTGTGCTCCTGATTCACAAGAGCTACAGCAAGTCAGGGAGCAACTGGCCAGTTGTTTAGGTGGGTTCAGTCAATGGCGTATTGGTAGAAAAATAGGTATTGCACCTGTATTCTTGAGAGGGAACCAATATTTAGAACTATTACTAGATATGAGTGTATATATGTGTCTGTCCTGTACATAAAAATCCCCCAGATTTTGCTAAGAGAACTTTTCTTTCCCCTTGGTTACAATGGCAGCAGGTTTATACAATGGGTTGTGTACGTAGGTGGCCTGGGCTTTGTCTTGGACTTTGGCCTTGTTTTCATGTCTTTGCAGTCAGTGTGCTCTGCAGACTCTTTTCAACTGACATCCTTGAGCTGTGACTCTTCTGGTGCATTCGCACAGGTCAAATTCTCCCTCCGACTCATGTATTGTACCTCAGTGGCCCCAGCATCCTTTCCCCTGCACCTGTATTCAGAGAAAGACCTATGTGAGAGCCTGTCAGCTTACACTTCTTCTGGTGGTTCATACTGGCAAGACTTGTTTTGACTTTCAGAATCATCACACCCCCAGTCATGTCAAATGAACTTGGTCAGTTTTCTGACAGGCGCCACCTTTCTGATATCTCTTTACTCCTTCTGAAGAAGTGCAGTGACTTCTGTGGGTTAGGACCTCTCCATAGACACTGCCGCAACACAAAGACGTAGCAGGAGGCTTTGCCCTGGCAAATTTTTATTTTCCGATATATTAAATAACAGATGTATAAAAACTTCCTACATCGGCCATGAAAGTGGGGCAAATACACACAAATATGCTGGGTTTCCACTTGAGTGTTGCCTGTACTCACTCAGGACTAGTCTGCATTTCTTTGACCATCAGTGGCCTCTCTACTAACCTAAATATATACCTGATCCATGTAATTGTAGGCTTTAGTGTTGACTCTTGGTCCCCATTTGCGTATGAAGTTCTAGGACAGAAAAGCAAACCTGTCTCTTGAGGCAGCAGTAATGCCCAGTCTCTGATGAGAAGGATCCATGTAGGTATCGCAGCCCACGGAGCACATGGTTTAAAGTACACAGGCACCTTTGGAAGGAGCTGTGATTCCCAGGTTGCTCTGGCTTTTCGCAGAAAGCCTTTCTATGGTCCGTGAGGCTGTGTTGAACTCCACCTTGAGATGTCCCCTGACTATGTCTGGCACTGCCATTCCCAGCTGACGGCTGTGTGAATTTCTGGTTTGCATCTTCATTAATCTAAACTCACTTAGGATAAAAGGCAATGATGTTAATTGACCTACTGCTGAGAAGTTTCTCTGGCACAACAGATACTCTTTTCTCCTCCCAAGATACCGTGTTCTCGTTGGAATTAGTATGAATGCATTTGATACCACCAAACCGTCTTCATCAAAAATATATTTTATTTTGAGTGCGTTCTGGTGTTAGCTGTATTTTTATCTCTGAGCTGCCAGTAGACAAAAAGGCTGCAAAACCCTGACCTTCAAGGAGATGTCCTGAGGTGAGCCAGGGCAGAGATGGAATGAGAAGCCAGGTCTGATAATCAGTGACACGATGTGCTTTGAAAAGTGGTCTTTAGCATCAGTGATACTGAGTGAGGAGAGTATCCTGTTGAAATCCACTGTATGGGAGACGTTTTGCTAGCAGATTTTCTTTGAGACATGTGCCAGCGTTGATCAAAATGCATGTCTAGGGAAAACTTGCCAGAAAATGTGCACTTTTCCAAAGCAGCGAGGGCAGTTGAACAGAAAATAGGGACAGCTGTGTCACGTTCACTTCTGGAACCAAAGACTGTGAGCAAAAAGTGACACTGTCAATGAAATCAGATGTGCATATTACAAAAAGCAGTAGTTTCTTCAGACTGAAGGTGTCCCTTGATCAACATTTCTAGCACTTCAGCTCGAAAAATTGATTTGGCATGAAAATTGCTACACTTAAACTGAATTATACATCTTAAAATGCTCCTGTTATTTTAGGGTTACAGACGAACAAAAATAATCACCCAACTGTCAAATGTTGGTTTTGATCTCATGCCACTTTGTCTCCCCTTATCTAAAGACAAGGACTTGTTATTCTTAATTCGCATCCTTAAAAGCTTTCATACCTACTATATGTTTTAAGAAGACCTTACCATAATGAAAGTTGCTAATTTGCTTCTTGTGTATTTGTGGGCTTTGACTCTGCTGTCACTGACTGCAACAATTCAGGGATCCATCCTGAACCTATTAATGTCAATTGAAGAGTGGGTTTCCCTGTTCATCTTTTCTTTTTTTAACCAGAAATAGGGTAGGAAATTTTTGAAAATTGCTTTTAGTTGGCTGGATGTACTTAGGAAAGAATGTAGCTGCTCTTTGGAGAGAAGCACAGCTTTCCCTTTAGCCCCAGCCATCAGAGAGCCAAGTGTGTGGGTCAGGGAGATTTCGGCATTAGTCTCCTGTGTATAAATATGTATTATGTTACGATTGTGGCTTGTCTGTTGATGATCGCAGATGTTGATGACTGTGGAGGAGATGCTACCTGGTCTTTACAAGTCTCTGTGCAGCCAGCACATGCTCTGAACATGCTGGAAATACCCTTGGTCTCCCCTGCTCTCCTTGGGTGGTATGCTGTCGGTATTGTGAGTCACCCATATTTTGAACTAGGCATCTTCTTCATGGCTGTAGCAAAACTGGAAGACGCGGGGTTGTGTCTGAAGTTCCAGCCTAGGTCTGTTCCCAGGTATGTGTGGCTTCTGCTTTGGGGTGGGACTGCAGCATTCTCCATCCCGTCCGCATCCTGTGTTGTGGGGAGGTAGTGGTGGTCCCCGTGGGCTGGAGAGCAGACACGCCATGCTGAGCTCCGGGCCCCAGAGGAACCAATGGTCCTGTGGGCTGGAGAGCAGACACGCCACGCTGAGCTCCGAGCTCTGCTCTCTCAGTTGGGCTGGACGTGGGCAGAGTCGGTGAGATGGTGCAGGAAGTGGTGATGGTGGTGTAGGGAACAGGAGTCAGTCCTCTAAAAAGTGCTACTTCTTTTTATTGAACATAAAAATTATACAGCTGGTCAGACCTTTTGCACATTTCTGATGGTAAATAAGCTCATTGGTCCATGGGTGCAAATGGTGTTTCCAAACAAGTGGAAGCAGTATGGTCTAGCAGATTGGTTATTTGGCTGAGAATTGTGAGGCTAGGATTTTGTTACTGAATCTTGCTAAGCTGCTTTGTGATTTTTGGGGAAGTCACTTCACAGGTTTGTGCTTCTGCTCCCCCTCCAGCCTATGCCTGTCTTATTCATAGAATCGTAGGTTGGAAAAGACCTCTAAGATCATCAAGTCCAGCCATCACCCCAACACCACTATGCCTACTAAACCATGTCCCAAAGTGCCACATCTACACGTTTTTTGAACACCTCCAGGGACAGTGACTCCACCACCTCCCTGGGCAGCCTGTCCCAATGCCTGACCACTCTTTCAGTATAGAAATTTTTCCTAATACCTAATCTAAACCTCCCCTGATGCAATCTGAGGCCATTGCCTCGCATCCTATCTCTAGTTACTTGAGAGAAGAGACCAACACCTCTCTCCCTACAGCCTCTTTTCAGGTAGTTGTAGAGAGCAATAAGGTCCCCCCCTCAGCCTCCTCTTCTCCAGACTGAACAGCCCCAGCTCCCTCAGCTACTCCTCATCAGACTTGTTCTCCAGACCCCTCCCCAGCCTCGCTGCCCTTCTCTGGACACGCACCAGCCCCTCAATGTCCTTCTTGTAGTGAGGGGCCCAAAGCTGAACACAGTACTTGAGGTGCAGCCTCACCAGGTGCACGATCTCCTCCCTACTCCTGCTGGCCACACTATTCCTGATCCAAGCCAGGATGCTGTTGGCCTTCTTGGCCACCTGGGCACACTGCTGGCTCCTGTTCAGCCGGCTGTTGACCAGCACCCCCAGGTCCTTCTCCGCCGGGCAGCTCTCCAGCCACTCCTCCCCAAGGCCTGTAGCGTTGCATGGGGTTGTTGTGACCCAAGTGCAGGAGCCGGCACTTGGCCTTGTTGAACCTCATACAGTCGGCCTTGGCCCATCGATCCAGTCTGTGCAGATCCTTCTGCAGAGCCTTCCTACCCTTGAGCAGATCGACACTCACGCCCAGCTTGGTGTCATCTGCAAACTGACTGAGGAAGCACTCAATCCCCTCATCCAGATCACTGATAAAGACATTAAACAAGAGCAGACCCAAAACTGAGCCCTGGGGAACACCGCTTGTGACCGGCCGCCAGCTGGATTTATTATTGATGCAGTTAGCAAGCTCACTGGAGTAAAAACCATCTCTTAGGATGTATTTATACATACACACACACACAATTTGTCTCAAACAACACGGATGATGCTTTCGATACCATCTATTTAGAATGGTTTCGTTTTTAAGAAGTTGCCACTTGACAAAAGCTACTGGACAGTGGCTCCCGCCATAGTTTGGATATTCTTGTCTAATAACCACAGTGGCTGGAGAGATTGATAATTTTAGAAGTGATCTCTTTTATAGAGACTGTACCATGGATCCCTGAGCAGCTTCACTGGGGGGGGCGAGGGGAGGACACGACACACAACACGGACAGACGGATGGTAGCTCCCCATTGGCCCCATTAGCAATGCTCAGTAGTAATTTACCTGTTGACATGGGAGAGCATCTACTGATGACTGCAGCCACCTCCTCCTCCCTCTCTCCCTATTCCCTCCAGCATCTCATCACTGCTGCAGCCAGCCCTGAAGCTGTCATTTAAATGCAGTCTATGTCACTGCACTGGGGGATTTCTAATCCATGTAGAGGAATAAAAAGAGGTCCTTAGCTCTGTGTGAGACACAGCTGTGTGAGCCGTATCTCTTGGCAGCTTTAGGAGAAGGAACTTTGCTGGTTGTAAAATGCAAAGTGGTATGCTATTACTTGTGGGCCTGTTTGATCAGCACAGAGTTAAGCCAGGAAACATGAGATTTGCTGATAGGGCTTTTTTTTGTGCACAAAACCCAGTATGGTTAATGGAGTGAATAACTGTTAGCAGAAACTTCTTATTTGTAGCGGTGTTGGTGGGCTCAAAAGCCTCTAATTCCAGTATACACCTCCCCTCTCCCACCTTCTCTTTGGCTAGGCTGTGTTTTGGTGGGAAGTGTGCATGACGTCCTGCCGAGTTCCCAGTGCCCCAAGCCTGGGCTGCAGCTTTTTCAAGTCCATGATACATATTGACAGTAAACAGTGTACTCGTCTGTATGATACTGCTCTAATCAGTGGGCTTAAACCCGGCTCTTGGTTACAGTGTGCCTGATACCTGCTCCACTGGGGGGAAAAAACCTCTTCCCTTCTTTTATGTGTGACCAGGATCTGTTCCCTGCAGAGGTACTGCTCTGCAGCTGAAACGTAGTCAGACGTAGCTAGACTGAGGTGTGCTGTGACAGAAACACATCTAAATAGGTGGGAAAAGTTGATGCGGACAGAAAGGGTTGTCTGTCTTCCTTACTCCTTACCATGAACAAGCAGAGCCTGCCTGCAGGAGAAGCACAATTGGGGGTAACTCGTGATCTGTTTCCCTATATTACATCTGTCATTTTCTTAGCCTGAGTCTCATTCTAGCTTGCTAGCCCTTTTAATCTTTTTTAGATTTTTTCAGTCTAAGAAATCAGTTATCTTCTGACTCTTCTGGAGAGGCTTTCTGGACAGCAATCCCTGTCCTCTTCACCAAAGTTCTCTGGGTTGTCAGTCAAAGCCATCTGTTTTCACAAGGGGAAATTGTGCTTCCCTGCAGTTGTCTTGAGAGTCTACAATTCTGAATCCTCCCTCCGTCATCAGAAATCCTTTTCTCCTGTATCGACTGCTGCCATCCTAGTTGCTTCACACAGACGTACAAGGTAGGGCTGAGTTCCTTTGAGGTTTGGGTGTGTACTGACCACCAGCAGGGAGTGTGTGGAAGCCGAGCCTGCAGCAGAGCACAGCCTGAGCAATGCAGTAGAGCTGGAGATGCTTTAGCTGCTCTTTTGACTTGCTATAGTTCTTGGCGCATGTAGGTAACAAATGCAAAGTGGGAATTTGGTGACTGGCGCTGTAGTGTTCCTTCTTTGCAGAGTAGATGCCTGTGACTCCCTGTGGAGCATCCCTCTGCTCTCCAGAGCAACTGGACTGAAGCACCAGAGAATATCACAGAATCACAGAATGTTCGGGGTTGGAAGGGATCTCTGTGGGTCACCCAGTCCAACCCCCCTGCCAAAGCAGGGTCACCCAGAGCAGGCTGCAGAGGACCTTGTCCAGGCGGGTCTGGAATATCTCCAGAGAAGGAGACTCCACAACCTCCCTGGGCAGCCTGTTCCAGGGCTCCATCACCCTCAGAGGGAAGAAGTTCTTCCTCATGTTCAGCTGGAACTTCCTCTGCTCCAGTTTGTGCCCGTTGCCACTTGTCCTGTCACTGGGCACCACTGGAAAGAGTCTGGCCCCATCCTCCTGACACCCACAATATGGCCAGTGAGGCTTCATAAAGCCCAGGGGGTTGTTAGTGCTGCCAAGTGCCATTCATTTTCAGATAGCAGCAAATAAAGACACTTTTTATAGCAATTTACCTGTCATCTTGGTAGTGTTCTGTATGTAAAACAAAAGATGGGTTATATTTACTCTATTGCAGTTACAAGTGCTAGTAACATTTTTCTCACCATTTCCTCTTTCAGCTTCATCTTGTGAAAAATTAAATAGAAAAGTTTAGCCTATTAGAGCAAATGTTTGTCCAAGCTCCCGTGGCTGAGCGTGGAGCTTTCCTGGGAACCTGTCCAGGACTCTGACTGCTGGGATCAGGGCACTTGCGGCCCCTTGAAAAATCCAGCCTCAGGTGATGTGTGTGCCCAGGATAGCATGCTTGCTGTGTCACCGCACTGGGATCCCGCTCCGCATGCCAAGTGTTGATTCAGAAAGTGTTAGATGTTTACTAATCATATAAACTAATTGAAATTATCCCAGGCAGAAAACCTGAATAGCTTGCTACACCATTTTAGAGCCAGATGTGACATTTGATTACTTCTACAGAAGTTTTGTATTGAGCTTTCCTCAGATTCTAATGCTGTGCATACCGGGGGAAAAAATGTAATTGGAAATGTGATTTATCAAGAATTTAAAACAGTTTGACATCCCCAAAGACTTCATACTTTTTCAAAATTCCTTATTTGCAAGTACATAAAAGACCTTTTCCAGATGTTTTTCTTCCCTTTAATTTATAATTGAAAAAATATCTTCGTCTGCCACAAATAATTGGCATACATGAATTATGTGCCTAAAATACTCTGCATAAGGTCACGATGTAGGTTTATTTCTTCATGCCTTGGTGCATCACTGTGTATGTGACAATAGGACAGAACAAAGATAGATTGGCACAGATTTTCAAGATCATTTTTATCCCACAGTTGAACTGCAGGTGGGAATTTCAGCAAGCAAATGTCAGTCAAACTACAGCTTTGTATTATAGAGATGGACAAGTACTCTGTTTTGCATCTGGAATTAATTTTCTATATGCAAAATCGCACCTGCAGAAGGGGAATCCAGTTCTCCCCTGACTCACTATGCTGGTAGCTTTAGAAGTTTAACAAAATGAGTGACAAGTCTTTGAAAAGTTGCTGGGGCCCTACTGGAAATTGCACTCATTCAGAGCTCTTAATTTTTTTACCTCACCTCTCCACTGAGAGCTATTGTGGAAGACGCCTTGTTTTACACTGCCATACAGTTTTTTGGGGGTGGTTTCCTCTGCCCTCGCCCTGGTGGACAACTTAGAATGTTTTCCTGGCAGCTGATTTACTTCTAGTATAATTTATGGCTGCGGCAGCGTGGGCCCTAACTTTTGCTTGCTCTTCCTCCAGTTTCATCCTGTTTGTTTGCTGACTGCTACAACTAAAAATCTCAGATTTTCTTTGCCCCTTCACCTCCCACCCCAGAAAGTTCCTGTGAATCACTCTGTTCACTTAGAAAAGTGAAACACTCAAAGATATTTTCACTTAATATTTTGATGCAGGCTTGAATAACTTGGAAACATGCAGTTTCAAAATGATTTCTAAAAATGCACGTTTGTTTCTCTGCTATCGCTTTCAGAAATGTCCACTTGGCTCGGGAGCTGACAGTGATTCCTGCTCTGCAAAGGTGCTGAAGCAGAGAAAAAGTGGTCGAACAGCAATAGGACTTGGAAAGTCTGAGGAGAGGGGATCATCTCAGAAGGGTGCTGTGGGGCTTGCTCCTGCTGTCTTGCCGGTCTCACACATTTCCAGACTTTGGCTGTCACAGAGCTTTTGGCACCTATGTGAATTGAGTAACAACAGTCCCTCCCTTGCTAGTGTGTTATCAGAGCAAAGAGTTGGGGATCTGTATCGCTTTGGAGAGGTGCTTAGAGCTGCGTTTATGCAGTGCCAGCTTTTTAGGCGTGTCCTGCTCTGAGGTGGCCCGTTCAGAGCTTGCAGCTCAGCAGTGCCCATCTCCGCAGTGCACCCGGACTCGGGGCAGCTGTATGTGTTCTTGGCACTTGAAAGTCAGTCAAACTGGGTACCAAATAGGCAATGCTTCCAAAAGAGTATTCTTGTTTCTCCAGAAGTTGCTCCTTCTCTGAAAGAGCTTCTAAGTTTTGTTGTTTTGGTCTTTTTTCCCCAGGAGAGCATTATTGGATGACTACATTAATCTTTGTGACAGAATTTTCAAACTTTACAAGAAAAGCATGGTTTGGGGGCAGCGTCTATAACTTAGCTCCTTCTAATTGTTTGTTTCAAAAGACTCATCTCGCCTCCTGTGTGCAATGGCATTCAGGATTGATGTAGCTGCTAATGAGGAGACTTATGTACGGATCAAACATTCCTGAAACAGTGACAGCAGCATGCCTCTTCCCAAGCCTCTAATTATCGGTGAAAAAGTAGTTGTCAGTTGCTAAAACATTGTAGTGGATTTGTTAACTCTTGGTATTTTACGCAGTATTTTCCAAAGGCACTGAACCTTGCTGGAGACTTTAATTTACCTTGGGCTAATGCTGTTACGACAATGTTTGTTGTCGCTTATCCATGGATATTGAGGTTGATGATTTGCTCTTCAGAATAACTATTTGCACTAACCAGTGGTGACAGCTACTTGCAGGCAGTAAATGTTAGACTTCTCTACATAATTAACTAATTACCACTTTGTAATTGCTTCAGTTGAGAGGCTCAGAACATAAAAATGTCAGAAATTCCTGCCTGGCTTTATGAACAATCTCAATAGGACAGCATTTTACATTCGTTATCAGGAGGGTAGTAACGCTATCTTTTTTTCCAGTTCTGGAAGAGCATTGTAGATAAAACCATGTGGTTCCTTTCCGCTCTTGTACGTGTCGCTTTGCTCTTCTCTGGCCAGTGCTCCACTCTCTTGGTCAGTCCATGGACATGGCAGGTGGAGGTCCTGTGGCGTTGTCTGCTTCACTCGGGTCATGGATGGCATTCTGGGAAGAGCATTTCATGTAGGAAATAACAGAGAAAACGCTAGCAATGGATGCAGTGTTTATGAGGCAGGCTTGGAGTCAGAGGATGTATTTTTAGGAAACAGGTGACATGAAATGGTAGTGTATGAAAAGATGAGTATGTAGCCAAACTGTTTTGAATCTCCCTCCAGTGGTTGGAGCAATCTAATAAAAAGGTGTTTCTGTGGAGAGAACTCCACACCTTCGCATCCCACATTGCCACTTGGCATCAGTAAATCTGTTTATTTTTGTGACAATGGGAAAGGAAGAATTTCAGTTGTGACAGATTGAAAAAGGACTGGCCTGCGAGAGTTGTAGTTGACATCTACACCTGGCTGAGAGGCATCAAAAACTGGGTGGACAGGTATAGGGGCTGTTGAGATATTCGTGAGTAATTGTGATCAATTTTGACCTACTCAGTAATAAAAAATGAAGTAAGGAATGGATGATTAGATGATTCTGTTGGTTAAAATAGGTATACTTTGATGTTGTGAAAGCATACAACGTACCTAAATTAATGCCCAAAGCAGCTTCACTAAGATGAGTAGATTTTTTTCCCTTGAGGGCATGAAGTGCAGGTATGACTCGCTGCAGCGCGACAGCCGAACGCTGCGGTTACAGAGCAGCAGCACCAGGAAACACAGTGGTCTCCGCGTAATACCACCGTGGCTTCTACCTGCTAGAGAGCATCCACTGCTGCCGGTACTGGTAAGTGTAGAAGTTAGTGTGCTGCATAAAGAGACTGAATTAGATATGTGTTAGAAAATTACCTGAAAGCAGAGGAGTTTCAAAAGATAATCATCTCTCTCACTGAAAATTGGAGATCGTTTCCCCAGTGATTTTATATGACACTGTTTTAGGTCGAAAAAGAGGTATACGTGTTGACATTAAACCATGTAATAGAAGCGGCTACCTCCCACCCACAAAGAGTTATTGCTAGGAAAGGTGCTGCCTTTATATTTTTGGAGTGAAATACTTGAAAAATTAGGCTTGAGGTAGGAACTTAGGGACAGTGCAGAAATGCTACCATGGAAAGTAAGGTTACGAGGAGCCTAACTGGGTCCAGAGGTCAAGTCAAATACCAAGTTTGAGTTCATGAAGCACTCCAGGAAGAGCAAAACTTCTTTTTGAACTTCAGAGGGAGAAACTCGGGGTTCCATCTGTTTCATGTCATAACTAAAGTAAGTTTTGAACACCGTTTATTTGCAATTCTCCAAATGCATTCTGTGAGAAAATGATTTGGAAAGTATTTTGTATTTTGGATCTCTCACTGAACTGTTAACTAAATTACATTTGGAAGACAAAACTTGTGCTCTTAATCCCAGCCATCCATTCAAAATGGTTGAAATTGTGCAAAGTTTGATTTCTTTATATTTGTTGCTGGTGATCAATGAAATGGGCCCAGTTTGATTTTCAGATGCTGTAAGACACATGCAGGGTTGGCAGTTAGGAAATGTGTTTATTTTACAAGTTCCCGCCAAAAAATGGAAAATATTAAGTGTGAGAGCAAGAATTCACTTCAGAGTTGCAAGATCCATTGCTGTCTGAGAAAAGATTTGTTTCTATTATTAAGTGTTTTCTTTGAATAAATTATTAGCAGATAGGGATTTAGCAGAAGACCAATACAATCCTTTCTTGTAATACTTATATATACAGATAGATATTGGAAAGATTGCATTCTTGGCTTTTTTCTTTTTTAATGTAAGGAGTAGGATAGGAGAGATTATCCTCATTAAACTGTAGTGACTCTTTGTGTTTAGAAGTCAGTCATGTATTTCTCTTTATGGTGGAATAAATACACAAAGAAAATCCACAAATAATGACATCACAACTTTATTTATCAAATTACTGTGATTAGAAAAAACAGTTTCCAAGCACATAATAACAACAAAATTTATTTAAAAATTCCTCTTAAATGCTTATCTGCATGTTTCATGTGTGTTCTCTGTTTCTGGCTTCCAGTGTCCTGTGCACTAGTAAGTCAGAGTAAGACAGACAAACTATCCTCTGTGTATTTATAGTTCTCTGGCTGTATCACCGTTAACCTTTAGAACCTGCAATCAGAAATTTATGCAAACATCAGAACATGCACTAGCTATTTGGCAAGAACTCTAAGTGCCATGACCACAGCGATCAAAGCTTTTATTGAACATACTTGTTGAAGGCAAAGAATCAGTATTTAAGTATGTTCTAATAGCATAAATAGGGTATAGTTAAAAGGAGGCTCGTTGTTCCGATATCCCTATATGTCACTGACAAAGACAAGGCCATGGCTCTAAGACGAGAAGATTGAGAGACTGCTTGTCACTGCTGTCGGGTCAGCTATTGGGACGTGCGTTTGTCACAGCTTCGCGCCGGCAGTGACGCTGGGGAGAGTCGTCTGCAGATGTGAGGCCTGATGTCATCAGTCACCACGGTCTTCAGCTTGGCTGAGACCCCAGGGTGATGTCTGCAAATCACGTAATGGGTATGAAAACCAGTTTGTGTGTGCAAGTGAATTTTCCGTCTCCTCTAGAGAAATTTTTAGATGCTCAGAAACAGAAAAAGTTGAAAATTAGTGACTCGGAGACCATGAGTCTGAGTTTCTGAATTGTGTAGCAGCATAAAATTGTGGTAATATAGGGTTGATTGACACTCCTGACAGAGCATTATTGCACTTGGGTGGCGTGGTGCAGGACCATGGTAAATGACGACCCTGAGCACTGCAGCCCGCAGACAGGTATGGCTTGCTTTGCTGTAGCACGACCTCCTTGCATGCTCTGCTCTGAGCCTCAGCAGATGTGTTGCCTCTAGAGAAGCACAGGGCCATCGCACTCACTGTACCCCGAGCAGTGTATTTATGTGAGGCAGACAGGCTGCATGTGGGAGCACATTCCTTCACACAGGGCGTTTTTGAGCAAGTATGTGGCAGGCTGAGCACGTGCTCCCAGTCACCAAATGTGGAGATCTAGTACCTACTGTGCTTCAGCAGCCAATTACTCAAACCCATAATATTTTTGCTTCTGAAATTAACCACTTTATGAATTATACAAAAGGGAATGATCAGTGTTGACAGCTGATTCTTTTAAATAGAGTGTAATCAAAAACATCATTAAAAACATGCCTGGAGTTCACCATTCCACAGTGCTGACTCTCATCAAGTTTTGAAATGCTATTAGTAATAGCATATCTTTCCTAAGATTCATAATTTTCCAGGTATTGCTCTGTCTTACTCAATAAATCTCAATTTCTCCTCCTCAGAAATAATTATGATTCCTGGGCACTGCACCAAAATTTGCAGATGTTTTGAAGATGTCCTGATCAGCAGAGATTAGGATATGAGTGTTTTAAACTTTATTGTATAGATATGGCATCCTTGAATCTTGACTATATTAACTGGTTAGACAGTCCAGTACACGGAAACACAAATTACTGCCTGTTAATGAACACCTTTGTTTCAACGCTGACTATTAAGGGGGAAAAAAAAAAAAAAAATCAACCTTGATCTCTGCAGAGAAATCTGTGTGTTGCTGCTGGAAACTGAGCATAATGGAGGTATTGTTTAGCTCTGGTTTTAGTAATCTCTGGTTTTAGCTTTACGATGATGATGAGAATTTTTCCCTTGTGGAGTTGAAAAGAACTTTTTTAAAGCTTTGGTAAAGGTGACTCAGGTCAGTTTAATAATAACCTTCCTTTTTCTGTGTTTACTTGCTTCTTGAGAATATTACAGCATCCGACATACGTGCTTTTGAGACTGTTGTTAAGTCAGCCCCTTGCCATGCACTTTAATTGCTGAGATGTACTGCACATGCTACCCCTATCTGTGACTTTTTCCTCAGGCTTTCATTTTCCTTGAAGGTGATGTGGATGTCCTTGAAGTAACAGTATTGGCATTGTTTTGAGGAGTATCTGGGAATTAACTTGTCATCTTTTTGAGGATTCCTCCTTCTCTGTCTCTGAATATTTACTTTCAGCGTTTTTTAAGTAATGTTTTATTTATTTACCTTTTCTTTTCACTGCTGGGATGTTACCAACACCAAAGATCCGTGCGGCCTGATCAGTCTGTAGACCTTGCCTCCGAGGTCCTGTTACCTTCAGCAAGAGCAGAGCGAGTCAGTGCTGAGTGCTTCTGGAAACATCATCCTTGACCCAGTGCTTTGGCTGGGTTCACTTTGGCCTTTGCCTGCAGAGCTTATACTGGTGACCAGTGGGAGATAGTCAGCTCCCTGGAAACTACATGTTATGGTTTTCTGCATAAAGCTGGGCAATGTTATAGATAATGTGTTTTACAACATTGGCAGTAATAATATGATTAATCACGCTCAACATGAAAAATGCATTCTCTTACATAAAACAACCTGTGTGAGGTTAACTGTAAAATATTCATTGCAGCCTGCAGAACAGTTTTCCAGCTTCATGGTTTTTTTTTCTCTTTGTATCTTAGTTTAGTCTAATTTTGACTTTACAATCTGCCAGCCTTTCCCCACAACTGTTTGCTCTTTAAAGAGATGCACCCATTTTTATAAGTGTGGAAAAATACCTGAATTACTTTCCTCATGAAAAGTCAATGTTTGTTGTAGCCCTCGGTTTAATAATTAAACTCTGTTTAATGTTCAGTACTTTAAGTAATATTTAATAGCTCTGGTTGTTAAAACCCATGTCACACGGTGAAATGCAGTTAAGGCAACTGATTAAATGAACATGGCTGATATAAATTCTTAAAAATGTAAACAAGAAAAAGTAAACATAAACTGAATGTTCACTGGCACTTGAATATGTCCTGGGGCATAAAGACGTGTATAAGACTTACACAACAGTGGCTCATAAAAAAAATGGCTTTCAGACTTCAGTGATCCCAGTTCAGTAACCTATATACCATTCCTAAACGTGAAGGCCATCAGGTTTGAGGTTTTTTTATGACTTTTTTTGTCTGACTTGAAACATTCAGTACTGGCTTTTCCAGATGCCAGCTTCCTTCATCTGCTCTACTTCATCCTCCCATTCTTTTTACAGCTGCTGTGGTAAAACCAATAGTCACTGGATCCACAATAAGGAAACAGTGCCAGGTCGTTATGCTATATTTTTGGGTTTGTGTGCCTGGTGATTCAAAAGACACAACTAAGCATAAGCTTTTATGTTCTCCATGTAGCATTTCTGGTTTGTTTGGGTTTTTTTCAGTTTGGTGTGCCCCCCCCCCCCCTTTTTTTTTTTAAAGTGCTGTCACCCGTATTTTTGTATGTGAGCCAGCATCCTTTTGGGTGATGTGTGTCCTAGTGCAATTGATAACATCTAATTGATTTCACTTCATCGTTACACTTTTAAATTTCCCATTTGCAATCATCTTGCTATATTTATCATAAAGAGCCTCCACATCGTGTTTCCTTCTTGTAAAATACTCACTAAAAAGGCTTTGATTATCCAGGAATGTCCGTGTGTGTCAGCCCATTAGAGCCCCATGTGTGTCTGGTGCGCGGCACACAGACACTTGGAGCAGGAAGCTGTGAAGGAGGCTCATCTGACTGGAAAAGTGCCAAAAAAGGCAGAAGGCTTGAAGGAAATTATGCAGTTTCAGGATTTTTCCTTATAAATCTTCATGCTGCTTTGGAGAACTGCCACAGGCACTCAAAGGACTTGGTTAAAGAACAGGACACCTTGGCTGTACTGTTACACACACTCTTGAGAGATGGAGGGTGTCTCCTGCCATTTATTCCCTTGGAGCCAGAAATCAAGCAGTTCTTCCTCACCATTTCAGGTAGATGACGATTGCCAGGCCTTTTGCTGGCAGTTAAATGGTTAGCAGTTAAATGGAAGTGTCCAGAGTGAAATGGTTGCACTTGGTCCCTGGTCTGTTTTGTCGATGTTTTAAAAGGGGTTAGTATTGCAGCTGTCATGAGCAGCTTTATTTGTGTAGCTGTATTATAATTCTCGATAAGGAAAGTTTTGGTTTCAGTTTGTTTTGTGCCATTTTTTGTTGACTGATTTTTATGGTTTTTAAAGTTCAAATCCTTGCTGGGAAATACGCAAGTATGAAGATGTCAGAAGGGAAGACAGACAGTGGCAGGACTTGAAAAGCAAATTCTCGGTTTCTCCAGAGCTCCAGCACTGTCTAGGTAGAGTCTACCATGTCTCTGAGCATCCCTGTGCTTCCTGTAAAATATCACCAGCCTCACGCCCTTGTCTTGCAAACGTCATATAAAAGGAAAATTATGACACACTCAGAAAGGTGAGATAATGTCTGTCGGTCTGTCTTGGGTAAATAACCAGGACTGCAGGTGGAAGAGACTTTGAGACTCTTGAATTCTCTGTAGTCGATCAGGAGGGAAAAAAGGTTATTATTGTTATTTAGTGTCTGCTTGGCTTTCCTTGGCATTTCCCCTCTTTTGTTTGGTGTTTATCAGCTTCTGGATGATACGGTGCATCTTCGCAGACTGCACTTGTCGGGGTGCAGCGAGGGCTGCTTCTTGCTGATGCCGGGGGAGCCGGGCAGCAAGGGACAGGATGCCATGGCAAGCATGGCAGGGGCTTCACCAGCCAGGGCCGGGCCCAGCGTTGGGCTGGTCATCTTCATGTGCTTGCCCAGCCAGCATCTCTGCTGTCCTTTGCTTCAGCCGGTGGGATGTGATGGTCCCCACGCAGTCAGTGTAAGGAAAATAGCTTCCTCTGACTTCAAGTCTCCATCCACCTGGAGACTGGTCCCTCGTGCCCAGGACGTACGCTGGGGTGGGATCCGACTCCCACTATTGCTCGTTACACAGGCTTGCCAGGTGGGAACAGGACACAAGCCTTTCTGCTGGAAAGGTGGCAAAGCAGACACTTTTTTATCAAGTTTTTATCATCTGTGTGTTAGGTTACATATTATCAATACTATATTAAATTCTGTAATAGCAAACAAGAAAGTGCTTGGAGAAAAGTGTTTATCATCTTGTGTTGTATTGTAGCAACTGATTTGCCTACTGTAATGATAACTAAGAAGGACTTTGCGTCCCATAAAGTTTATGGTTTGATATGAATGTTTGTATTAGATATTGCACTTCAAAATAATTGAAAAGTGGTTCTGGGAGAGTTTGTCTAGTCTTTTTTCCAGAACATTGTTGAATTTTTTTGGATGGAGGTTGCCAAGACTTTTCATTGTAGAGAAATTGCTTTAAGTGGAGGTTGTATCATCACAAAAATCTGATGATGGCAATGCTTCCCAAAGCAAGGACCCTGGTCCTTGTGAGGAAAGTGGCTGGGGGGGTGTCAGGGGGAAAGTTTGCTTCTCCACCAGCCCCGGGATCTCATGCAGGGCTCAGCACAACACTTGACTTCCTTGGCTCTCATGGATATTTAATTAAATTCTCAACAATCACACCAGAGAATGGATGCTGTTCATTGAATACAGCTGAGGAAGGATACAGTGAAGCCTGCCAAGGCCATGTAAGAGAAGTGCCAGACCATGTGCTACTATAACCTCAGTAATTTTTTTACCAATGGATAAGGTACAAGGATAGGTAATGACCTGCAGGGTCTGTTTTATGGCTGTCTGATCACTAGTTAGATGGCTTTTGATGGTATAACAAAGGAATATTTTGTATAAACGATAGAGCTGCTCAGTGAAGTGGTGAAATATTTACTTAGCTGCAAGCTGGAGACTTCCTTGTAAATTATCGGGTCCTTCCTATACAAGATTATTGCTTGTCTTGAACAGTGCAGCAGATAATAGCTTGTAATAGCGTAATAGGACAGTAAGCAAGTTGTTCTTTATATGACACAAAGAAAAGCATTTGACATTGCTTTTACTGTTGTTTAGAGTGACAGAAGCATTGCTACTTGGATGGTTATTTTAAATGCCGTCTCAGAGTAGTTTGTCTCGGAGGGCTGAACTCCATCTGCGGCATGATATGGCGTGTTTTCACAGTGATTTGCTTTGTCAATGGGAGAAGACTTTGGCTATATTAAACACCTTTTTTAAATATATGCATGGAAGATTGCCATAATTGGGATTAACTTCTTCAGGACAAAGCTTGGAGACTATGGTTTCGTGAAAATAGCATCACAGCTACTTTCTTGATACAGAGCTCTTTGTCCATGAACAACCAATCTTCTCGATCACTACAGCCTCTTAAAAAGATTTGACAATGCTTTGTGCTGTGAATAAATGACACTTGTTGGAGCCAAACTGTTTTACAGAAGCACGTCAGTTCTGCTGCCAGATACTCAAACCAGAAAGTTAACACAGAGCAGCCCAGCCCCATGTAGGCTCACCATCAGAGTCAAGGTTTCCTACTAGTCCAGCCCCAGAGCTGCCATAGCCTAGGACTTCCTTGTGTTTCAGATTTGGGGTTATAAACTAAGGGACAGTCAACTCTGGCCTGTCTGTCTGCAGCCTTCCCCCTGCCCCACTTACTCTTGTTACCTGTCGTGTAATGGCACTTTTTCAGTGTCCGAAGGTCTCTCCATCACCCTGTGGTGCCATAAAGAAACAACTGGGGAAGCTTAGGACACCTTTTGGCAGGAAATTTCTTTCTTGACAACCTTGTGGACTGTACACATGAAGGGAATGGACTTGAGGGGAACCAGTAGCAGCCTGCTTCAACTTGTGGGGCTGGGCTTCAGCATGTTAGCCTTCAGAAAGTGCTTTTGTACATTCCAGAGTAGCTTTAGATGTGGAAAGCACGTTTTCCATCAGGTTGCTGTTCAGCAATGACATCTGTAGTGTTTGCATCTTCCTTCTGTGCAGTCCTGTCCTTTTCTCCCTTAGCAGCTGCTTCTTTGCTTGGAAAGCACTGATGGAATAATTTACTGAGACATCCTTAATTTTTTTTAAGTTGCGCTGGGGGGTATAAATCTGATCTGTGACTTTGTAATTTACATTTAAGCATTCAGATCTTATTACGACCTCTGCACATGTGTGGTGAGGTAAATATGCACCATAAGTGTAGCAAGGTTTCATATTTGTGGAGGAAAAACAATCAGTATTTTGAGATGAAAATTTACAGGCCAAATGAATCAATGTCTTCAGGAAAAAAAGAACTGTATTATAAAAGTTGCTGGCTGGTGCAGTATGGCAGTTTGTGTATTGTTAGGTGCAATTACATTGAAACCTAGAGGGCAGGTTTCCATTATGGGAAGCATTACAGAAGTACATCTGAAATGGTGAATCTGTAATATATGTTTGTGTACGTAGAAAAAAAACCTATTAATAATTACAGCTTTTAATACAGATATTGCATGTGTTCATGCGTATGATTTATATCAGAAAATTGAGTTTAATTATTTTACTTGATGTAATGAATAAAGAAGCCAATAATATTTTTTAAAAAATCATTAAAAGCAATTTAAACTTAAAGTTGATTTTAAAATAATTTATAAATAAATAAATATTTATATGGTTGGGATTCATGTTTGAAATCCGTAAGGCAAAAAAAAATTTATATACCATTAATGAGCTTACTTTGTGGTGAAAGCAAATGCTGAAGGCATGCCTAAACAGTATTGCTTTTCTTCCATGGAAAAAATCTGAATGATCATAATACGCATTCTGTCATAATTAGTTTACTCAGTTATTTGATTTTGTACTGGGTAGATAACATTTCCAATTAAATATCATCTTGCAATGTAAAATAATGATAGCATATCATGGAGCTGTCACTTGGAGGATCTTCATCTGTGAGAGCCCATGTTTCTGACAGGATAGATTTGAAATACTGACGTGTGACATGGCATGATGAATTCTTGCATAATATTGAGTGTATTTGGCATTTCTGAGCTGTCTGACATGGTTCCTAGGTGAGATAAAGGCCATTTAGGAACATTTGAGGATGTCGAGGTGGTCAAGAAACTGAAACAGATTTCCAGAACTAGACATCCAGTGCTTGGCAGCTCACTCACAACCTGTATAAACTTGCAGTGGTGAACAGCATCAGTTAATTAAAGTCCTACCTTACTCAATTATGAATCAAGGACGTCAGCCAGTTCAGTAAATGAAATAGTGCACCTATCCTCTTATAGAGCCAAAGCTTCCAGTAAGTCAGTGGGAATTTGCCTGATTAAACAGTTAAGATCAGTCCTGCACCAGAACTATCCAGTTTCTTTACAATTAATCGATTTTATTTTTTCTTAAATACGGCTCTGGAAGGTAGAACTATTTCAGGGTCGTGTAGATGAATTAAAATACAAGAGTATTAGAAAGCCTGTAATCAGAAAAACAAGTGATGAACAAACTTGCATACATTTGCTTAAAGGCTTATTTGAACCATGAGACGGAAAAATTCTAGGAGTTACACACCATTCAGCTACATGGAAGAAATAAACAAAACTCTAACCAAGTACAGAATAGCGTAGAATAACATTTGTTGAAGTATTTCCAGGTGGATCGGACTTGCATGGCTTCTCCTAGGGAAAATCATGCCTCATAAACCTTTGAGTTAATAGAATTGTAGATAAAGTTGACTCAGAATGAGTAATTTATTTTGATTTTTCAGAAGTATTTTTATAAAGTTGCATGGTATAATGTTCAGGAAAACAGCCATATGATCAGAAGCCAAGTTTTTTTATTAAAAATTAAGTGAGTAACAACTGGTTACAGAGCAAGGAGAAGGGCATGCGATCCTTATGGGAGCCACAATAACTCTAGCATGACATTTTCAAATCCAGAGAGCTGATTATCCCTGTTAGGGAGAAGGTTGATTTTTCGGAGCCGTTGTCTGTAAGAGGATGAGCTGACTTGATGGCAAATGTCAGTATTGCTCCTTGAGCCTTTCTCGTTGGTTCACTTGCACTGAAACGGGTCCAAGACTTCAAGGCTGTGTGTTTGGTGGTTTTGGAGGATCCATGGATGGTGCTGCACTTGGAAATCTCCCTGTGCTCTTTGAGGTTGTGAAAAGGAGGGAGTTAGCCTGCCAGGCATTTCTCCTGAATAATACCAAAGAAAATGAGAGATTAATTCCTTATTTGAGGGTATTGTGCTGGAATGGGGAGAAGCAGTGTACCATGCCATGGCCTTCGAAGTCCTGTTCATCTCCTTGTAGCCGAGCTGAGGGGAAGTACGCGCAGCAAAACCCAGTCTTTAGATGAGGAATTAGTTCAGTTTCTCTTGTTCTTCAACTCTGTGGGCTGTCTTTTTGTGTATGAAAGAGTACTGAAATTGCTGAATGTTTTCTGAGTAGCATCTCAGAATTTTGAAGCAATTACTTGGACTTCCGTGAAACAGGTGTTTCACAAACCACCAAACAGGTACAGATCCTCTTGTTCCTTAGAGGTGTGTTTGAGGTTGGTTAAACTTTGGCAGCCTCTGGCAACAAGAGTCAGAGTAATTTCTTGGTGGGTATGTTGCTTGGGGTTTCCTGAACTGTGAAATTTAAGCTATGCTGCTGTTTCTTGGGTAGAACTCTGCTTGCTGCAGAGCGAAAAATAACCATAGGAGACGTGAACTTTTCATCGAGATCTGATGAAATTACTCATTCAGCATCTGGTGTAAGGACTTACTTCCTGGGGAAAAAAAAGAATTTCACTAGAGAACTTTGTCACGTTGTGGGCAGTCAAACCAGGATGCAAGACAGCATGGATCTGAGCATCAAAACAGGACAAAGTAATTCCAACTTGTGGAGGTAACAAAATGTCTTGATTTTTCTTAAGTTCCATGACAAGTACTTTTGTGGAGAGAACTGTCTGAAGAGCCATGTGTTATTCGACTTGGGGACAGGTAGCCGTATTCTGAATTTCCACTGGTATCCTCTGGGGCCCTGGCTGTTTCAAGGTGCTGTCTCTGAGTTTAGTTGTATGCTGGAATGGACGTACCCAGCTCATTCAGAGTTTGGGTGGACGGAGCACACTCCTTGCCCTCTGAACTTGCCCTTTGTATCATTTAGCTTCATTTAGTTACTGGTACAACATTCAGCTGCAGACTGATATCCACCAATTTGGTTATTGGGATTCATAAATTGTGCGTTAGTTGGGTTCTACCTGTGGCTCTGTGCACTTGGCATCCAGCCACAATTAGTGGGAGTCAGAAGGGAACACCTGTCCTGTAAGATTCAAAAAAAACTAGTAAACATTAATTATATTCTTTGTTTTCTGCATTCTGTGGGTTTGGAATGGTTAAGCCCAATACAGCTGACTTGCTGCTTTGCCTGTGATTTGTTTGGTCATGTTAAATGGCTGGGGCTCCTCTGTGAATGACACTGCCAAGAGGCTGCGATTTCATCGGTCGGTGGAATATACTGCTGCTCACACAGTACTGGTAGGTTAGGGAGAGCGCCAGAGGATGTCTAAACAACAGCTCTGCTAAGGCTAGTTCTTCAGATAGCCTGATGATAGCTGCCTTTGGTGTGCTGACAGCACGGGGTTGTGCACCAGCTGTGTGAGAAATGCTGGACATTGATCAAGCCAATAATGACAGAATGACAGAATGGTCGGGGTTGGAAGGGACCTCTGTGGGTCATCTAGTCCAACCCCCTGCCAAAGCAGGGTCACCTACAGCAGGCTGCCCAGGACCGCGTCCAGGCCGGTCTTGAATATCTCCAGAGAAGGAGACTCCACAACCTCCCTGGGCAGCCTGGGCCAGGGCTCTGTCACCCTCAGAGGGAAGAAGTTCTTCCTCATGTTCAGACGGAACTTCCTGTGCCTCAGTTTGTGCCCATTGCCCCTTGTCCTGTCACTGGGCACCACTGAAAAGAGTCTGGCCCCGTCCTCCTGACCCCCACCCTGCAGATATTTGTATGCATTTATAAGGTCCCCAAAAAGCGGCTTTGATCATGCTGACAATATAAAAGGTGGAGCAGACTGTCGACACCGCCATTTGAAAAGCAAAGCCTTAGGCATACCAGCATGGCAGTGTTTGTCAAGACTGGCTTACCCTAAACACCATGTTCTGTGAAAACAATCGTTAGCACTCTGTACCTACAAAAGATATGCATAATTAACTGAAGTTTCATGACATCTCAGCAAAGCAACTCATATGTACTTAGCCTAGTTTCATTATAGTTTTCACTGTTGTTGGCTCTGTTTTACAGTTTTGAGGTAGAAAGCTGTGTGCTGTAAAATATACAGAATATAATTTGCTTTCTTGATGAAGATTTTGGTACTAGGCTCTTCATTTCCTGGAACGATCTCCTAGTGCTACTTTATTCTCACTGACTCTTCAATTTCCTTTCTCTGTACAGGGAGAAGAAAAGAAAGTGACATTTGTGTTATTTTTATGTTTCCTTTGTATTTAAAAGAAAAAATGTGGTAACTTCTTATTTACTTGAGTCATGTTTTGTTGTGCTGAAGTGCCAATATTGTGTTATGAACCCACTCAAGAAAGCGCCCGTTCCCCTTCTGGCTTGCAAATGTGTGCTGTGATTCTGTGTGGCAAATGAGCTCTTTCTGTGCTTCCAAGAAATGCTGAACCTGCACTCCCTTTATGTCAAAAGTCTGCATATGCCGCAGGCAAAGTTCTGATTTTCTTCGTAGATAAATGTGAGGGCAAGTTGTATATTCTTTGCCTGTACCTCTTACGTGCCCTCTGCAAAATTGTCTTGACTCTAGGAATAGCTGTCTGCGACTTCCACCTGTATAGCTATGCCCTGTGAAATGCAAACAAATGTACCAAACTGTAATGTTGAGACGAGGGAGTTACAAGGAAGTGAATTTATTGAGAATCATCACATAGTTCTTACAAAAAAGTAAAAAGAAAGATGAAAGCATTTACTGACCGTTAATTTCAAATCTTATAAGAAACACCCCTGCAGTGGCAAAATAACATCTCTCCAGGAATGCTGCTTCTTAGACAGATCTTGTGGGATGGGCTTGTTTTTCATGCTGCTGTTTAAACACTACTTCAGGTTATACTGGAAATTGGTTTCTTGGGGCATGTTACTTCTGATTTCATGTAAAACAAAGTTTAAAATGTTTTCTTTGCTTTACCTTGGAGGAGGGGGGGGAAGTTATATTAATGTCACCGATGTTTTATTTCGTGTCATGTTAATTGACTGTTTTGCCAAAGAAGAAGAATGCTGTAGTTGAGCATAGTGAAAACGTAGCAAAGCAGCAAAGAAATGAGCTGGAGGGAGGAAGAGAAGTCCCTTAAACTCTTGCAAAAGGCCTGTTATTGAAGTTTTTCATTTCAAACTTTCACCCTCCAGGGTGATAAGTGAATAACATAAAATGCCAATTGACCTGAGTGGGAAGTGGAAAGCCGCTATAATCCAATTAATCACAGAGTACTGGATGCCTCTTTGTCAGTGCGAAAGCAACTCCGACACATGCTCAGCTGTTACTCTTTCACAATGAGTAGTACAGTTGGCACTCCCAGTCTCCTGCCAGCAAAAACATCCGCTGGGTTCATTTTACCACCAAATATTTTTACACTTCTGCACTAATAAATATAAACTACCCTGGCTGGAACAGACATGTGCAGTCCTACCACCACTTGCATTGCACCAGCGACAGCAGTTGAGCTACACTGCTGTCCTGATCAGTGCATGTGCTCAGCGGTGGTGATTTCTGCTCTAACAGAAGAGCTCCTTCTCTGGTAGTGATTTTAGCCCATGAAAATAGGAATGAGCAGAGGGGGGAAAAAAATGCACAATGAGCCCTTGTAATTGTACACTGTTATCAGTCTATACTGACTGCTCCTAAAGGAGCCTGGAAATGTTTTCTTCTCGTTGCTTGCTGTTACAGTCATGTCTACACACATGTAGAGATGGCAGAGGTGCAGGGGCTGCTCATGCACAGTGCATTTGTCCTGGCTTAAAATTCTGCTGTGTTCTGTGACTTACAGGGAAATGTGACAGGTGGGTATTTTGTTTCTGATGGCATTGTATTCTCTGACATGTGAAAATCTGTAACAGTTA
This sequence comes from Opisthocomus hoazin, assembly GCF_030867145.1. NCBI lineage: Eukaryota > Metazoa > Chordata > Aves > Opisthocomiformes > Opisthocomidae > Opisthocomus > Opisthocomus hoazin. The sequence goes on from NC_134418.1 coordinate 88,162,791, forward strand.
ATGCAATCAACAGAAGAGAAGCAGGTGGTCACGCCTTTTGTGGAGCACATAGGGATAACCTATTAGGTAGTGTCCAGAATTTTCCCATACCATACCTGCAGTGCCTTCGCATGTAGTTAGTGCTTCTGTGTGCGCCGCAGAGCTAGCAGCTGAGATGGCACAGTTGGCTAGAGGATTACATGACTGGTGAGGTGCTTGTTGTGTTGTGCCTCAGCCTGATGCTCTGGTGTCCTAACATAGGCAGGAACATTGTTCAGCTGAAAGGCTGATAAAGCGGCAAGTTCTTGTTTGGAAGGACCTGCCTTTGAGGCTTCATCTGAACTCTCTTTAAGAACATGCCAAGCATTTAAGTACTGAAAATATACTTGTTTTCAACACTGCAGAAGGCTTACACAGCTGAACTCTCCAATATTTATGTTTGACGTCAATGGGAACGTTGCCTGAATGTGGGATTAGAACCACTGTGCTGTTTCTGCTCCGAGCGTCGGTTGAGTTGTGTATACACCCACTGAACCTCCATGGTCTCACACAGGCCTGGTGTCATGGCTGCAGTATTGCCATTACAGCAGCATTTGATAAACTCTGTTGTAAAACAAAGTGTTTCCCCTGTGCTTTCACGGCAGTGCCATTTTTTAGGTAAAGTCCATTTTTGCTGACGTGGAACAAGTGGATGAATATTAGGACAGCATCACAAGCTGGGTTTCTGTTTAGGTTGGTAATGCTGGTGTTTTATTTCTTCTTTGTATTACCGTGTCGTCCCATCAAGGGTCGGGGCTCTCGAGAGCTGTGTGTTGTAAAAACATGGGTTTGTGTGGCCGAGAGTGCTAAAACCAGAGTTGTTAACACACTAGACTGGATTAACTAGCTGATAGGTTTACCTTTGAAGACAAGCAGGATAGAAATGTCTGAGGGATTGATGAGGGGAGAGGAGCTGAATGGAAGAGGAAGGATGCTGAGGCTGAGGTTAGCATCCACAGGTAATTCCAGGTAAACACCTGAAGACTAGATGAAACCTGCTTTTATTATCAGTCTTCTGGTGCTCTGAGAATTGCTGACCCAGGCTGGCGTTGATGACTCCATCACCATAATCTTGGATAATACTGAAAAGGGAATGTAACATTTCCCAAATTACAAATACCAAACATAGAAACTTATGTGTTCGTTTGGAACACATCAGTATGGTCATTAGGTCATTTTCTCTTAATTTCCTACCTTATAAAAGTACTGAACTCCCTCTCCAGTATTTTGTGTCAGATAACAACAGGCTGGTTGAAAGAATTAGGAACGTTAATCTGGGCTATATTCTCCTAATCTGTAAAATGAGACATCAGTAACCTGCTTCTGCCTTAGAGGATTTTTAACCAGGGAGATATTGACAAGAAAGAACTTAAGGAATAAGAAGTTCTCCGCTTCTCTGATGAAGGGATGAACAAAGGTATCTATGATAGCTCATTGCCAGACAAATGCGGGGAGTTCAAGGACATACGAAATTCAGATGCAGGATTTTTTTCTTTTGTTATTTTGACTGAGTGATTGATAGATAAAAGTGTGGGCATCTTCTTATTCTGTGCAATTAGAAGACGTGCTGGACCAAACTGGAAATAAAGCATGGTCTTTGATGTCTGCTGCAGTCCTCTTGCCACCGGACAGCTGGGTTCATCTGCTGCTTTCTAACAGCAGATCCCAGTTTTCTACTGCTGTTGTGGCTAGCTGGTGAAGGTGATTTTCTCACGTGGTATGATAGGAAAGCATTGCACTTTAGTGGATTCCTATCAGTTTGTGGCTATTTCAGTTTAATAGGTATTAATGTGGAACTGCTTTTATCTGTGAAATGGGATGAGCTATATTTATCTCTTCAGTTATGTCTATGAGATTTTAAAAACATTTGCGTATAAGAGGTCTCTTCAATACACCACCGCATTACAAACAATAGGGAATAACTGTTCCCCACTCAGAAGAGAGAAAATCTATCGTCTCTAATGGAGTAACTGTAATGCACATGCAGATTGGTGTAATGAGATCAGCCTAAGCTACTCTGTAGTTTTGGTTTATTAAAAGCAGTACCTTTTGCTTCTGTAACATATCTTATAGGACTTTCTACTTTGAAAAACATAAAAAATATTCTACTTCCTGTTTAAATCTGACTAGTATAATTGTAGCTTAATCCAGTGCTCTGATTAGCATGATTATATTTCTCCAACACAGATGTTCCAGAAATTTGCATTTTGTTGACATAAATATTTAATTTTATTTTCTTAAAGCTCAATTTAATTTTGCTAAAGAATTACATAAACAAGAACACGTGTGTAACTAAGTTGTGTTCTTCCCCGCAACATCTTGGAATTCAGTCCTTCACTTCTGGGTGGTCACTATACTTGCTGGGTGTTTTTGTACAATGGGGCATATAGTAGGAGCTGTCTTATATAGATGACAATACAATTAAATCCTGTTTACAATTAAGACATTTGAAATGTCTTACTGCAGTTGCCCATCTCTCCCTGTGGTCAGTACCAGAAAATCAGTCTGTTGTTAGTGAGAGCTTGTGATATGTTTCAAAAAGGCAAAAAAAATGTACTTTGCGGAAGGGGGAAACATCTTGTGAGGGCTGAGGACTGAGTTTGAGCACAGATGGCAAATATGATGTATTAAATGCTGCAATACTGAAAGGATATCTATAAAAAACTGCATTATGCCTTTTAATTCTTATCAGTCCCTCCCTATCTTACTTCATTTCTGTCAAGATAAGCAGTGTCGAGCTTTGTTTTGGGGTGAAACAGCCAAGGCTGTTCCTGTGCTGTCAGCATTACTGCCCTAAAAGATGCTGCTGCCACATCCCTCCGTACTTGCTCCACCTCAAGCATCCCCGTCAGTGGAGAAATGCTGCTGTACAAATTTTAATGTGAAGAAAACTGTTGCATTAAAAAAAAATGTAAGTTGCCAGACAGATGATTGCTGCTCCTTCAGAGGTAGTTCTTAGAAAAATCTTAACATTTTAAGAGGGAATCTACCATGACAGTGCCCCCAGACTCAGACACTGGTTTGGGTCAGTGCCATGCGAATGGTTCCAATAAAAACCCAACCTGCCTAAATATTGGTGCTTAAAGTTTGCCAAACCACGTTGCATAATGGCATTTACTGTTTGGGTTTGAAATAACAGAACTGTCGGTGAGTCCTTCCAGACTTACTCATGCTAGCCCCACTGAGAGCCATAGCATGAACCCCGTTTGCACCCATTTTGGTTTAGGGGCTCTGAATCTTAGAGCTGGACCTAGTGAGATCAAATCCTTTTTGGGAGGTGCTACTCTGCTTTGAGATGCTGTTGGTCCTGGTAGCGTAATGGGATGGAGGAATAGTTGTGGGGGCTATCAGTGTTGCATACTGCTGGGTTTGAGAGATCGAGATCAATTTGGTCTTAAGCCTAGTTTGGAGCATGCGATATACCTAATAAGTTGTGATCATCTCATTTCAGGGCACGATTTTTGTTCATTTCTTTCATGTCTTCAAAGGTTAAGGCTTCAAGTAATTGCAGATATTAACCAGCTCTATTTTTATATCACTACTTCTTTATCTCTACTGCTGCCATAGACTGAATGACGCAATGTCTGTGAGGAAAGAAGACTGGGCTGCAGCTGACATAATGCTCCATCCTGAATGAGTTCAGGCTCGGGAGAGGAGAAAACAGTGGGTTACGATTAAACCTCCACCCTGGACAAAGGGTGTGCGTTACCGCTTTTGATGTGTGTTCACAATGTGAGCTCTTGCTCAGCACCAGGTTGCTTATGAAAGGGATCTGCGGAAGCACTTCTCTCCATCTGCTTTCATTGGGAAGACTGAAAATTCTTTTCTTGTGATGTGATCTTGTAGCAGTTATTAATTTGTCTACCTCAAAGTAGGTGACTGTAACGTCCTGTGCACATACGGTAAGTGCAGGCATTCACAATATTTAACTGTACACCATATAGGCATTTAGAAACATAAATTATTGTGGTGCATAGCTGCTCGTATGTTTAACATCAACCCTCTCACCAATAACAGAAAGTATATCACAGTTCCCAGTGGCAGATGTTCCTGCTGAGCAGCTATGCTATAAACTGCAGGTATAGCATCTCATCTACTTAAACCTGTAGACTTGTTAACTTCTCTTGGGAGGATTAGTCAAAAGACATGGAATAAATACCATGTCTACTTGAAAAGTTTAAGAGCAAAGTTTTGCTTTGCTTGTGTGCAGCCTATGCTGAATCAGAAATGGGCAGAAAATACAAATGAGCACTGGGAAGGGATGAAGCAATGCAAGGCCCAGCACCAAAGTCAGTACAGTTCTCTCATTATACACTTTGGTAATGCTTCTGTGACTTGTATGTCATTCAGGAGTGGTGGCATTGAGTTGTGTATCCTGTGTTCATGCCTGTTATTCGATGCCACTCTAGAAAAATTATTTGCTTAGTGATTAAAAAAAAAGTGGAAAGCTGGTTATCTACAATAAGTGAAAGTGGGAAGGTGTTTCGGGAGAAAAATGTCCTAGCTTCATGGGAAAATGAAAAAATTATTAAAAAAAGAAGTAAGATTCAGGTCTAGATAGATAGGTTTTATAATTTTGTAGAATGTAAATGATAGATTTGTTAATAGGTGATTTTGTGAATAAACAGATATTTACTTGAAAGGCAAATCTGCCGTAATGCAGAAGGACGTCTATCTCAAGATTTAATTTAAACCTTGCATATAGTAATAAAGTTAGAGGTCTCACTTGCTTCTAGCCCGGCTATGGAGATCTATTTTACCTAACTCAGGTAAACTTCATTCAAAACAGATTGCTATGGTGTAGGCATGACTTTTTACCTCTGCTTTACCTTGAATATGCACAATGCGGATGTGGAGGGAAAAGGAGAGTTTTTATGAAAAAACAGGAGCAATTTTGGTCTTTTTTAAGTTGAGAAGGGGCAACTGTGTTCATCTCCATTGCCTTCTTCCATAACAGAAAGGAATAACCTCCTGTGCGATTTCCTTTTTCAAGTCGGGCACCTGTGCCTTTTCATGTGCTGATTGTTTCCAGCGGGGCAGGGGGGAACCAACCCTGTGTCGGTAAGTTAGTTTAACGCCTTTCGAAACAAGCATTTTTGTAGCAGTAACAGGTATGGTGGTTCTTTTTAAGAACAAGATCACATGCTTAGCTTGTATAAGGTGATTTTCCATTGCTTTTGGTAGACTGATTTACACTAGCTGAGGTTTGAACTATGTGTTTTTTTGAAAAAGAAGAATAGAGGGCTTTTGCTTATTGACCCATTCTTTATGCTTATGATGAATAACAATTAAACTTGTGAAGTTCATTCCTGGTGATACTGTAGTACAACTGAAAGGTGGTATTATCTGACATACCAAAAGTGAGCTGTTCTGGGAGAAAACAAGCTTGTAAGCAAGTTGTTCTGGATCAGGGCTCTGAAGAGCTCTGCTTGGCTGGCTGGTGGGGAAAGACTCAACATTGTTTCCCTTTTTTTCCAGCCGCTTCAATGCTTTGGCACCGCATTCGGTGAGATTTTTGGCTTGTCCATAGGCAGGAGTAGAAGCTATAGTGAATTCTAGTGTCTGCTCCTAATGATTAAGCATACTTGTGTGAGTAACTTACTTATAAATAGATGTAGGAGAGTGAGAGGAGGTTTGAATGTGCAGTTTTATTGTTGGAACACGCCAAAATATTCCAGTGAGTTGACTGGGAGTTTATGAACACACTGACTCAACAGCATAAATACTACAATTTATGCCATTTGAGCACATTGGCACTCTATGAAAGAATTTGTGTCTTGTGCACATAGATAATGGTTCTGACTGGGGATGTGTTTCTTTATATTTTAATGTTGCAGTCAAAACAATTTCTGCCAGCCCCAAGTTACTTTTGCCAACTGTAATACTCCATGACAATATATTAGAAATTCAAATGGACAAGAAGTGCTGTAGCATACTTCGAGCTGAGGCCTGAGCATTTCCAAAATCAAACTTCAAGTTAGTTCTTTTGAATGAAAAGGATGTGTTTGACTTGTAGAGTCAATGTCAACAAAGACTGCCGTAGTGTGTACATCTGTAACTCATCAGGCATTGCTTGGCTCAGGTTCAAATAGGGTCCTCTGAATTATGTGTATGTGGGAGCTGGTAAAGTTGTCTCAATAGCTGGTCTGCAGGAAGATAAGGGACCTGCTACTGATGTCTTGGAGAGAGTGCATTTTATTCCTGTTATTGGGACAAAAGGCGTTGTCCCAGCTACCAAAGTGTGGTTTTTACCCTGTAGTCATTGTTGCAGAGAATTCCTGCCACAGTGTCTTGGCAGGCACTAGCACAGTGATGGTAAAGGCAGGTATCTTGCAGAGGAGAGAGAAACAGTTTTCCTTTTCTTCTCTTTCTGCTCTTGACAACATGTTGTTCTTCTCCTGTGCGGTCACAGCAGCAGAGCTGTGCTAGTGCCTCTCGGCTGGATGGAGGGATGTTGAGGGAGTTACTTCTGCAAGTCAACTGTCTGCTTCCTGCGTAAGGCGAGCGCCGCTTTCCCATGGTATTGGCTGAGCTGTCTGCTAGCTCCTACCTGCTCTGCTGAGCCTGTGCCCTCCTCGGTGCGCAGAGCGAAGGAGGCTTTGGTGAATATGTGGCGAGGAAAGCAGGAGAGAGAGGAAAGCAGGAGAGAGAACCAAGAGGTCCTCAGGTCTGGGAAGACACTGAGTTACATCAATGAGAACAAATAGTTCAGAGTAAAGAGATGCTGTTTTTCAAGGAACGAAAGGGAACAAATTAGATAAAGGAAAACAGTGGAGAAATAAGCTCCAGGAAAAAATAAAAACGTATTACGGAAGCAAAGGGATAATGATGAGTCAGAAGCAGATGCAAAGTGGGGGGGAAAAAAGGATTAAGAAAAAAATGAATAGGCAAGAAAAGATCCAGCTTGTGGGGTTAGCAGTTTTGGTTTAATTTAGATTTCAGATGTTTTCCTTGCTTCAGATGCTGTCAATGCTTTTTGCAGAAAGAGAATACCTCCCAACTGCATGTAGGCATTTCTCCACTTTCAAACCAGACCTTGAAAGAAATCTGCATAATCAAAGCCGCCTGGTGTGCTACACTGCACCGTGACTTCTGCGCCAGAGCGCTCTATGCGTACAGTCTGCCTTCTCCAGTCTTTGTGCATTGCTTACAAGTCAGAGATTTGCGTTCACCTGCATTTGGGATGATGCCAAGTGAGTTGCCGACAGCTAACTTGGTGTCCCCCTGCCCCGCAAGGCACACGTGCTGTTTGTGTTGCAGCGGTAGGGACCTAGCTGGTCACCATCGCCATCAAAGGGGTGGGTGGGCGCAGAAGGGGATGGCAGCTCCCTGTGCTTCCCTGAGGGGAACTGGCATATAGTGCATGATGGGTGCTCTCTCTGCCCCTGCTTGTGGTGCAACAAGTGAGTTGGCAGGAAGATTGGAATGATGAGGTGTTGCTGCTATAGACGGCGTGCGACTTGCCTCCCCTTTAACAAGCAGAAATGGCAGCCGGTGGGAAGCCATTACCCCAGCAGCCTCTGTTGCCTCCCTGTTTTGAGATTCCTGGGCTACGTTTTCTGCTCTCCACTGGGCAGATGAGAGCTGGCAAGGTGTTCTGCTGCATGCATGATTAGCAACGCTCCTTGCAGACTTTGCTGTGTCTTCCTAGCTTCCCAGACTTGGAAGATGCTCAGAGGTAGACACAGGGCACGATTGCCATCATTTGCATAAAACCCTGTTTTATTTCATGCATCTGTGGAATTCACTGAACATAAGTGATCTCTGGTACAGCTACAGTAAAGTCGTCAGAATGATAACAAGGGTGAATGTGGCTCTGCAAATGGCATGTGAAGCTCATCGTAACCACTCCTGCCTGTCCAGCATTCGCTTCCTGGAACCTGACTGGAATCCTTGTAATAGCCTGAGCGTGAAGATGCGATTTCATGCTCAGTAATTGTAAATTCTCAAGTCACTTAAATTCTAAGCATCTTTGAAAACAACAGCTGATCCTGGTGTGATGGGGCTCTCCTGACCCTGAGCAGACCCGTGCCTGCTCCTCTGGATGCCCATTCTGAATGGTGCACCCACGTTGGGCATTGTGCAGAGTCACCCCCAAGTGACAAAGCCAAAGGACTGGCCACGATGCGTATGTACAGGGTGGTGGGGGACACAGTTTGAGCTTTTTGTGGTGAAATCCACACATTAAATCAGTTGGGTTTCATTCTTATATAAGTAAATTTCTTATTAGGTTCAGTGGAACATGATTAAAACTTTCATACTCAATCCTTAATTATTTTGCGAACTAATCTGTAGCGGGAATATTGGCACATATACATGTACAACAGTTGCAAATTACTGAAGTTAATGAATATGTTTTAGTGGCAGAAAAAGAAGCCAGGCTCAGTCCAGTGAAAAATGTGGACCAAGGTGTAGATTCTGTTCACTATGCAAACAGGATAGGAGATGTCTGGTGGGACCCTGCAGCATTCAGTGCTGTGTTCCTCTAGTCCAGAGCATTTTGGCTGTGCTGCGGGTGCTCCGTTTCTCCGAGGATACAGCCTTCATGCTGTCAGTTGTAGGGGTGGGGCGCTGAATGATGCAAATCCTTTTATTTTCATGCTCTGCTTATCTGCCATATGCACCTATGGAGTCCCGAGGTCTTAACTTGGAGCGGGTGCTGGTTTCTCAGTAGCGTTCCCATAAAGGGTCAAAATCCATTGAGTGCATTAGACTGCATGTGGTTCAATTTCCATAGGCATAAAATACCTGTAGCTTTAGGGCTATGCTAGTAAAAATCCAAGATAAATTCTTATCTTTCCTTATTCAGAGACACCAGGAATTTCCCCTTACAATGATGTCCAAGAGCTTCAGGGCTAACCCTGGGAAATGGATGCCTTCTGCCTTCTCCCCTCCCTCCCTGCACGCAGCCAAGATCCAAGACTGCAACGCCACGCTGGTTCCCCACCAAAAGCCACTCTGGCTTCCCTCGCTGGTGTGAGGCCACCTGGCCAACTCAGCTGGAGTTTTGGATAGGACTAATTGAGGGAGCTGAAGGAAACACATTAAATCTTTGAGCTGGTCTAGTAAAGCAGCAGTTAATTATCAAGTGATTGTTTCTGTTAGTACTGCTGTGCTGCAAGGACCTCCTCTCTGTTTATCATACCTTTCAGGAGCACAAGAGGTGTAAATCCAGCACAGTCATTGTTTGACAATCCACTCAATTTTGGTTTGTGTTAGTACTGAATGGGAAGCCAGCGCCCTTTTTCTCTGTCCTTGCTGAGACCGGTAAGCAAGTGTTTCTCATCTTCTCCTCACCCCCAAAAGAGAATGTCTAATTGAAAAGAAAAATATGTAAGCAGTAATAGAAATGTAGCATAATTATCAGGCTACAGACAGAACACAGGCTAATTTGTTACAGGGCTCCAGTTAAAAATCTCTATTATGAAAATTGTGTCATTGCTTGCTGTTTCTGGTTCTTATGGATAAATGGTTGAATTAAGTCAGTTCACAGGAAAGCTGTGAAGGTATATTTTGCCATTTTGAGTGTTCTGCAGTTGTGTGTATATCTGTATTTTAAAAGTAAAGACAAGAAAGTGATTAGCCACAATTAGTTTTCTGAACACTTTCCATGTGGAATTCAAATATCAAACATGCCCAGTGTGTCAACTAGTACATGACGGAAAACAGATCCTATTTTAGCGGAAAGGCATGAGCAACAGAATTGGTTGGGAATTTTGACAGGCTTTTCCAAGTTGGTGATGAACAGCATTGACTGTTCTGGTACCTGTCTGCTGTAGCTGAGCAGATGTAGGCGAGGCACGGTCCCTGTCATGTGGCCCATTTCCACTGATCTGGACAGCGTTGTGTCTGTGTGCACCAGCCGCGGGGACAGGCTTTTGTGTCTAAGAGTGCTGGGTGAGTGGTACGCATGCAGCGATACAGGTGATTAACGAGTAGATATGACTAACGGGAATAGGCATGTATTTTGTCCTAAGGATAGCAGTTTGTACCGTACGCATTTTGTTTGCGAGTCTGATAGTTCTGCACTGTTGCACACTAGAGAGATCCTTACTAGACTGAATACGTCCTGTTAGTTTATGTTGCTTTTGGACTGCCATTACTATGTAAGCAGCAGAAGTGTCAGAATGATCAGTGGCGACTCAAGAGTTGATGTTGTGAACATGTTTGCACCTTCATGCACAAGAAATAATCATGGTAATTTTCAGCTGGAAAGTCTTCTGGCAACAGTGAGAAAGATGCCTGTCTGTAGGTGTATGTGGTCTTCCTAATCATAAAATCATAGGTTGGAAAAGACTTCTAAGATCAAGTCCAAGCATCCACCTAACACCACTATACCTACTAAACCACGAAGTGCCACATATACACGTTTTTCGAACACCTCCAGGGATGGTGACTTAACCACCTCCCTGGGCAGCCTGTTCCAATGCCTGACCACTCCTTCAGTAAAGAAATTTTTCCTAGTATCTAATCTGAACCTCCCCTGGTGCAACTTGAGGCCATTGCCTCTCGTCCTATCACTAGTTACCTGGGAGAAGAGACCAACCCCCGCCTCACTACACCCTCCTTTCAGGTAGTTGTAGAGAGCAATAAGGTCTCCCCTCAGCCTCCTCTTCTCCAGACTAAACAGCCCCAGTTCCTTCAGCCTCTCCAAGATGTCACAGCCTTGAGCTTTAACAAATGATCCAAGGGATGAGACAGCACATTGGAGAAGTACAAGAGTTCTATAAGGAAGCTGCTCTTGCTGACATGTATCTGCTATGATAAATGAGACTTGAATTTTATCTTATGAGATAAGCTTGGGCATGCTTTAGATGGGTTCAGAATGCAGAGGTCTATTGATGATGCTTCTGTGACACTTTGCCATAAGACAGCCTCTCAAGATACACAACATACATACTTAGGCTGTTATTGAAATAAACTAACCAAAAAAACCCCAAATCAAAACAAAACACAAAAAACCCCATCACCAAGACACCACCACCACCCCCCAACCCCAAGCTCACCAAAAAAAGGTTTAAGGTCCCTATATTCCCTGAAGTGATAGGCTGTATGCCTTTTATAATCATGTGAAAATTCCCTATTTTTCTACTAAGATACTTTGTTATAATGGTTTTGTATCTTTGCGTACTAGAGCAAGACATAAAGGTTAATGAGTTGTCTTACTGTTGACAACTTTTGAATTATTTTTGAAGCTGTCTAACTCAAAAATGTATCAGATTTCTAAACAGAAGCACTGAGGATATAGAATACTCTTGACAGAAAGAAATGACTCAGCATGCAATGAATCCAAATGAAGGTCAAACCCATATCTACTTCACAACATAGCCTTGATAAATAGGACTTCACTTTTGAGTGGGTAGCAGAGGTATTAGGAATCTTGGCTTAAGAGGGATTCACGCTTACTCTTAAGAAAAAGCAGTGGTGTATAACAAACTTACTTCATGCGTTACTGATTTTCTGTTTTGCCTAGTGAAAGAGTAAGAATAGTTCAGAGGAGCTGAAGTGTGAACATAAGATATTTGTTAATGCAAAATGAAAAATAAACTGAAAAAATGGAGGAGAAAGTCTTGTTAAATATGAAGGAAAGATTATTAGAGAGCAATTTGTCAGCATAAAGATACAACCGTAGAACTGACAAGATTGGAGAGTTGTACAATATACAGTGCTGATGTATTATGTAGGATCAGGCTGAGATTCAAAGTGGCTGTGGACTGCTCTAACATGTTTATATAGCCTGTTTTGAATAGATTCTTGTGTATATTTTCAAGGTTACTCATTGTTTCAGACAACTTGTTGAAAGAAATTAGCTAGGAAAAAAATTAAGCAGTACAAGTCACTTGATGCTGGCTTTCTCAAGTTGTAGATGAATGTTCACTGCCTACTTCTTTTTCTTTCTGCATTTAGCTTCTTGCGCAGGTATAACAGCTAGGAGATGATATTCAGGGAACAGAATTCTTTCTTATTGGCTGTCCCCCATTCAGTTTTATCTGAATGATAAAATAGAGGCTTCTGGGAGAGAGAGGGGACTCAGTAACTTCCTGCAGCTTTATTTTCCTTGTCTTTGTCCAGCCATCTCTTGAATATAAGTAAATTTCTGTTGTCCACCTGTGGTGACAGGGAGTGCCACAGATTCATCATCCCTGGCCTGAGGAGCCTCTCCTTTTGCTAGCTCTGAGCTTCTCAGTCTCCTTTTATTGTCACTAGTTCTTCCTTGGAGTAGTGAAATGTAAATCCCTTTCTAGGTCATTCTACCATATTATTCCTCATTATCTTGTCTACTCATATGTTCTTTGTACAGAAGCCGTTTCATGTCTGATTTATCTCCTAATGTTTGACTGGGGAGGAGGTGGAGTGGCTGCTGCTGGATCCCCGGTTAACCTCAACAACTGGTCTCATCAGCAGGCTTCATCACCACTTCACCCCTTCTTCTAGGGCATTATGTGCTTGTTTAACCACACAGATCCTAGCGTGGAACCCTGCAAAACTCCCAAACTTTCCTCTATGACAAGAACCATTAATTTTTCCACTGTTTCTTCGGTGCTAACCAAACAGTCATCCTTTTCTGGATAAAAAGCCAACATCTACAACAGTAACCTTACCCAGCACTCATTTGCCAATGTAAAATAGAAGACAGAGAGGAGAGCCTGGAAGGAGAAAGGTAGTGTTACTGGTCCTCAGGATTTGTCGGACTACTGTGTCCGATAAATGACCGCAAAAGAATGTTGCCTTCAGTTTGCAAATGTAATTCTTCAGAGGCTTGCACTGAAAAGCTCCGAAAAGGAAAGCAGAGGGATTAAAAGAAGCAAACCAACCAACCAAAAACAACCCACAGGTGGAAAAAAAAGATAATGTTTGAATTTTAAAAGGTGAATGATTTTCAATTACTGTTATTTTTTTAAAGCATGAAATTGTGAACATGAAGTAGAAAGGAACTAGCATGTTTTCAGCAACATAAAGATAGCAATGATTTGAAGATGAGAGAAGCATGAGAGAACACAGGAGCAGAAAAGGGGGGAAAAGAGAGAGTGGGAGATGGAGACGAGGAGATGAGGTAGGGCTGGAGCAAGTAAAAGCGGGGACCCTTCAGGGTTGAAGACTGGGAAAGTTAATGAGAAAAGGGGGAAATACCAAGAAAAACACAACAAACAAAAACCCACAGCTTTTTCTCCTGGGGGAAGTTGGGAGAAGTTGTAACTGAGTCAGTGCAGTACTTGTCTTGATCCTGGCAAGGCTCAGTTGTACGTCACACCTAAAGAATCATTGAAAAACCAACTGCATTGTGAAACTCTTTTTATGCCTCCGGTAAAACTTCGTGGGACACTAGTGGGCGTTGGGCCGAAGGACAGACTGCGAGACCATGCAGCACAGGGTCAGATTCGCTCCTGTACAGTCCTCGGCTTCAGCACACTTTTATCGCGGTGCCTTTGGCTAAGGATTGTGAAGAAGAAGCCCTGTTAGATAGAACTGTCAAAAATGCACTCGTGTATGGTTTTGGAGCCAGACTCCCCAGTACTCTCTGGCTCCTTTGCATAGTTGCATCGACACAGAGCATCCGTGAAGGCGGTTAGGCCTCATTTATTTGTATTTTGTGTTTCAAGAGCACCACGGACAGCCAGACTCTAATAGGAGATGCACCCTTTCCTCTGTAACTTGTTGTGGCTGTTGAGATGGGGAGTTGGATTCTCTATTTTACTGAAGTCAAAGTGTCAGAGGAGAGTTGGAGGGTAAAAGCTTCAGAGCATCTGCCTACAAAGTGCTGCCCTGAAAGGGACATGTGGGTACTGAGCTGACTTCGGAAGGAGGTTCCAAATTCCTGAATACTTCATGAACTGTAGTTACTCTGAGGGTTTGGCTTTCAGAAGATGTGAAAGGTAAAATAAATTACACCAACTCTGCTGCTTGCTTTCTTTTAAACAGAACACATTCTTCTCAAACTGAAATATAATTATGGACATGATGCGCTCTGAACATTTTATTTAGTCAAACTGAAAGTTATATTCTCTACAAGATGCTTTAAAGCCAAAATAAAAAAAACCCTCACCTAATTATAGCAGCAGTGCGGAGGAGGTCTGCTAGTATATTGCACGATACATTTTGACAGCTGCTTTTTACTGGAAGATTGTCAAGACACTCATAAAAATGTTTTGAAGTGCTTAAAATGGGCGAATACAAAATCTGTAGCTGTTGCATAGCCGGCAAAGACAAAAGGACTGGTGCATTTGGTTGGGCCAGGGTTATAGCAACGGTTAATAGCATATTCTTATCTTAGCTAGGCTTCTAAGGTATTTTCAGAAGCTTTGCTGAAGTTGTAAAGGATGAAGCTGAACCATTATTTGGCACATTAGAAAACTCTCGAAGAGCGTTTAGTGGGTGAGAAGGCATTTCACATGTTTCTAATTTAAGGAATTGGCATGGTAGGTTCAGTGTTATCCTTAGGGTCAATAGGCCACTGGCAGATGGGGCAATTAGAACAGTCAATAAAATCCATCCTTAACCCCTTCCTTCCTTCCATACCTATTGCACGCATATGCAGAGTCCCCAGACTTTACTCCTGGAGAGACTAAGGAATGAGGTTCCAGGTATGTGGGCTGCACAACCGCCCTAAATAAAACAACATGCCAGGCTGAGAGGGCACATCGAAGAGCAGAAGAACAGGAGGCCCAAGAGGGGAGAGATCTCCGCACTGCGTTTTCAGATACAAACTCAGAAACTGGCACAGGCGGTTGCTGCAGCTTAACGTAAATGGTGACCATCTTGGCTCTGCGGTAACTGGTTCGCTGAGTAAATGGCATACATGTGGAGGAAAATCTAGCGCACTTCTCCCTCAATGCTGCCATTTTGCACCAGTTCTCTTTCCTTTGCCCTTGTGCAGTGCTGCTGTGGTGTCCAGCAGCTGCTGCCTCTTGCTCCATCAGCTGCAGGGCTGGGAGCAGGCGTACTGCTGCTGTCCCTCACCTGGGACGGCTACGCTGGCTCCTGATGCTGCAGGAATCTGGCTCCGGGCGTGGCTGGGCATGGGCTCCCTCCTCCTCAGGCAGCAGCATACCAAGCCAAAGCATACCAAAGGGGTGCCTCAGCCTCCTTGCCTTATCTTTGGGTAGGGCACCATGTGACGGAGGCCTCCGACTTGCCGGTTCTTGTATGTTTTCTTTGGGTGAGCGGTGGGAATGGAGGGCTGCAGCAGGCAGCACATCTGCAGCTGGGTCAGCCGATGAATCACATGCTGTCGAGGGAGCAGAAACTGTCAGCGCCACCATCACTGCATCTCTGGAGCGGAGGGCCTGAGACACGGCGTGCCAGTCGCTGCCCCTGGGAGCAGGGGGCGAGCAGGCATCTGGCTGCGGGGCCGTGCAGTTGCCTCCTCTCCTGGCTCGTGGGGGCCTGTGCCCGGCATCGCGTGCGGCACCAGCTGTAAGATCCTTATCGAGGCGTCTTGTTGTAATCCTAGGTGCGGTTTTAGACAAGTCAAAAGATAAGGTGAATTTCTGGAATATGAAAGAACCCTGTATGCATTCAGTGAACGGAGATTTGTCATTGTTCCCAGTGAGGAAAGCACGTGGCTTTGGCTTCTGTGGGAATCACAGGGCACATGGTGCTCAGTGTCCACACTGGAGGGGCATGCTTTTGACTCTTAAAGAAAAAAAGAAACACAAAGAAAGGGAAAGAAACAAATCGCAAGTTCTCTCCATCACATGGAAATGGTAGTTCATAATTGGGACATCTTGGAACATTTGTTTATTCAACAGGTTTGAGAGAATGCCAAAAAGAAACAAACTAAAAGAAAAAGTACACATCAAAGGAAAATTGGAGTCTATCAAGGTAGCCAAAAATCACCTTTGTTTAGAGGGCTGGCAAAAGAAAAGGTTGAGCCAGCTGAGGACTTCAGTTCAAAAGTAATAAAAGACTTTCCCCAGAAAATCTTTGGTGCGAGATCTTTTGTCTAACAGTGATATGTGTCTGAATAAAGAAGATGGGAATGAATTAAATGACCTTCGCTTGGTTGAGGAGGACTGCATGAGGAGTCACTTAAGCAATCTGGACGCCCACAAATCCATGGGCCCCGATGGAATGCACCCATGAGTGCTGAGGGAGCTGGTGGATGTCGTTGCTGAGCCTCTCTCCATCACCTTTGAAAGGTCCTGGAGGACAGGAGAGGTGCCAAGGACTGGAGAAAAGCCAATGTCACTCCAATCTTCAAAATGGGCAAGAAGGAGGACCCAGGGAACTACAGGCCAGGCAGCCTCACCTCCATCCCGGGAAAGATGATGGAGCAACTCATTCTAGAGGTCATCATCAAGCAAGTGGAGGAAAAGGAGGTTATCAGGAGTACTCAACATGGATTCACCAAGGGGAAATCATGCTTGACCAATCCGATAGCTTTCTCCGATGGTGTGACTGGCTGGGTAGATGAAGGGAGAGCAGTGGATGTTGTCTGCCTAGACTTCCGCAAGGCTTTCGACACTGTCTCCCTTAACATCCTCCTAGGGAAGCTCAGGAAGTGTGGGCTGGATGAGTGGTCGGTGAGGTGGATAGAGAACTGGCTGAATGGCCGAACTCAGAGGGTTGTCATCAGCGGTGCTGAGTCTAGTTGGAAGCCTGTAACTAGTGGTGTCCCCCAGGGGCCAGTACTGGGCCCAGTCTTGTTCAGCTTTTTCATCAATGACCTGGATGAAGAGTTAGAGTGTACCCTCAGCAAGTTTGCTGGTGACACAAAATTGGGAGGAGTGGCTGGTACACCGGAAGGCTGTGCTGCCATTCAGCGAGACCTGGACAGGCTGGAGGGCTGGGCAGAGAGGAACCTGATGAAATTCAACAATGGCAAGTGCAGGATCCTGCACCTGGAGAGGAACAACCCCAGGCACCAGTACAGGCTTGGAGTGGGCCTGCTGGAGAGCAGCTCTGCGGAAAGGGACCTGGGAGTGCTGGTGGATGACAGGTTAACCATAAGCCAGCGGTGTGCCCTTGTTGCCAAGAAGGCCAATGGGATCCTGGAGTGCATTAAGAAGAGTGTGGCCAGCAGGTCGAGGGAGGCTCTCCTTCCCCTGTACTCTGCCCTGGTGAGGCCTCATGTGGAGTACTGAGTCCAGTTCTGGCTCCCCACTTCAAGAAAGATGAGGAGCTACTGGAGAGAGTCCAGCGGAAGGCTTTGAGGATGATGAGGGGACTGGAGCATCTCTCCCACGAGGAAAGGCTGAGGGAGCTGGGCTTGTTCAGCCTGGAAAAGAGAAGGCTGCGAGGGGACCTTATAAATGCTTATAAATATCTGCAGGGTGGGTGTCAGGAGGACGGGGCCAGACTCTTTTCAGTGGTGCCCAGCGACAGGACAAGGGGCAATGGGCACAAACTGAGGCACAGGAAGTTCCGTCTGAACATGAGGAAGAACTTCTTCCCTCTGAGGGTGACGGAGCCCTGGAACAGACTGCCCAGAGGGGCTGTGGATTCTCCTTCTCTGGCGATATTCAAGACCCGCCTGGCCGCGGTGCTGTGCAGCCTGCTCTGGGTGACCCTGCTTTGGCAGGAGGGTTGGACTGGGTGACCCACAGAGGTCCCTTCCAACCCCTAACATTCTGTGGTTCTGTGATAAATTCTGTATAGTAGCTATAATTGTTTAATAGATAACTTTTCCTGGGAGATTAATAACTTGTGTTATTCTTACAAAGAAGCAGAAAATATTTTCTTGATGACCCAGATAGGAAAATTTCTCAAGTTACACCATGTGTGATTTTGATTTTGGCACCAAGGCTGAATGCATTTAGGTATTCACTCATTCAGCTAATACTCATTTGCATCAACTGACATTGAATCAGACTTCTGGAGAAGAAGATTTGGTTTGATTTAGCTCAACTGTGAAGTATGTTCAAGATAACTCCCCCCCCCCCCCCCCCCCAAACTGTGCGCTGGTATGACTTTCAGAAGTTTTTACTTGAATTAGCACAGAGGTGTGAGAGAATGATCCCAGATGCCCTCTTATTTGTTACTTTTATTAACATCATTATTCTAGGAGTATAATTTCTCAGAATATACTGGTAAGTAGGATTACCACATTGCTAAGTAGGGACTGAGGAACCTGCTTCTTATTTTAAATGTGAAATTTGGTCATGTCTGTCTGTCCTTGCACTGAGTCCTTGCTTTTAAGGTTGAGAATTGTGTTTGCAAATGGGGCTTAGGGTTGTCTGCCTGAGGAGGTAGTATGCGAAAAATGAGTCTGAAGTCTTTGATGTGAAAATGCATCCTTTCGCATGGCAGGGTGTGACCAAAGTAAATCTTGGACTGTAGGCAGTTCCTGCTGGTGCGAAAGGGGTTGCACTTCTCTGTCGTATTGGTGTGAATGAGTACAGCTGCTAACGAGATTTTTATGGGGAAAGTTTCAGCTGATGCTGGTCAAAGCTACGCACGTAGATGGCACTTGCGTTTCTTCACTGAACTTCTGAACTGTTTCTGGCATAGACAGTAGCGGTACCTGGGGGGCAGGATGCTGCACTGTGGGAACAGACTGCATGCCAGGAAAGCCCACCCAAAGCAGTAGCTTGCATGCCCTTGGGCAGGAAATGCGCTCTCCGTCTTTTTTCCACATAGCCATCCACGAGGCTTCTAAATTCCCCGTAGGTGTTGTGGGAAACATTGATTGATTTGGCATGACGTGATCAGGAGCATGAAGGGGGAAAGGAGCTGCATGTGCTCCCCTCCCCAGCAGCATACCTGTGCAAAGCACAGCCAGCACAGAAACTACTTCCAGAGATGGTGCTGGTTCAGGCATTTTGGGGGGTGGGCTGTTTCACTCCTTAATTGTCTGGGGATGGATGTTTGACAGAATTTTTGGTGACTATGCATTAATATTTGTGGGTTTCATGGAAGAAAGGCGTTTTGTGAAGAGATCTTTAACTGATATTTTGAAGTCTTTTGTGCATTACAGAAAATGCTTATGGATTTTTTTTAACAGACTGGTACGTACAACATCTAGCCACTACTTGTAAGAAAGGGCCAGCTCAGGTTTTATTTAAAGCTTCACTTTGTATCCAAATAATGAACATATAAATACTAGCACATACAATTGCTCGTTTAGGTTACCGATTTGGTTTGAGCTGAGTGAAAACAATCTCAGAGGTTAAATGAAATTTGAAGAGGAGTATGTCAGCAATAGTTTTACAGTTTTGTTTTGGTCTGTTAGAAGCCAGGCTTCAGTCAGTCAGCAGATACTTAGACCTATGCTTCCAATTTAGCCTGTGCGCGCTTCAGTTTGACTCCCCGTTGCTGGCTTCATATAGATGCGATGCATTTGTTTCTGTTTTGACTCCAAGAAACATGGCACAGTTCAGCTGTGAGAAGTCAGGCAAAGGAGTGGAAAATGTCCAAATTTCCACTGAAGTGGCTCATAGCTCCATTATTTGGGCTGTGCGTTGCTGACTGCTAGCCTTGCACACGTGGGGGTTACTGGAAGGCTCCTGTGGGACAAGAGTGAGATATGAACTTGAACATGATGAAGCCAGGGTGTTGTCAGTGTAGAGTGAAGGACCTTCAGGCCTGAACTCTGCACCCGTAAGTGTGTGGGCATCTGCTCATAGCTGGTTCCCTAATGATGCTGCGGCAAGCACAAAGAAAGAAATGGGATAATCTCTATACTGATGAAAATAACAGATCACATATTTTATGTCATATCATTGATATATGCAATCAGTCTTTTTGCTTCAAAAAACTAAAGCAAAATAAACAAAAATAGCAATCACAATCTCTGGTTTTTTTAATTAAAAACTTTCAGTTTAAACTGATTATTCTTGTGTCAAAGTTTAGGGAATGTCCTTTTCTGTAGTTTATGGACTCTGTCAATATGCAAGAAAACTCCACTTCAATGGTAAAGCTGTTTTTTTTTTTCTGACCAACGTTTGCCTTTCACTTACGCAACCGCTGTGGATCAGTCTGAGGCCTGGCACTTACCTGCACAACAGCATAGCTTTGTCACTATAGCTGTAGGAAATGTTTTGCAGGTCTTTTTCTACCTAACAGAGTAGTCCTCTCAGCTTCACCTATCTTCCTGAGTGGGAATGTCGCTCTACCCTCCTCTGGCAGTTCCATGTGAGGAAGGACAGCAGGAATGACCCTGCATTTTCCAGCAGATTCTCCAGCAGGCTGGCTGAGTGAGCAGTGCACAGGAAGGGTGCAGGCACCGTCAGAGCCTTGTACAGTTCTCTTTGCTTATGCTGTCTCTTTTTCAGTTTGCATTGAGAGTCATAGCAGGCTTTGGGTTGGAAGGGACCATTAGAGGCCATCTAGCCCAACCCCCATGCAATGAGCAGGGACATCTTTAACCAGATCGGGTTGCTCAGAGCCCCGTCCAACCTGACCTTTCATGTTTCCAGGGATGGGGCATCCACTGCCTCTCTTGGCAACCCGTTCCACTGTTTCACCACCTTCACTGTAAAAAATTTCTTCCTTATATCCAGTCTAAATCTACCCTGTTTTAGTTTAAAGCCATTGCTCCTTGTCTTGTCACAACAGGCCCTGCTGAAAATGTTTTCCCCATCTTTCCTATAGGCCCCCTCCAGGCACTGGCAGCTGCTCTAAGGTCTCCCCGCAGCCTTCTCTTCCCCAGGCTGAGCAGCCCCAGCTCTCCCAGCCTTTCCTCCCAGCAGAGGGGTTCCAGCCCTCGCATCATTGCTGGGGCCTCCTCTGGCCCCGCTCCCACAGCTCCAGGTCTGTCCTGCGCTGGGGGCTCCAGAGCTGGATGCAGGACTCCTGGGGTGGGGTCTCACCAGAGCGGAGCAGAGGGACAGAATGTCCTCCTTCGCCCTGTGCCCACGCTGCTGGGGATGCAGCCCAGGGCACGGCTGGCCTTCGGGGCTGTGAGTGCACGCTGCCAGGTCATGATGAGCTGCTCATCCACCAGCAGCACCGTGAAGTCCTTCTCCTCAGTCTGCTCTCCGCAGACTGTACAGATACCAGGGGTTGCCCTGTCCCAGGTGCAGGATCTTGTTGTTACTGCACTTACTGTTAAGATGCTTTTTGGCTGTAACCTGAAGCGTAACTTTTTTGTATGCAGGTTTGCTTCAGATTTGCTGCATGACGTGTGGCTTTGGTGCTCAGTGACAACGTAATCATTTAGTTCCTCTGGAAAATTGATGTTGAAAAAGCGTGGGCATGGCTAACAGAGTTTAGCTAAGAGGAAATCCCCACACTTCTATGTGAACTGTGTTTAACATTTCCTGTGGGCCTGTGCACACACATGCTCAGGTGTACAAGTGCCTTCTTGATCAAGAGCCACACTTCAAAGTAAAATGATGAGGGTGAAAAAATTAATCTGTCTGTCAGTGTTTATACTTTCATGAATTTGAGGGCAAGAACACAATTATATATAGCAGTTTGCTTACCAATCATGCTGCTTATGTAAAAAATAATATAGGATTTATTACAACAGGAATATGGAATTTATACTATGGATGGACCTGATGAAGATGCCATGTTTAGATTTGGATTAAGAATGAGTTCAAAATGCATTTCTATGTTTGTCTAAAACCAGGTGGCTGATAGGTAAGAAAGGAAGAGGCCAGCTGAGCCATCGGTGAGGCCTTTTTGCTTTTTGTTTATGTGTGTGCTTGCTTTGTCTGAAGAACTTTTCCAGTAGATGAGTTTGATGGATTCTTGCTTTTGGACAGGAAGTCTTTTTTAACCACAGTTCATGTTATAATTGTAAGGTTTTTTGCGTAATAGCCTGATTTCCAGAATCAAAGCACTTTGTGCTGAGCTGAGGGTGCACACATTTGTATAATGGGCTGGGGATACCATGCTGGCATACCTGACCAAGGAAGAAGCGTATGTAGTGCCTTCTCTCTCCATAGCTATGTTGTACCTTACTACAGCAGTGTTGCCAGGCACAACCACAAGGGCAAGTGCAGGGTCCTGCACCTGGGGAGGAACAACCTCATGCACCAGTACAGGCTTGGGGTGGACCTGCTGGAGAGCAGCTCTGCGGAGAGGGACCTGGGTGTCCTGGTGGACGACAGGTTAACTATGAGCCAGCAGTGTGCCCTGGCTGCCAAGAAAGCCAATGGGATCCTGGGGTGCATCAAGAAGAGTGTGGCCAGCAGGACAAGGGAGGTTCTCCTTCCCCTCTACACTGCCCTGGTGAGGCCTCATCTGGAGTACTGTGTCCAGTTCTGGGCTCCCCAGTTCAAGAAAGATGAAGAGCTACTGGAGAGAGTCCAGCGGAGGGCTACAAGGATGGTGAGGGGACTGGAGCATCTCCCCTACGAGGAGAGGTTGAGGGAACTGGGCTTGTTCAGCCTGAAGAAGAGAAGGCTGCGAGGGGACCTTATAAATGCCTACAAATATCTGAAGGGTGGGTGTCAGGAGGATGGGGCCAAGCTCTTTTCAGTGGTGCCCAGTGACAGGACAAGGGGCAATGGGCACAAACTGAGGCACAGGAAGTTCCGTCTGAACATGAGGAGGAACTTCTTCTCTCTGAGGGTGACGGAGCCCTGGAACAGGCTGCCCAGGGAGGTTGTGGAGTCTCCTTCTCTGGAGATATTCAAGACCCGCCTGGACAAGGTCCTGTGCAGCCTGCTGTAGGTGACCCTGCTTCGGCAGGGGGGTTGGACTAGATGACCCACAGAGGTCCCTTCCAACCCCTACTATTCTGTGATTCTGTGATTCTGTAACCATATGTTCAGATAAAATGGTTTCCATCAACAAATGTGCTTTTGCTGTGGTGCACCCCTCACTAATGTATGAGAAGTTAATACATTGCTCTTAGGCAATGAGGAGCACTCGTGCACAAAACCAGTCATGAAGTATATCATTAAATGGTGATAGACCCTTTGTTCCTCAACCTTCGTGTGTGTGTCTGTACTATAAGTACCATACGTTGCTGACCATATAATAAGTGGTTGCAACCCAAATTATATCACAACTCTGATACATGCATTTCCTCCCCCAGAGGTGTTGTTCTGTCCCCTACAATTACTACTCTGCTCACAATCTTCCAGCAAACTACCTTCTGTCAACAACTACAACATCAAAAGTATCAGAACAATAGTTGAGGAAGAAAATAGTGTCTTTGAGAGCTGTAAGTAAAAGGCAATGTTGGGTCAAAATGTGTGGGCTAGAATGCATAGTAGTTATCAGGGAGAGGTGGAAGCACAGGTATTAGCTTCATTTCCTTATTTTTGTGGCTGTGTTTCAGAAAGTTATGTGTTCTTACCCTAGCTGCATTGCAATGCCGTTTTCTTATTAATATGCAGTTTAGTTAAACATCGGTATTTTTAAATCAAATGCACTAGATTGTGAGGATCTTGTTCAAAATTGAAGGTCTACTCATTCTAGTTCTACTCTACAGGACTTACAGGAGTGGTGAACTGCTGGGCATTTTCCTCACTACAATCCTTTTAAAACTATCACAGTACTCTTTTTAAAAACTTCAACAGTGTGTCAGCTGGAGCATCGCGTGGATTTAAGAGTTAGCAATTTAAGAAACATCAGAGAATGTGTTTTGAACTCTGAACTTGGAATCTGAATGGGGTAGAAGTTGGCCTGGTCAGCGATTTATGAGTGTTTAGATGATGTTGAACAACGATTTTTAAGGAGCAGTGTAAACAAAGTATGTTTATATTAGTGATTCTTTGATGTGAAAATCTGTTCAGAAGGTGCCAGGGCACTATCAGAGAACATCATCAAGAACATCCCAGTGCATAATTCCGCAGCAGGCATTTTCTACTGTTACTCTGTGAGATTGCACCTTGTCTGTTGTACTCTGGGAATACCTGTTAAGGTGCAACAGTTAATGAACTTTCCAAAGAACCGAAGAGGTTCTTGCAAGAAAGGGAACTAGAATGGGGGAAGTTGCTCTGAGCTAGCTCTGTTAGGAACAACATGGGGCAAATTTTCAGACAGTCAGAAGTGATGCCTAAGAAAATTTAACTTCTACTTAGATAAGAAAGTTCTTGAGAATTGCTCAGGATCCGATAGTGCTGTTTAGATATCTTTTGATTGCAGTCCAGCCATTGATTTTGATGCTTCCTGCAGTCCCTACAGTATCTGTGTTGTGATTGCTGCTCAGCTTTGAAAACTGCCCTTTATGCTGGAGCCAGGTGACTACAGTAATTGAATGTGTGCTCCTGCCTGGCGTGAAGCACCCTAAGGGTCTAAATGTGCAGTTATGAGTGTGTGAACAAAACATCAGGAAGGAAGCTTAGCTGGCCGTTGGCAGTCCCATGATGACTCTGCAGCAGCTATCCAGACAGACTCTTCTTGTTTGTGGCAAATCTGAGAAACTTGCTCCACTGCTGTGGAGATCGAGCTGCCTCTCATTCCCTGCAGTTACCTTCAAGTGGTTCCCACTCTGGACACCAACGCCCTGCCTTGCTTGCTCCTTTAGCCTCCCAGGATATCTTACCATCCCCATTACTGCGTCTGCCCCCTTTGAGCCTCCAGGGCAAGCTAGGATGTAAGGCGTGGAAATTCATCCGTGTCCCATCCATGCACAGGCGCATTCTCCAGGGCCTGGAGGGCTGTTGGCAGGATGAGCCGCGCTGCCCAGCTTCCTCAGGGAACACAGCCCCCTGAAATGCCAGCGCCTCTGGCAGCGGCCAGCAGTGTGGGGGACTGCTGGGGCGCCTGCGGCAGCGTGGCCCCCAGCCCGCTCGCACCTAACAGAGTAATGACCCGTCTGGCTATTTCAGTATTTCTTGTGAATGTTTGTACGTAAGTATCAAGCGACTCGAGCCACAGAAAAATTCTTACGCTTTTTTAATAGATTAATTGCCCTTCTGAAAAATATCAGGTGATGTAGGCCCGATTTCCACTTTGTCCTACTTGGTTAGTTTTATAGTCGCTCATGTCTCTTGGTTTGTTCTGTGGGGTTCCTGACATAAAAAGCAGCTCCTAAAATTTCTAGTGTTTTATATGCTACTGCTAATTCTTCAGAGGAGACTTCAGACGCTCTGTTTCTCACAGGAAACAATAGTCCGCACTGATCAACAAGTGGATTATGATTTCAGATGAGAAATATAAGACAAGTCAAAATAATCCGTCAGGAACAAGTGGTGTTAGTGACATGAGGGGAAAGGGACGTGTGGAAAGTGAACTGTATGGTTTCAGATGTGTTTCTGTAAGCTATCGAACATTTGGAAACATTTCTGATTAAACCAGCTACTTTTTAAACTGGAGCTTAGGGTATCTTTTGTCTGCTTGTCTTTTCAGATGTGTAGTTTTTATTTTAAGCTGTATTTCATGCTGAAGTGATTGACTGAGTTCTACTAATATAAGCAAGCAGGGTGTGCCTTGGCAGTCCTGCTGACAAGGAAGACTTAGTTGGCATTACCAGTTGGATTTCATTAGAAATGTGGATAGATAATTTTGTCAAGAAGATTTCTGGTCTGCTTATACTTTTTTTTCCATATAAAGGAATAGACCACACAAGACAATTTAGGAAGATGTCAAATGTGTGGTGTTCATGTAGGCTGAATGCATTATTTCATCCATGTAAACAATACAGAGATGAGGCACATTGATGGAGCTTGGTCAGGACAGGTTTGTAAAATTAATTCAGCTGCTGACCACTGAGCCCCTAACATTAGTTCAACTTTCCAAGCTGTCCTTTTCAGGGCTGAAGGTTTTGGCTGCTTCCTATGAAATCTGGGAGTTTTATTAGTCAATACTGTAGGTACTGGGAGATCACAAAGTACTGCAGACCTCGCCACAAAACTGTGAAGTCCAGCATCGTGGTATCTCCTTCCATATCTCCAGCAGACTGTCAAAAGAGCCTGGAAAATTCATTAAATTACAGAATTTGTCAGAAATGGGACAGTGTTATGCAAGTATCACTGTTGGGCCAGGATCCAATCTCCTGTACTCTAGATTAAGTGGATAACTAGGAAATGCAAATAAAAGCTACCAACAGAGAAAGAGAGCCACAGCACAAGAGGAGAGCGAGGGATTTTCAAGTGAGGCAGAGGCATGGAAGAGAGGGCCAGATGTGTGAAATGGCTTGGAAGAAGTCACAGGGGGGCGACACTTTTCTGCTACTGTACACATATATACACAGGGCCATCCTTGTTTTGCACTGAGGCACTGCAGCCGTATGTAGAGAACCATAGAATGCTTTGGGTTGGAAGGGACCTTTAAAGGTAGTCTCATCCAATGCCTCTGCAGTTTGCATGGGCATCTCTAACTGGATCAGGTTGTTCAGAGCCCCATCTAACCTGGCCTTGAACACTTCCAGTGATGGGGCCTTGACAGCTTGTCAGGGCAACCTGCTCTAAGTGTTTCACTACCCCCACTGTAAAAAATTTCTTCCTTATATGTAATCTAAATCTCCCCTCTTCCAGTTTAAAGCCATTACCCCTTGTCCTATCAATCCACGTCCTTGTAAAAAAGTCCCTTTCCAGCTCTCTTGCAGGCCCCTTCAGGTACTGGAAGGCTGCTCTAAGGTCTCCCCTTGTCCTTCTCCTCCCCAGGCTGAGCAGCCCCAGCTCTCTCAGCCTTTCCTCCCAGCAGAGGGGTTCCAGCCCTCGCATCATTGCTGGGGCCTCCTCTGGCCCCGCTCCCACAGCTCCAGGTCTGTCCTGCGCTGGGGGCTCCAGAGCTGGATGCAGGACTCCTGGGGTGGGGTCTCACCAGAGCGGAGCAGAGGGACAGAATGTCCTCCTTCGCCCTATGCCCACGCTGCTGGGGATGCAGCCCAGGGCACGGTTGGCCTTCGGGGCTGCCAGCGCACAGTGCCGGGTCATGTCCAGCTTTTTATCCACCACCACTTTGAAGTCCTTCTCCTCAGGGCTGTTCTCCACCCCTTCATCCCCCAGCCTCTATTGATAGCAGGGGTTGCCCAGGTGCAGGACCTGATGACTATTAACTGTTAGTCTGAAAAATCAGGACATATTTGAGTGGACCATAAAAGTGATTAGAAAGCAAGGCTGTGGTGTACTTTGTGAGGGGGGTGTGTGGGTCTTTTCCCCTAAGATGACTGTCTCTTTGCAGCTAATAGAGCCTAGATGCTTGGTTTGGAGAGTTAATCAAGTTAAGATTTGTTTCCATGTATTAAAGGACTAATATAGGGTAACATCTGTCTCTTCTCCTTCCCTTCTTCTTCCCTCTCCAGTCATGTGTCTCTTCCATGAAGAAACAACAGCATTTCCATAAATAGTGTCTTGGGTAATGATTTCTGTCCTAGTGATACTGATGTTCAATTAACATGAGGCTTTCAGTATTCTGCAGCACTCTACTGCTCTGATAAAGGAGCCAAACAGAAGCACAGCAGTGTAGTTTCCTCTGCCTTTAATGTTGAAGTACTGCTGTCTTTGGAAGAACCTCTGAGGAAATCACTGAGATGTGAAGGGGAAACCCTCAGAACTAAGTCCTCTGGAGAGGACTTCCCGCTGCCTTTCTCACTCCCCTTCCAGAGAGGAATTCGCTTTCCGTTTCTGCACTGAAACCAGTTGGCAGCAGAATATACGCTGCTATTTTCAATCGTAGCTTGCCTAGAAGTACCTGTTCTGGGGAGGTGGAGTGCTGAGATTTTGACGGGGCGGGAAATATCTGTGGAAGATACCTGAATGTAAATAACTTAGAACACTGTGAGATAGATGTCACAGATTTTGTTTGTGTTGTGCTTCAGTTCAGGCTACTTGACCAGGACGAGTGAGGGAACAGTTCGGCGGAGCCGGTCACACAGCCTCAACTGAGTCCCAGTGTGAAGTCGGGGCGAGCCGCAGTGCACGTGTTTCCTAGGAAGACTCGTTTTCCCTTCCAAGAGTAGTGTGGTGTGATCCTGCTGTCAACAGGTTTGGCTCTGCATTGCCCCCCTGGGCTTTCCTGGCCCAGTGGCAGGTAGGGTCAGCCGGCAGGGCTTGGGAAGGAAAGGAGCTTGTCTGCCACAGGAGAGAAAGTCCAGCTGTGGCCTTTGGATGGAAAGGCTGGACTTTGATCTCTGGAACCCCGTGCAAGTCCCGGATGATCCGCGGTCTCTAGAAGAGCCAGGACTGCATCACGTAGGCTGCAGCATGCCAGCTGTGGATTACGCCTGTCAGGCTTACTGACCATGTGTGGGAAATAATCCCAGCAAGCACTCTTCTCCGGCGGGTCATCAAGGAGCTGTAATTGTGCACGAGGACTGGAAGGCCCACGTTTGAAGGGTGACTTCCCACCATGTGGTCAGTTCGCAGATTGACTGAATAGATACTTACAATGCTAGGAAAAATGGTAAGCAGGTGGCCTCTTAAAGTCTTCAGGTTGGACAGACACGAGGCTGTTGGCATACAGTAGAAGTAGTAGGCCAAAATGTTTGCTTGAAATTTGTATTCAATGTAACATTGGCCCTCCTTCAGCGTATGAAGTCACCAGAAGTCTTGCCAAAGATGTTTAAACCTTACCCTTATTTCCAGTGCTCCATCTTTAGCCTGAGGCTGCAACTGTGATAAAAGTCACCTCTCTCACTTCAGCACCCTTCATGATGCCAGTGTTCAGTTTTCTGTTTTTATTTTATCAAGTAAATAAGTATTGAGAGGAGAAAAGCCCACAGCGTGTCAGCCCCATGAGCTGCACGTGTAAGTCATTAAAGATGTGTCTGTCAAGCATCTCCTTTGTATGACTGATCCGGGACCAAACACATGCGAGTCTGTGGATAGACTTGATTCAGTCAACCAAAATTATAGGTTAGCTGTAGTTTTCCCCTTTGTATTGATGGCAGAGTTTTAATGTGGTCACAGTACGTAGTCACATGATTTACAATCAAATGGATTAACCGCTGACTTATGCTTCATGTAAGCCTTATAAATCCACGTGCATACCTTCCAGATGCTAAGCAGAGAGCAGTGAGACATCTTTAAGATGTATTAGTGAGGCTATTTTCCAATAGAAAATATACACGTGGGACTAAATCCTAGCGACATGATATTTAAGGAGAAATTACAGCAAAGATATGCTTGACAAGGCCCTATAGCTATATTTATAGGCAGTTCTGTCAAATTTAGGATAAACTTGTCTTTTGGGTTTTTTTGGGTTTTTTTTCCCCTTCTAACTGCATTTGCTGCAGGATTTTTCTGGTTAATTGTGGGCTGCCAGAGCTTTGCATGAAGACATCTGCACTGTGGTACCACCCTGTAATTATATGGGAAAAGATCTCCGTCTTGTGATTTTGCTGGTCGATGTACTTGCAGGACATTCTTCTGAGCATGGCAGGAGGGACGTGGCATTTGCACCAGCCTGGGCTGGAGCAGGAGTTCGGTTAAGCAAATCCACAAACTAAGAAGTAGGGGGAGGCTTGCTGCAGGGAAGGACTGCTCAAATGAGAGCTTTCACTGGCCCTTGAAGCCCCTGTAGGTGAGGGGCAAAGTAGGTGCCATTTGTAACAGCAACGGTTGATTTAAAAAATGTCTCGGTGGCAAAAAATGTTAAGAGGCTGGCTAGCATAACAGAATCACAGAATGGTAGGGGCTGGAAGGGACCTCTGTGAGTCATCTAGTCCAACCCTCCTGCCGAAGCAGGGTCACCTAGAGCAGGCTGCATAGGACCTTGTCCAGGCGACAGCCTACAGATTTCATCTCATTTTTACTTTGGTGTGAATAAATTAAGGAAAGAGCTCATTTTGCTCCTTTTGGAGAAGAAAGTGGCTGTAGATATTAGCACTAGTTGGCCCCTGGACACCTGCCAAACACAGCTAGTTTTCCAGCTGCCCAGAAGGTCAAGGAGTGGTAAGGGGAGGTTTCAGAAAAGCAAATACTTTCTTGTGTCAGCAGGATTGCTTCCTTGAAGTTGTTAGCATGGAAGTAAAGATGACCCCACAGCACAGGGGGTGATATGCTCATTTCAGTCCTTGCTGTTCAAGGGGAAGGCTGTTAAATTCTATGCAACTTGTTCCTTTTTTTTTTTTAAGGTGTTTGTTGATTCCGATGTAACTAGGTAGTCTGGTACAAAATAAGGATGTTCTGGTGTCATAGTGAACTGTGTATTTCCTTAGGGGAGGACTTGCGTAGGTAACAGAGTCTCTTCACCTACATCACTCAGGGAGGGAGAAGTGTTGTTTCTGAAGAGCAGAAGAGTCCAGTGTAGCCCTGGCCCTGTGGTTTGCATTGATGAGTGGAGCTGTAGGTTGTCAAAATGCGATGTTTGCCAAGGCAGTCGGACATCCCAGGGTGAGTACAGGTTATGTCTGTTGAGAACAAAATAACGCTGAGTTTTGTAGATTTGCTGGCCAAGATGGATCCTGCGTCCTGTGAGACAGAGCCCTGATCAAGGGGAGGATGCTCGGGTCGCTCTGCTGGGTTGTGCGTGCCTGCGCCGGGGTGCCTCTGCTCATCCACAGCGCAAGCAAGGAGGTCTGTTTTCCTCATTTAATTTCCCAGGCTGTTTTTGACAGCCTGTCTATGTGACCTCCTCTCAGCTGCAGTCCCCAGGCCTGTGACCAGCACGCTGTGCTCTGTTCGCTCAGCCAGCACCGTCCCCCGGCCATGCCTTAAACAGCAGCTTTGGACACATCTGGTTTGCTGAAGTTGAGCTATTTGTCTAATCCCAAAGCCACATGTGAGTCCCGTTTTATAATCCCCCCAAGAAAAAATGTAACTGCAAGAGGTTCTGCAACCATTATCAGCACTGAAGGGGTAACGTGGATTGTGTTTTACTCTTAGGTCAGTGGAAAATAGGAAAAGACTGGGAATTTGGAAAGTTATTTGGTTTTAATTTTCTGTAATTGTAAGAGGTCTTTTCTCTTTTTCTGTCAAAAGAAAACTAAAACAACAAAACGAAAACAAACTCCTCAAATTCAGAGACATGCAAATGAATCCTTTACTATTTTTACAGTCATTTTTCTCCACTGGAAAACAAATTATGTAAACAGACTTCTAAAAAGAAAACCCCTCAGAACTGGGCAGAGGAAGCGTTCCTCCAGTACAACTTGAAATAAAAAAAGCAGCACACCTGCCTCCAGCTGGTTTCCCTGCGACGCATATCTTGCACAGCCCCAGCTATGTGAAGTTGCTTCCAAGTCAAACAAGTAACAATTTTTAAGTAGCACCTAAAGAGGAACGATGCCAGGCATTGCCAGCAAAACCTCAGCCCCTAAAGGTTCCCGCTGCACAGGCTTTATTTTCCTTTCCCTGACCATTTGCACAGAGTTGTTAGTGATGGCCTGGCCTGCCTCCCTGTACACAGCAAACCAGTAATAAATAACAGGCAGCTGACACCCCGAGACACCTGCAGCACACCCAACACTGGGGGATTGTTCGTCCCGCAGGGCCCGGAGGCTGCTCCCGGCTGCCT
The DNA here is from genome assembly GCF_030867145.1 of Opisthocomus hoazin. Classification (NCBI taxonomy): domain Eukaryota; kingdom Metazoa; phylum Chordata; class Aves; order Opisthocomiformes; family Opisthocomidae; genus Opisthocomus; species Opisthocomus hoazin. The sequence goes on from NC_134418.1 coordinate 88,194,051, forward strand.
GTCGGCCCAGGCATGCGCGGCGAGAGGGAACGTCAAGTGGGACAGATCTGGGTCCCCCAAAGGTTGCTTGGCCAATTAATAGAAAATGTATGATATTTTTTTTTTTCTTTCCGTCAGAGGAAGAATGAGGATGACCACGATGTGAATACAGGGAGCCCTCTGTGCAGTGCTGCTGCTGTCTCAGGGGCAGGCTCATCTGTGGAAATCCGGTTGGTACAATATTTGGGTAGGCTTTGAGCAGTCCCGTTCACCGCCTTTAAGACATACCCTTATTGTTCTAGTTTCTCATGCCTCACCACTTATTTATTCATAAATTAGGTGTTTTCCAGGGAAAATACTTTGATGCCCTTCTGATGGAGCAGGTACAGGACAGTGAGCTGAAAAAAACAAACCCCAAACCCACCCCAAAATCCTTAAGCAATGTTTATGGACTTTCGAAAGTTGAGATTCTTGGGAAAAAAGGCTGCATTTCTTTTCATTTACTTTCCAGGCTGAAATCTTTTGCTAGTTTATCTACTGGTTTACCTGTCTAATAATTACACAGCTTTTGTATATTTTAGCAGGGTAAACAGAAATGTATGTTTTTAGTGAAACAGATAGGAAAGTGATTGGAATTTCTGCGTTTCTTCTGCTTGTTTTATTTCCTACGATGCTATGGGTGAGAGGCAAACGTGTGATTACTTTTGCACACTCAGAACTGACCGTATGTTCAGCTACTTGCAGTGACTTCTGCTGTCTGACCCACAACACATCCTTTAGCTCACAGGGAAGAGTTAATCAAAAAAACCCACTAGCCTAGTTTCAAAAACCCCCGGTTTAGGAAATGCTTGAGCTGCAGGTTGATGGGGTTCAGGATACTGTGCTGGGCAAGCAGCCTTAACACACCTGCCCTGTTGTTCTGTATTTTCCCAGACATTTATTGTTGGTCCTTTCAGGGACAGGAACAGATTTTGGTGGACTTTCATCTGCCAGTTTTCTGTTTGTGTGACCCAAGGACAGAGCTTTCCCAGGATTACACTAATGCCTTTACCATCAGCCAGCAAATCCCCTGTAACAAGTGGTATTTTGCCTTCATGTGTCCTTGTCATGGATGGACCATAGACCTGGAGCTTGTAAAGACTTGGTAGGATGCACTTACTGTTAGGGTACAGTTCCCTGAGTTTTTATATCAACAGGGTACAGAACAAGATCATATCTCTGGTGTAAGTCAACGTGTCATGTGGCCACAGTAGTCTCAATCCAGAAAGGATGCCTTTCCTGGCTCATTCAGCCAGACTTGGCTATTTCTATTCACTTACAGGCTGCAGATATTGGCCTCTGTCAAAAGCAGGTAGCACAGGGGCCTTTGCCAAACCTGGTGCTTGTGTGTAATGGAGTTATCTCAGCCTCTCTAGCTCTTGTTGTGGCTTTTGAGGGGCTCCTGCACAGCCTTGTGCCCTGGTAACACCACCTCTCCCTGCCCCTCGGCCCCTTGCAGCACAGTGGGTTCTGGAGCAGCCCAGGCTAGTGAGTTCCACTGTCACGGTGTGCTCAGGAGGGTGTGTCTGGGCTTCTTCCAGGCACAGGGATAAGGATGCTTTTTCCTCACACGTCTTCAAAAAAACTTGCAAGATATGAGTCAGTCAGCTTTCCTCCCAGTGATTCTTGAGTTGAGATTATTTCGTTCTGTTGGAGATGCTTGAGGTTGCATATCAAAGTTACTATTATGATAGAGCGTCAGCCATAATGGTGACTTGGAATGTGTGTGTGTGTGTGTGTGTGTGTATGCTTGTTGACATGCAAGAACCACCGACTTGATACTGATAGTAAAATATGTGGCTATGAAACACACTCTGAGCTGGTGTATTTGAAGTGAAATGAGAGGAGAAGCTAGTGGTGCTTTTTTCCTTCAAGTTTGTTTCAGTGCTACACTAATGTTGGCACTGAAATGGCAGAAAAAAAAAAAAAGGGTATTCAGCTGAGGAAAACGAGAACTGGTGAAAGTTTAATACAAGCAGAGCTCAAACAGAGCTCAGCAATGGGGCAAATACTGAGAAAATGGTGAAACCATCCATGAATTTCAGTAGATTTCACTAGGGACTTACCTACAAGGCAGTTTGTTTTACCAAAATAAGTTTCAAGGATGCTATTGTAAAATAATGAAATGTCCTGGAAGGTTTTGATTGACAAAGGATACTTTTTGTGAAGTTTTCCTTGTTCTTTAGTCTGTTTTTCCAGACTTTTTCCTGTGCAAGGCCATCCATGGCTGTAGCACTGGGGTAGGTACTCAGCCTATGCTTTTTCTTGGGTCTCCCCACAACAGGGAGCTGCGGTGGCCCCACATCCCCTAAATCCTTCATCCTTCCTCTTGGCTGGACGCACAAAAAAATTGTACACTGGGCCTTGTAAGAGGAATTTGGAAGAAGCGTACAGGAACTCTGTTTCTGCAGCAGGCACAAAGTGTCGTCATGAGCGGCTAGAAAACCAATGTTTTTCATTTCACCTGCCGTGGGGTGACGGTAGGGATGATGTGGTGATATGCGATGCCCTACTGTGGGGCGCAGCAAGGTTTGGAGGAGTCGCGCGCTCAGCCAGCACCTTTGGGGAGAATGGGGCTCAGAAAGGTTTTGTGTAGGTTCGAGAGAGCGTGAACAGGCTGAGATGGCAGCTCTTCTGGGTGTTCTTGGGTGTTCTTCCCTCGGCTTTCGGTCTTCATGTACTAAGTTGGGTTTTGGTTTTGCCTTTGTATTTCTGAATTTACTGAAAGGCTTGTACTGTTCAGTAGCTTTAAAGAAATGCTTGCTTCCCAAAAAGGTTTCATGAAGCATCTGCAGTTCTCTTTTTTGATAGGTCTTAAATAAAAGCAAGCCTTCTCTCCCCAGTTCTACACTTAAATTCAGCTGGGGTGAGGGGTCCTGCACTGGCTGGCTTTTCTTTTTGGTGTTCTTTTGGTTTTTTTGCTTTTCTTTCTTGTTGTTTTCTTCTCTACCCCCCCTCCCCCCCTTTCCTTACATACAGACAACTGCCTTTATACTTCTACTTTTTTCCTCCTGAAGTCTCTTCGTTTTGCTCAGAGCATTACTTGCAGTAACTATCCCATATTGACCCACAGAATGAACGCTCCTCTGTCAGGAGAACATGCCTTGTTCAATGTTAGCTGAACCCAAAAGCTGTGGCTACCTTCTCACTGCTAGCGCTGACTTCTTATGTCTGTCTGAGCGAATTTTATGTTCTGTGTGCTTTCTGGTTTTAATAAGCTCCTTTATTTTAATGCTAACAGAATTAATATTAACTCACACTCTCAGCTGGCTGTTCTCAGCCAGAATATTGTTTTCAAACTGAGGCAACACCCTGTTTACATAGATAAGCAAATTCACAGTCCACAGAGCTTCTTCCAGTCAGAGCAGCTGCCAAATACTGAACAGTAAGGGACTGGGAAGCACACGTTAAACATGCATAGCAAACATTTCTTTTTCAGAAGAGTAACCAGATTTTTTTTTTCTTTTTTTTCCTGTAGAGTTGAAAGCTAGAACATCTGTTTCTTGGCCAGCCATTCTTTCCCACAAACGCTGCTGCCCAGGTTCAAAAAAGCTTGGTTATGTTGTGTGTGTATGCGTCTCCGTGCCTGTGTTTCTGAAGGATGCCCAGCCCCGCACCTGGGGTGCACAGGGAGCTGCCAGACACGGCACAGTCTGCTATGTGCCTGCCACCAGCGCCGCGGGCCCCAGGGCCATCACCGCGTCCTCTGCCCGAGGTGCAGTGCTGAGGCATCGGCCACAGGCCGGGGGTCAGTGGGACAGGGCAGCTTTCTGCACTCGGAATCGGTCAGGGGCTGCTCTCGTGGCATCACTGGAGAGGCGTCTGGCTGGACGGGTGAAAGCAGTGGGGACTTGCCTTCGGCTTCTCAAACAGTTTGGCCCCAGGACAGAGAAACGCATTTTCCATATCTCAGCTGCTTATTTAAATTGTTGTAATAAGTCAGCTACTTTTCTTACCTCCTCAAACTGCAAAGGTGTTGGGGGTCTGGGGGGGAAATAACGTACAGGCTGCGTGCAGCAGAGCAAGGGTTGAGTCCGGACTTGCGTACCCGACTGGTGAGAACAGCCCTGCTCCCGGGATCTTTCTGAGGTGCTTCCGCTTTGAAAACGCCCCCTGCATGCTCCATCTGATGCCCTTTGCCTGGCACATAAATGCACAGAATATGAATGAAAGCATGAAGTCCTTCAGCACAGCAGTCTTCTGCTTACCTCAGTGAATGGTATACTGTATCTTACAGCTGAGGTGTTGGGCCTTGAGTAATAATTTTAGTAGCTGTGTGGTCTGCTCTCAGTGTTATTCCTGCAACACCAGCATGAACTAGGTCTCTGTGAACCACAGAAGAGTTTTACCATTTGGTACAAAGTACAGCACACGCATTGCTTTATAATATGGCACAGTTTTTATCTCTCTGTTTCTACTAACTAAATAAAAAATCCAAGAGTACTTCTGAGTGTCCCAGGTTAGCATCAGGCAGTACTCTCTGGGGCTGGAATCCACTGTCTAGGTACTGAACAGGGAAAGCATATAGAGATGCTATCTAACTCATATGGTCAGAGCTTGAAGATACTTTAAGTGAGAGAAAACCCAAGACAGACATAAATTTTATATTTGTGTAAGCGCGTGTAAGGATCTCTTCTTTTTTCTTTCTTTACGTGTGGATTTGTTTTTTTTTTAATTTGCATTTACCTTCAGACCACATGCTGCTTAATTTGGACAGGTGAGAAGAAAGCAGACTAAAGGCTACTGTGCTTACTCTCAAAGTCCTTAATTTTTCTTCTTTTGTACAGTATATAGGTAGGTCAACGATGCATGTTTCCCAAAAGCCTGCTTGGCATTTTTGAGCACAGGAGAGGGAAACGGAAGTAATTTCAGACATTTTACAAATTTTAGAAATGTTTCAAAGTTAGCATAAGTAAGAAAATGGCATTTCTAGATGAAATCTGGGCATGTGCATAGAGCAAGTTTTAGGCTTGCTTTAGTGGTGGTTCAATCTCTGTACTAAAAGGACAACATGTTTTTACTGTGTACTGCTCCCTTCACCCAAAATCAAATTGTGCAGAAGATAAAATCCCAAGCTGTAAGCCTATGTTTTATGGTATTTTCACTCGCAGCTAGCCAGAAGAACAGGTCAGCAATTTATTCCTGCTTGCAACGCAGAAATGGTAATAGCATCTGGTTTAAAGACGCAGAGATGAAGTCCTTTCTGTGACTACTGTTATGCACTGGTATTTCTATTAGATGCAACGTGATCTGCAGGTGGTAAATAAGGCCAAACACTACGCAACAAAAATAAATTGCTGCTCATTAAAAATATATTTCAACTGGTAATGTATTTTACGCCTGTCCCTTTCAGCCTAGTTGTGCTTGTTCCTCTGGGTCTCCACCTGTGATATTGTCCACATGAAAAAGCTTCCTCAGTGAATTAGTAACTGAGTCCTGAACATTGTCTGTCTTTACTTTCCTGTTATCTACTTGCAGTTTGGCATGCTATTAAAGGACTCTTATTACAAGACTGTTTCACCAGACTGCAGGACTGGTCTCTTTATATTCCCATATATTCTCTCTCCTCAGCTACACTGCAACTGAACACATACGCATTACAAGAATTTCAAAGAAAGCTGAATCATGACTCGCTGTAGTTAATTTGCTATCTCGTAGGTCCCAGTCTAGCAAAGCCCCTGGTTAAAAACCAGCTGAAATTACTGTGTTGAACATGCCCACAAACTCTGCTGAGGAGGCGCTGAAAGAAAAGCATGTATTAAAATGTTTTCTTTCAGAGTAGGAAGGTTCTGCTCTAAGAATACAGGAAATGCAAGGGTTTTGGGAAAGCTAGAAGTTTTTGTAAGATAGTTGGCACTCATAGCTTTTAATCTCCCAAAAGAAGTACCTGTTGTTTTTGCCCCTGCTAGGGATATTAATTGATCTTACCAGCAGTATCAGCCCTTGTTGTACGCTTTGCTTGCATCGAAAAAAGGTCTGGGCTCTGCAGAGCTCATTTGCAGCATCATCTTATGCAAAAATGAAGACAGCCTTCTGGTATGTGGGAATTATCAGAAATTTGAGGTCTTTCGCTGAAGGCTTATCTGTATCAATAGCTCTTCTTTCACAAGCAGCATTACTCAGCAGCACACTGAGACCACAGGTTGGACTAACCCCATAGTAGGCAATGGAGGGCAGATACTCATACCAGTTCCTCCAAGACAAGAGTGGGGCGAGGAGGAGTGATGTGTTTGGCATGTCGCTTGGTTCCACCCTAGTGCTCTAGCCAGAGAGAAATGATCCTTCAGGAGTGGAATATTTCAAAGAGACAGATTTAGCTTAATGTGAGGAATGTACTTCTTTCTAGTAATGATAACAAAACAGGAAAAAATGCAAACAAATTCTCCTCCAACCTGGCAAGTCTGATCAGCGCTCACTGGTGTCAGTGGAATCAGGTCTTCTGTCTTTGATGAACCTTGAACCTGTCTCACAATGCACACAAATATACCCCAAACGATGGGCAAGTCGTGGCATTTAGGTGTCTGTGGTAAGGTCTTGTTGGGAATCAAAACCAGTTTTGAGAAACATGATTCAATGTATGAAGTAACATACAGGAGTGAATCATTGGCAGGTGGTGTTTGGTTTTTTTCTTAACAACTTAAAAATTCACAAATGGAACTAGACCCCGACACAGACAATATTTTCTTGGATGTTGTGTGGAAATTGTGCACAGAATTGTTTGTTTCCTTTAAAGATAAAGGTGGAAGGCCTTCATGGTTACACAGTCCTACCTTTTAAGCAGGTGATTTTAGTAGCTTTTGAAGCATAGCTTGAACATGCTTCAAAAAACAGGAAAACCCAATACCCAAATCAGTCCAGTTATGGCCCAGACTCTTACCCAGCCTAAAGCTAGCGACGTATAAGGAAGCTGGAAGCAGGAGGTAAATGTAATTTGTACCTCTTCTGAAATCCTTCTATACTCCCTCAGCTGTATATAATGGCATTAATATAGGCGAGAATCGAGTCTGCAGTGTTTGTAAATGATACCCAAAGGAAAGTTGTGTTTGTGTTTTTCCTGCCTGTGAACAGCTTTTCTGGCTTTCCTTCTTTTCTTTCGTGGATTTGGAGCATGACACAAAAATCACACACTATTGTTTCACTGCTTTGAATGAGCTGGATGAAGCAGCCCTCAGGTTGCTATTCAAATCAGAAGTGTGTACAGGAGGCTGGAGTGGATCTTTCTGGTGGATTGGGTGAGTGCCATGAACAAGGCCCACCAGGTACATACAGTATTTGGCAATATACGGATTTATAGCAAGCAGTGTGTACCATAATGTACAACTTGTAAAAGTTTTGTAGTTTGAACTCTCAATCAAACCCCTTAGTGCTTGAAGTTTCTACCTGTGCTGGAAGAACTCAGAAGCTGATCTTCTTTCCAGGTTTGTCCTCATCTAACTGGCCTACTTGCAATGTTTCTAACTGATAGCATAGGACCTAATTGTGGGCTGGGGGAAGTCAGTGCAAATTTTTAGTTGATTTTGGTGATTGCTGGGTGGGAGAAACACACTTATCAGAATGCTCTGGTAGGGCTGTGCATTACAAGGCAAACACTGATGGCAATAGGATTGTACAAATATTCCATGTAGTTAAGAAGATCAGTAAATGTCTGGATAAATTGGTTATTCGCAGTGGTTTGTTGGGTTTCTTTAATCTGGCTTGAAGTATGGCAGGGTGGTATTAGTCTGTTCCAAGGATCACATACATACACTCCTGAAGAAGGTGCCCCTGTATTTGGCATAGCCAAGTCAGCTCCTTGTAAATGTTCTGCTTTTGTCTCTAGGAAGCAGGAGATGTGGATGGTTTTGGAATAATCAGAGCATTGGCATCCCACAGTATTTGTCTACTGTAAGAACAGATCACTGGAGGTGGAAGCAAGAAAGATAAGCAGGGAAATTTAGGGTTCCACATGACAGTTTCCTGATCTTGAATTTTATCCACTGCCTCAGCCTCTCCCCCATGGAGAGATTTCTATTTAAGTAAATAAATAAATGTAAATATATGGAGAGATTTCTATTTATCCCCTATAAATATTGCATCTCCCTTCTCTAGCGTGTGACCAGAAAAGAGGGAACAGGATCTCTGTGTTGCTAGATGGTCATTGTAGGTCCCTTCCAAATGAACTATTATGTTCTGTTCTGTTCTAATTTGCTCCAAGTTGTTGTAATTATAAGTCAGTTTACCCCACTTGTAAGTAGGTTCTGGTTTTAGGCTCAAAAGCTATATGTACCTTTCAAACACCATCTTAAATTTAAACTTTTTCACCTTTCACCATATAATAAGTTCCTGAAAACGTGTGGATGGATGTCAAGTACAAACTCTGTGCTTAATGGGGTTTGTTGTGTTAGAGCCGAATCGGAAGAATAACGAAGAGACTTTTAGGAGGTTATCCTGTTTGTGGGTTTTACGGTATTTTTATTCTCTCTTTCAGTTACTTTTCAGTCAGGAGCTTTATCATTTTAGGAGGAAAGAGTGCAAATTTGTTCAAGTCTTCCCAGGGGCAAAAAGGTGTGACACAATTAAAAAGTTTAGAATAACTGAAGAAAATTCAAGCTGATTCATAGTTTAATGAATGGATGCTTATAGGTGGTTAGAAATGAATCACAGATGAGAAAAGAAGAGAAGCAATGTTGACAGATGAGAAGGATCAAAGGCCTTGAGTTTTGAGGAGGAGGCCTCAAAAGCGTACCTTTAACATAGAACATTTTTGTTTAGATATTCCGTTTGCGTTCTTAAGAGTCATAAAGCAGTTTTGATGGTAGTCTCTTTGCTTGCCCGTAGTTCTGTGTTGATTTATAGCTGATAATATATGAACATTATTTTAGGAGATTAATTTTATAAGCAGAAGAGCCTTGAAAGGTAGCCCTCCGTTTAACATTGTAAATAATACTGTAACATGTGCCAGCTTTTTAAAATTATTAGATCCTACTGCATAAGTCAAGGTTCATTTAAAACTAGTTTTTCTGAAGAATGATGAATCTTTTTCAGATGCATGATATACAACTAGTCTTGTATCTAAGCATGGGTGCAATGTACAGTTGCCTTGCTGTGTGTGAGGGACAGTCTTGTTTTTCTCATTGCCCCAGACCTGGCTCTCCAGACACAGAAATCAGTTGTTCAAAATGGGGGGTGCTGAGGATAGGGAGGAGACGTGTATTTTGAGATGGTCAGATGTATTGCAGGCAATTCATCTGGCTCTTCCTGTCAACAGTGTTGATGGTACAAAATTGCAAAATGAGCAGCACATATTTTGATGGAGTTAAATGTGAAATGGGAAAAAGAAACATGTCTTAAGTATAACAAAGGCTTGCCAGCTAAACCATTGCACTCTAGAAATATGCTGCTGTTAAAATAAAAAAAAATTGTTTTGAAAGAGTTCCATGTGGTATTGTTTCCATTTCCTCTGCATTCAAAAAAGAAATATCACTTGATTTCAGTTGAGTACAAACAAACACGTACAGCTAACAAATACTGTTATACCTCACCTACCCAATAACCTCTAAGCTCAGCGTTTCATTTTTCTTATGTGGATCCCAGAATGCAAGAACCCTTCTGTCTTGCAAGTCTGCACTCATCCTGCCAGGTCTTTTTGCTTGCCGTGTTGTGGTAGTGTGTCAAAAAGAATTGTCTGCTACCAACCTATTCTCTGTTCAGTTGGAAAATAAAGCAAATAAAAGATGAGGGACTAGAGAGTAAATGGGAAACAGGGTTTCCCAGCAACAAGTGCTATAGAAAGCCATCCCATCAGCACCTTTGTCTTTGACATGCATCTCAGCAGCAGCAGAGATGTTCTTCCAAATGTTACAGCCCTAAGGCAGAAAGTAATCTCTTGCAGCCAGAATTGCTGCTGAATGTGTTGCTGTGCTCGAAGTGCCTCAATACCCACTTCAACTCAGCTCTGACACATGGAGGTACAGCAGCTAAATGGGTAATACGTCCTCATACTTGTAGCTACCCTGCTTTATTTAGTCAGCTTTATTTCTAGGCACAGATTTTGTTTTGCTGTTTGTTTTTTTGTATTTAAATTATCAGATTTTTGCTCTGCAACTCATTAGCTGTTGGGAATGAAACAGTACGGGGGTTGTCTTGCAAGAGAGAGAGCTGGCAAAGTCTGCTCTGTTCTCTGGTCATAGCACAGAGTAGAGAGGTATATGGTAACCAGTTTCCAGTTGGTCATCTTTCTGAAAAGCTAAAAATCTACTGTAAATATGAAGTTGAATAAGTTTTGCTTTGGCTGTAGGGGTGCATCCCAAATGACATTCTCACCCTTCCTACTTTGGTCCAGTAATTAGTGCATGGATAGTATCATTGCAGAGTGGCCAGACAAAACCACCCTTGTTTAAAAATAGGTGTCCAACAGCACTAGACTGCTTTAGGGTTGTGCGCATGGGGCTGGCAGGTACAGCCTGGGACCTGTGGGAAAACCCTTCCGAAGTGGCAGTAGGAGACATGGGGAATATGTGAGGGCACGTTATGTGATGCTGCTTTTATATTTATTTTTACTGCAATGCTGCCAAGCATGTGTTAAGAATTTGCCATAATTTAAGTGTCTTAACTCCTAACAGAAGCTTGGACCAGGTGAAGTTGAAAATGTTTATATACTCTCTAAATATGTTTTTATACAGAGATCTGTGTGCATATGTATGTTTCTATTCTTCATTTGTACGAATGAAATTTGCCTTTGTGTTTTCCAGTCCATAATCTTCATTTGTGACCAAAGTTCTCATCGCTAGGAGGTGTCTGCATACATTGACTGTGCACAGAGACTGACAACAGATGATTTTGAAGTCTGCTTCAGTGGGAAGAAAAGACTTTTCCCTCGGAACACTGATCTGAGGTATTTATCTTGACTTTATTTATTTGTTTGCATTTAAGCAATATCTAGAGAAAGATTTAAGTGTTTTTGAGTAGCAAGATAGCTTATGAAGGTGTTTTTCGCTGAAAGGCATCACCATGGATCAGAATTAGTTGTGGAGAACAGCTTTAAGAAGGTTCCCTGTCAGGTTTATTTAGTCCTGAGCATAAAACTTAACCAGGACATTACAACCATCACCTGTCTCTGCATCTCTCATTACCCTGAGGAGTCTGTAAATAGTGGCATGCTTTCATCAGTAAGAACACATTTCTGGAGATGCCACAGGACACATAGCTGCAGTCAGAACATCTCTAGCTTTGCCCGCTCTCCACGGAGTCCAGGGGAGGATGCTTTTCTTTGAAAGTGGGCTGCCTGCAGAGGTCTTCTGGTGGCAAATAAGAATGAGAAATATAATCAGTGAGCTTTTTCACTGAAGAATATGTTTTCCTTAAAATATATCCTGTGCCTGAGTGTCTGGAGAGACATGTATGAGAGATGTTTGTGCACTTCTGTTGGTGAAGGCCAAATTGAAGAGGCTCGGTGCAGCAAAGACTGCAGTCTGACTGAGGTCTGGGACCGTGCTTATCACTGAAGCAGGGTGTGATATGGCAGGAAAAGATGGTAAAAATTTCAGTGGGCTGGTGATGTGAATCATTATGGGAGTCTGCTCTTCCCACGTGTTAGAAGGTAAGAACTTTCAATGGCTAGCTGCAATGTCATGCGTAGTTACTGTCTCCTGGCAAAAAGGTGTGTCCAGTACAAAGGAGTTAATGCATTTTCTGAGAGTGGCTTTCTGTAATGCAAATCACTGCAAACACTATTCAGTCAAATTCTGATAAGTGTTATAGAGAGAGGGTTGGAGGGGACAAGTGGGCTGGTGAAGGTTTTGTGTTATCGTTCATGGGACAGCAGATGTCAGTAATGAGGCAGAGATACTGAAATCGCTAGGCTTTACCTGAGATGGGAGGTAAAGATCCTGGTTTTATACTTCTAAGTCACAGGGATGAGCAGACAGTTGCTGTTTGTGACAGATTTACGAACAGGATTGAACATAACATTTTGTCTGCTTTGCATGTTATGTCCTTTCTACATATTAGGATTTTATTAGTGACTCATAAATAAGCCTTTGAAATCATTGTTGTCATATGCAATAAGAAATGTCACTGTTGTATCCAGTACATGTGCTTAGTCCTGGCTATTCTGAGTTGAAAAAGTCTCAATTAGTGTATGCTTCAACCTCTTTTTTCTTTTCTTTGTGTCAAAACTAGGGTACACTGCAAACTTCATGGACAGCTCAGTATGCTTGTTCATTCTAGTGGTAGAATGTAGCTTTAGGTGATATTTCCTTTTACCTCTTTGTTAAAAGAAGGGGGGAGGGTAGATCATTTCTTATGTATGCAGTTTTATAACTGGAACGTAACCCATTCAAAACTGCATTTGAACTTTCCAGCTGAACTTAAAGGGAAGTTCAGATAAAGCATATGCAGTGCCAGGAAGGCTAGTTTGTTTTATTTATATATATATATGTATGAATGTATGCGCTGTAGTTAATGAGGTTCATATACAGATATGTAATTATATATAACTATACCTATATATACTGAAGTCTTGCTACATTGTACACTGGCTAAAGAAAAAACCTCCACTTTCTGGTTAAATGATGTGGTTCTTGATGCATCACATGTACAAACTGGCTTTTTCTGAAAGCCCTATCATGTCACAGAAAATCTCTAACCACGTTTATGTGTTCTGTGGTCCACTGGAGTTGTCGAGTGCCCCATTTTGCATCAGTTAGGTGTCTTCAGAGCAGCGCGTTTTGTTACCACCATATCTCTCATGGTTAACGTGGAGAGTGTTACTGGGCAGATAGAAGACAGGTATGAAGAAGCCCAGGAGGAAAGACTTGGCTAATACTGTACTGATTTAAAGATTCTTCTTGGCAGAGAAATTGCCATGTCTTCTGAAAACCTGTTTGAGTAGATAAAATCCTGTTTCTTAGTTGGAGTCTTAAATTTGAACTTCACCTGGTCGGTCGTATATTTGTAGTTGCATGTCAGGTTCAATACAGCTTTAGGATTAGACAAGCTGTAATTACGTAGGCTGTCATCAAAACTGTCTTGAGCCATTCTTCAGTAATCTAAAAATAATCTTCTCACAGGTAATTGTTCATTTGATGGTCACCTCTCATCTTGGCAGTGTTGTTCCTCTGCCTCTTTATTTTCTACCCAGCTTCTTCAAAATGTGTCAAGAATGCTGTTTGTGAATGGGGATAATTTGACTGTAGGTATAATTTTGTGCCTTCAGGTTTGAATTTCTTGTCGAGCTCCAAATCTAAGTCTTTTCATCATATTTTTCTTGCCGGGGTACTTATGCATTTAGGCAGGTATAAAAATGTCTGACTGTAGATCTCATATGTACTTCTCAAGCTGAAAGACTGAATGATTTTTCTAGCAAAAGTGGTTGTTCCTAAAGGTCGTCATATCAGTTCAAGTTGTTCCAAAATTCTGCCTTCTGAAAGAACAAGTCAGTTTGGGAAAATGCCTCACTCAGAGCTTTGCAAAGCCCTTACTCTTGGTCATATTTACTCTTAGTCCCTTAGGAGACTGTAAATCTTGGATTTTGCGGGAGAGGTTAGTATCTTGTGCAGAGCTATCAAATTATCTTTTAAATATGGAAATCCATACTTTGCTGCAACACATTTTTTCCTTAGCCGTCTGAGGCTGCCAGAATATATTAAACTTGGTCTTAAGTACCGTCTGAATCAGTTTCTTGTTCATGATACAGAGTAAAAATACTGTACGATTAAGTTTATGTGATGTTCGTGCGTTAAATCTGGTGGGTAGTATCAGAGGTTCTTGTATTTGACCCTCTGAGTATTTTTGCCATTTTATTGCATTGTCCTGTCGAGGGAGTATTCTTTATATGATATAATCCTCATTTGGCTTCAGTTTGTTAAATGAAAGGAATGTGTTAGGCAGTAAGTTCTTAAGAGGTCTGGAATCTGGACTGTAATTGAACCCATTCACTCTCAGCTGATTTTGTAAACTGATGAGAAACAAGTGTAATACAGTTTGTTCAAAGAAAATGGAGAATGTTCACTCTATGGAATCATACCAAAAAGTTCTCTGAATGAAGAAGCACAGAGCAAAAGATGAAGTTTGGGCTCCGTTCTGTCTGATCAGCTGCACTTTGAGTGTCTCTCGTAGTGAATGAGGATGATGTAAACATCTTGCAGTAAAATTGTAATATTGCAATTTTGTGTGAACTCATGCCCTGTTTTTCCTGTGGCCATGTGCTGGATATGGTACTGTACACTGTAGTGTTTTATCCTCACACTTGGTTTGTGGTTGCAGTGTTTTCATTTCTTCTTGCTAGTGTGCACATTCTTTTCTAAAACAGAGCCAGGTAAGGAGCCATTTACTGTAGAACACGAGTCCTAGATTCTCCCCTGAGCTAATGGTCTGAAATCACTTACTTATCAGCAGTGAAACTCGTTTGGTTTTGGCCCTGGCACACATCAGTCTGAGCATGGGAGGTCCGGCATTCAGGGCTTTGTGGTGATGCACCTTGTCTGCAATAGAGGTGCATCATGACACACAGCATGTTGCTCTTTGTATTGGCAAGAATCACCCCATCAGCTTCTGCCCTTCTCCTCTTGTAGTTCAGCTGTGGTCTGTTTTGGCTGCAAGTGGGTGCAGCATTTGGCAGTCATTCATTAGCTGGGGTTGGAATTCCCTCCTGTTTTATTGTCAGGTATATTCTAAGATACGATCTGTTAATCTGTAAAGACCTGTAGGCCAAATCATGGCCAGCAGTACGTTCCCAAGTGTGGGGCATGAGGCAACTTCTCACTTCCCTGCTGTATGCCGTGCCCCACAGACTTGAGAGCAGTGGGCAGAAGAATGCTGCTCCTACCCTGCATAGCCAGGTGAGAGCTGAGGGGGAAGAAGTCACGTTTTCAGGCTTTGCAGCACAGGCACTCCCACCATGGCAGGCAGAAGATGTGCAGAGAACTTGTCCTCCCTCGAGGAGCTGGCGGCGGGAGCTGAACCGAACTTCTGCTGCGCCCCGAGAGCGGTGAGGCAGGGGCTGTGGTAATCCCAGAATCCAGCCCGAAGCCTTGGGGAATTGTTTCTCCCAGCCAGGGCATGCTCTGCAAATTAATTGATTACAGCAGCTAGAGGTAGGAGCAGGTCAGGTGCATCAGGCAGTGTGAGCCTGTGCCTGATGACACTCGTCACTGTGGATTTCCTTCCAGCTTTCAGAGAGCAGGATGCTGAACAGGTGTTTTGTGTTTCCTGTTTTGTTGATCAGCAGGGATGTTTTTGCAAATATGTCAGGAGGTTGTCCTTGTGTTGAAAGGCCCTCAGTGAGCCCTTTCTCCAGTTGCCCCGGTGGTGCATTTGCTTTAGTTGGCTCTGAAAGGGAAATTTGTTGGTATCTCACTCTTGGTGTACGTCTGCGGACCCCACTCATTGTCCATTTAGTGTGTCACTCTCCAGCTGCCCCAGCTGATGCAAGAGAAGTCAGCTTCTCAGTGGTGTTGAATGCGTGCAAGTCAGAAGCTTATTAGTGTCTCTAACGATGGGATGCTATGGATGTAGATGATGAGTTAAGTCCACACTTCATTTCAGGAGAAAGGTAAAAACATTCGGAGTTTCCAAAATGTGCAATCTCCAATCCTGGAGAGGATTAGACAGACTCCACCCCCTAATTTGCAGGGATTACTATACTGCTAGTAGTATTACAGTGTGAAAGAATTCAGGGTTGAGAAAAAAAAAATACCTCTCTTCAGTACTCCACTTTTGTAAGGACTTTACTGTGACTGATAGAGTAAATTTCATTGGATCTTGTAGAAAAGAGATACTGGTTTCAAACAGTTTGATGAGGGCAGTACTTTATTTTATAGTTCACAAAAAGTAGATATGGTTGTTTTCAGTTGTTTGTCATCATACTTAATGTTTACGAAATCGTCTGGGTCTTTGGTTACAACTCTGTGTGTTGACCAATATGCCAATAATACCAAGCCAGTTGCTGTTGAGACTTTGGGCGAATGGGTGGCAAAGGGTGCAAAACTAGGGAGCCCAGATGAGAATGAAGCCAGTGAAGGCTGGAGTCGCTCTAGGTGTGTCGGCTGGAGCCTTTCTCTAGCCATATGGGGGGGGGGAAATGATGTTCTTGCTGTTTATCTGTGACTCAAGTCCTTTCCTCGTAGAATGGTGTTCATCATATATGAGACTTAGTGTCCTAACTCACAAATAGTGTGGTCTGATTTTTGAAGATTGTAAGTAGCTATGCTATTGTTCCTTTCAGTAGTATTTATGGCTTAGTCAGTCACCCGTTAGGTTCCTACTTTTGCATGTTGCTGTCTCACATTTAGCATCCAGGATTTTTTGTCATAGTCTTCACATGTTTTGGAGATGCAGTGGTGGCATTGTGTCACAGGAGGAGTGGCAGCGCAGAAGTCCAGGGATAATGCTTAACTGCTGCTTAGGTATGGAAGGCAATGGAGAGCGAGTGGCAGATAGACACGTAGGTAAAAAGGAGAGTACATTCAGACTTGACGTTTGCATGTGTGAGAAGAAAATTCCATTGCTGCCAACCCAGTAAATGTTTAATTTGGAGATGTATGCTTCCACACCTGGCTTGTATTTAAATACAGAAAATACTACTTTTCACTTTCAATTTCTCTCTTTTTTCAATTTTTTTCAGTTCAGACTTCAATCTCATGAGAAAGATGAAGTCTCTTTAGAGGAAAAATTAGTTTTTTAAAGCTTTGAACAGACTAACTGTATACATTTGAAATAGGAAAATGGAAACTACAAATTGCTAACAGGAGAGAAAAAGTTGTAACATAGGGAAAAGCGTATCTTGCCCTCTTTGTCAGTGCAGTCATACTGCCACCAGAAAGAACAGAACAGTTGGAAAAACCTCTCAGAAAGTAGAAATTGGCCAAGCGCTTGTCTGGAATGTGATTTGGGTTGAAGCCTTGGTGTGCAATTTGGGAATCAGAAATGATTCATGGCTGTTTACATGTGAAGACAGTGTTATGATGCATAGACAGATGCATAAGGCAATCAGACCTAAACACAATTGCTCTTTCTAGTCTTGCTGATTCCCTGTAAATAAAGGGAACAATTTTGCAGTACTTCACTGTGCGTTCCCTTATTCCAAGGGAGCTCTGTAGGCCATCAGATCAAAACCTATATATCTTGTCTCACTACATAGCCATGTATCTTCCCACCAGCCTGAGTTCTCTTTTAATGTGGACCAGAAATGATACTGAATTAATCTTTGCAATGCTGACAATAGATATGTGCTGGTGCTGTCGGGCTGGTTTTTGTCAGGCTCTTCTAAAGCATCCCATTATTTGTGTAAGATCTGTCAGTCGACTTGCCGCAAATCCTGCCACATGTCACATGTGGAAAATGTGCCTAACCTTCTCAAGCTGCATTTTTAAAGGCCTCTTTAAGGTGCCCACCAGAATGGGCTTCCTGGCATCGCTACAGTGTGATTAATAATATTAGAAACAATAACAGCTAATGGGTGAGGTCCCAAACAAAGGACCTAATTAGGCATTCACTTAACTGCTTCCTCATTTAGAGAAACATTTAAAAGCATGTATTTACATGCTTTTCCAAGCAGGAAAACTGAATAAGGACCCTAGATTGGGGCTTTAATTGCTGAATGTGTTTGCACATAAAATCTTAAGAAGCAGGTAAGTTAAAATGCAATGCATCATGATTAGTTGCATTGTTTATTTAAAATTTATGTTGGAAAGAATGAGTGTATGGAGGGAGAGGAGTCAAGGCAGCACGGAGCCAAGTTCAGCAGGTTGCCCATCTGGGGCAGCAGGCCTGGCCAGCACAGAATAACGGGAACACATTGGCTCTGGCTCTGCAAGCGTAGCTCTAGTTTGCGTTTCGGTGGCTGCTCTGGGCATTGCTCATTAGTAGTGGATGTCAAAGGGAAGTTTATAGTGAAGCTGCAGTGTCCCATAGTTTTGCGAGTATTTTTCTGGAAACCTTGTGCTTTTGGTTTGTTGTCCAGACATACAAACATCAGCCAGAGCACTGTGTGGTGGTCCTGAGGCAGTGTGTGATTTCTGCCACACAAGGGTGTCTGAGAAACCACTTTTTCCTTCTAGTTAGACCAGGAAATAGCTGTGGCTGAAGTCAGTATGTCCACATTTTTTTAATGGATGGCTGTATGGAATAACTAGTACTTTCTTCAGTTGCCAGCTATATCCTAGTTAAAATGATGGCAAAATTCTCCTGCACAGCGCTGCTAAGTAGTGATAGTGCTTTGGTTGCCAGCTAGTGTAGGTAAAACTGCGCATTTCTGGCAGACAATGTTGAAGTTTAACTGGAGAATCACTGCGTCTTGCCATAAACAGAATTCCTCCCTAACACTTCGCAGGGTGAAGCCCCGGCCCCTGTGATAGATAGCCCGTAGCTCTGCCTGGCCTGGCCTAAGAGACCTAAGGTTGTTTCTTGATGAGTGACTTCCAGGGACCAGAATTAATACTGAGGGCGGGATCTGCTGAGGGATCTGTTTTAACTCCTTGAAAAAACTTTCTCTGAAACTTCCAAAGCTATTATTTGGAAAAGACATAGTATCTTTAAGGTGTTCGGGGGGGAGTTGGGGAGGTGTGTGGATGATGAAGAGAAGGAGAAAAGGAGCAGGGAGAGACAGAGAACAACCCCTGATGAGCTCAGGATAACTCAGCGGTCACTGGTTTTTGTGGCTGCATTTTTCAAGCTCTCCTGTCTGAGCTATGTTATTAATTAAAGATCAGATGAAGGATGGATATGCAACTGGATTTCCCACATCCTTGGTGAGGTCTGGGCAATCAGGGTCTTGAAATAAACATTGGGTTGAAAAATTCCTCAGGACCCCAAACTGCATCTGCTTATCTCCTGTGCTGGAACAGAGGTCTGCAAGTAATTTGATCATGTACAAAAAAGTATTTCCAGTTAGTCTTGTTCACTATCACTGTGTTTTCCCTTATTTTTGGATTATTGTGATGCCACGTATTTGTCTTTTCTCCTTCTTTCTTCATATGGAAATGTCTTATGCTTCTAATCATTTCATTGCTCATCCTTAGATCTCATTAGTGAGAAGTAAGTATTTACAAAAAAATGAAGAGCGTCTTATCAGATCTTCTTTTCTTGCCACAGTGGTCATGTCAAAGATACTTCATCAAAACCAAGTTAATGTAATTGCAGTCATTTTCAGTTTGCTTCTACAAGTATTCTTATAAAGGGACACACACTTCATAAGCAATGTACACTGACTATATTGTTTCTTCGTGCCACTGTATTGTGGTAGTTACAAGGTTTAAAACTGTATCTCGAGGGGTACTAGGAACATAAACAAACCAAACTCCTGGCCTCTAGCAGAGATCTGCATGGATAAATAACATATTTCTCTGTGTTTCACTTGATGATTTAAAAAAGGGGGGCAGAGGGGGAGAGAGACAATCTTTTTTTGTTTGTTTGCACTACAGAGTTCATATTTGTGTTTGTGAAAATCTTTGTATGATACACAGTAGTGATTTTATTTTCAAAATATCCTGAAGGCAGCCATGCTTATGGAGAGCAGAAGGAAGTCTGGTTTGTGAGTCAGTAAGCCTTCAGGAGAAAGCCTGAGGGTTGCCTTTCAGCCTCACTTCAAGACAGAGCAGCTTGCTTAATGCCAACGGGGGTTATGCCAAGCAGGAATAATGTCTCAGACGTAAAATACTGTGAATATTAAAAAGTGTGTCATGTCCTTTTTGACTTCCCCTCCCCCCCTAGTCATCCAACATACACCTTCCCTTCTCTTCCTCCATCAAATAAGTGTATGACTTTGTTTTCCTCATCTTTGGTTTTGTGTTAAGTCTTTTCCCAGATTTCTTGGTCTCTGAATTTCCTTAATTCCCCTGCCTTCTTTTCCCCTCTCTCTCACACATGCTTATGGAGAGCTCACCAACTTGGACGTTCCTCTGGGAAGCCTCGTAACAGTTCTTTGTGTCTGCGTTTTTCATGGAACCGAGAATCTCTCGGGATCAAAGCCACATCGTGTGCTCTCTGAAGCTGGGCTGTGATGTGACAGCAGCAGTGGCACAGCTCTCGCCCTGGGGTGTCGTTTTGGCAGCAGAGGAGCAGCCCTCCCTGGTTTCAGAGCTTGCAGCTCAGGTCATGGTGGCCACTCAGCGCAAATCTTGGAGCTTTCTATTTTCCCTTTTATCCCAGGCTTAATGGTTGAGTGGCAGGGAGTTCCCATGCTTTTCCAGGCGAGACCAGTGGGGCTTGTTCAGCGTAGTCTGAGTCTCGCAGCCCCAGTGAATTCTTCTGGTGCTTTTCCAGGGGCTGAAGTATGAGACCAATTTAAGGAAGTAATGTAATGCACTGCAGTAGTAAAGATACCATACATCTGCACGTGCTGACAACTTAACTGCAGGTACTCTATTGGTCCCACAGGTTATTTTTATTATGTCTCTGAAAATGACCACAAGCTAGGAAAGTGACTTATAGGGTATTTTTGGAGGGTATGTTTTTCCTCTGCTGTGAGTTTTAAATAGGCTATCCTCCCTCCTGCCGGCCCCCTTTCTTGATTAATGCCTGGAGACTATGGATTTACAATGACATTCCAGGCAGATCTAGTAACAAGGTTTGGATGTGAAAGCTGCGCGTGCCGAGGCAAGCTGGAGTCCTCGCTATGCCAGAAATCCATTGTTTCAGCATTCTGTCTGGGCAGTGCACCTGCACCTACGCACCAGAGCTGCCACCAAGGAAAGCTTCCTGCAGTCCTGCTTCTCATTACATCCCCAGATCAAAATGTTCTTTGTTAATGACATGGTATCTGGCTAGCTCCCTCTGCTGTGCTGGTATACCTGGAGCTTTGTGGGATACCGATACCGCACTCTCCAAGATGTTCAAAAGCTCAGACAAACATTTGGTAATATGGATTTATGGCCTTCTATGGACAGGCAGATCATACATGTTGTAACCATGCTGAAAATATTTTGTGAAGAACGGCAGGAGAAAGGGTGGGACAAGCATGGGCTAGCATTTAAGGTGGTGGGGAAGGAAAGGTAATCCTTCTGTTCTTCATGGTCTTTGGAGCTAACGGTACCATTTAAAACATGTACTAGAATTAGTGAGGTAAGGAAAGACGCTATTTTTTCTTTTTGCAACGGAACATTCAAATTATTTCTCACATTTTATAATCCCACATATATCATATAATGTTATAACATATAATCCCAGCCTTTTGAGCCCAGAACTGATACAGAAGTCAGAATTTTCACATTTGACACTTGTAATGAAAAACCCACAACTGATTAATCAAACCTCTGACGTGCGCTAAAATAAATGAGGAAATAGAAAATGTTTTGATAATGTAAGCCCTGTTATTTGTTTAAATAATGCTACACTGAGCACAGAATAGGGATAAAGAATGGGAGTGCTGATTCTGATCTAGAAATTCCTGTGTGGCTTCAGACCTGCAAGTCTGAGATGGAGTCTCCGTATGAGAGTGTGGTATGTGTCTCGCTGGCGTTGCATCAGATGCCCTGCACATGCGGATGGGGAAGGACAGCGAGGGCGTTCTGGTGGGGGCTGTTTGCCGGGGGAACCCTTTCCCTCATCTGCAGGGCAGAGGAACAGTAACAGCCCTTGGCTTCCACGCGTGCTGGCAGCAGGGGCATGGTGAAAGCTTGGAGCTGCTGCAGGCTGTGATTTGCCAGGGTGTCTGCGGTTTTGCCAGAGCATATTTGCATATGTTTAATAGATGGGCCTTGATAGGCTTCCTTCTTTAATTCTACAGTAATTTTCCACTGTATTCACGTTTCCACTTAAACACTGATACATGCCTGCAAATACCATTTGATGTATGTGTTTCTTGCAAAATTATAATTTTACATAAAATACTGAAGTATAACATGAATTATGTTGTTTTCTGTACTTGTGAAATTCTGTCTTGAAGAAGATGGGTGACAGATTTTAAAACAAATGTATAGAAGGCAGGAGTTGTGGTAGCGTATAGCTCTAGTTGGATGCATAGTAACTGTTAAGTTTTCTCAGATTTGGTTGAGAATATCCCTTTTTCTTACTGTTGGACATGGCAATACTCTGTTCTATATAGGACACGCATGCTGCTTCTAGTACTCTAAAACATTCAACTACGTTAAGCAGATATGGAAAAACAATGATTACATCAGTTACAATATTTGAGAATCCAGCTCAAAAGATTAGGGAGGAGAACAACTTACCCATGTATTTTAATTTGAAACTGCTAGAAAGTTATTAATCTGCTATAAGTCAGATTTTCATATTGTTAAACCATTGTGCTATTCCAGTGTTTTGGGAAGCAATCGGTCTTCATTTTTTCTTGTGTACGCCCCACATTTACTGTCTTCAAAGATAAATGTTTCTTGAAAACTTTTTTGGTGATTGTTTTGCTAAGTTCTGGTCTCTCTCTTTTTGTCCGTCACAGTTTGTAATGTTGCTGTCTGTGCTGCCTGGTAGGCATATGTTCCCCGTCATTGTCACATTTTTGCTTTTCCCCCTGTCACTTGATCCCTTTCTATGTTTGATGCCAACTGATGTGTTTTCTTGCAGTCTTAGAACTGTTGTTACCTACTCATTAGTTAGAATCAGATCTTACTGTAGATCTCAAGGAACTTTATAGATATGTTCTTTTGCAATGTGAAAGAGTTTGCTGTCTGTTTTTATGCTGTGAAATGCTACACATGTTTAAATGAGAGTAGTTCTTACATTGCTCCTAAATGAGAGATAACTTCCCAGGATTTTTTAATTATGATCCTGAAGATCCTTCTTTCAAAAAAACCCCATCAGCTTTGGCCTCAAAGGAGTTTTTGCATCCAGCTCTCTGGAACAGGGTTTTATTTAATGTATAATGTACAGATATGTAAAAGGCATGTGAGGCTGCTCTCACTGGAGCTTTGTCTTGGACCTGACTGAGATCAAGGCTGTTTAATTTTTTCTTTTCTTTCTCTTGGAATCACAGTCTTTTTCAGACCTCAAAGCATCTTGGTCTTGGAGGCTGCACAGGAGATGGGATCACATCTCTGAATTCTCCCATTCTCTGAATACCGCGAAATCCACTCTTTTCTTTAGAGTATTTCTTAAAATGCGTAAAAGCCATAAACATGGGGCATAAGTTCAAAACAACAGGTTTTTTTCTACTATCAAACTGATGGAGGGCACTGAACCAGTTTCCAGGAAGCCTTCGTCTACACTTCAGGCTTTATAGGACATTTACTTCTCCTTATTACTGTGCTAATGTTTTCCCTAATAATTATTCTGTATTTTTTTTCTTGCTGTGGTTTGGACAAGTTCAAACCATTGGCTTGATACTTCTCACTTAAAATGTTTTCACTTGGAACTAACACTAAAAATTATCTTTTGAACTGTGAAAATCATCTGTACGTTAGTGAAGAACTGGGATTATTATTTCTGTATTTTTTTCCATCTCTGGCTTTTGATCATTGCACTTGCATCTGAATCCTGTCAAGTCTGTTTTCCTTAAAGGACCAAAGTTTGACACTGAGTAGTGTCTCAGCCAGATGCCTCAGACCCAATTTACCATTGTCATAGCATTAATGAAATTCTTGCGTTTTATTTCCCATACCCACCAGTTAAATTGCTTTGGTTGCTTCCCTGAGCATTCGTTACCATCTATGCCAATGATTGCCAATTTATTTTTTGACAAACACTACTAAACTTTTCTGTTTCAAGTAGCTGTAAACATCCTAGTAGTGTGTGAAAGACTATAGGGATGGAACTTTTCATCGTATGTTGAAACCATGTCAGACCTTAATAAGGAGCGCAGCAGATCTCCCCCTTGATTCCAGCGGGACTAGATTTACAGCTTCAGCAGGAAGCACGCTAGTGGTATCAGACTCGGTAGGTTTTGAAGCAGATCACAAATTCCATTTGTTTGATATTATTTGTGATTATCTTCTCATGTTATGTCCTGGGGTGAATATCTCATGGAAAAGATGGGAATTTTCAAGCTTTCAAACTGATACTCTGTCAGACAGTTAGTGAAATTAGGCAGTGTAAAATTCTGTAAGTCAGCAAAGTCACCCAGCAAAGTCCAGTTAAAACTTGGGCTGGGGTGTCTTGGCCATAGTGCCCCTGTTCCTCTTTTTGGATGGGATGTTTTAAGCAGTTTCACATTTTCAGTGTTATGATGCCCTCGATACTACATATGCATATGTTTTGGTGGACATATATGCAGAAAGAGTAAAGCACACCTCTTTTGAGGTCTGCAAGTAGTAAGCAGAAAAGGTTGGCAAATGTAAGCTAGAAAAAAAGTGCTTCTAAGTTGTAGCTTGCTGAGGAGGTTGTTGCAGTTGTTCTTTATCTATAGTATGCAGTAACATCCTCTTTACATGTGCACATTGAAGACAAACAGGCAGAGTGATTTTCTTAACTGTATTGTTGATTTGGTTTGTCCAGCACCTTTGTTCTTCTTAGAGCTACTGATTATGCAGTCATTGAAACTGCTATATTAAGCATAGACCTTCTGGATGTCTGATTCTTCAAATCTTACAGGAAGCTGTAATGTTCACGTTGTAGGCTGTGTATTTAAATAGTCTTTTTTGGGACAATTGTAGTAACTACAGCTCCAGTAGTCCTAAATACCAGTCTATCATGTTTTGAACAGGTTCTATCATTCTGCATTAGGACATGTACTTAACTTTCTTTGCTTCCTGTGATTCAAATAACCTAAGGTGGTTCACAGCTCCTGTGAGTTAATAGTTAGCGTGGCCAACTCCCTCCCTTCGTGACACTTTATCAGCATCCTCTCTCCATCACATCAGGTCTGTGATCTGTGTCCTCACCTACAAGACTCTGCAAATGCTTTCAGACCGCTTGCCCTGTATCCTCACATACGCAGCGACTCCTCAACCACGTGAAGTTCCCCTTCAACATCTGTCTCTTTTTCCTACTTTTCGTACTGTCTGCTCTAACATGTACAACCTCTTCTGGTTCATACAGCCTCTTCCTGGGATGATTTTTCTGACCCAAGCACATGCAGAGCTTTCAGTGCACTGTGTAGACCTGTTGAATTCAAGATGTTTCATGTAGTTCAAGGAACAGGGGGTTCCATCCTTTTTATCCCTCCAGATTTCAATGAGGTCCTGGTTAATAGATTCCTGCTTATTTTAATGTGCAAGTAGATGACAGAGTTTGACTACCTAATTATACATGTGCGTCTCATGTGCCTAAGGTTTGCAGTCAGATTACAAGCTATGAAACTAGTGCTGAAGGAACTGGTGGAGGAGCTGGCTAAGCCACTCTCCATCATCTATCAACAGTCCCGGCTAACACAGCAGGTCCCAGATGACTGGAGGATAGCTAGTGTAGCACCCATCTACAAGAAGGGTTGGAAGGAGGATCCCAGGAAATACAGGCCTGTCAGCTTGACCTCGGTGCCAGGCAAGATTATGGAGCAATTCATCCTGAGTGCGCTCACCGGGCATGTGAAGGACAGCCAAGGGATCAGGCGCAGCCAGCATGGGTTCATGAAAGGCAGATCCTGCTTGACCAGCCTGATCTCCTTCTATGACCAGGTGACCCGTCTAGTGGATGAGGGAAAGGCTGTGGATGCAGTCTGTGTGGACTTCAGTAAGGCCTTTGACACTGTTCCCCACAGCATCCTCCTGGAGAAACTAGCTGCCCATGGTTTGGATGGGTGTACTCTCTGCTGGATAAAGAACTGGCTGAATGGCCGAGCGCAGAGAGTGGTGGTGAATGGAGTTAAATCCAGCTGGTGGCCAGCCGGTCACGAGCGGTGTTCCCCAGGGCTCAGTTTTGGGTCTGCTCTTGTTTAATGTCTTTATCAGTGATCTGGATGAGGGGATTGAGTGCTCCCTCGGTAAGTTTGCAGATGACGCCAAGTTGGGTGGAAGTGTCGATCTGCTTGAGGGTAGGAAGGCTCTGCAGAGGGATCTGGACAGACTGGATCGATGGGCCAAGGCCAAGGGTATGAGGTTCAACAAGGCCAAGTGCCGGCTCCTGCACTTGGAGTGGCTGGAGAGCTGCCTGGTGGAAAAAGATCTTGGGTTGTTGGCTGACAGCCAGCTGAACATGAGCCAGCAGTGTGCCCAGGTGGCCAAGAAGACCAATGGCACCCTGGCTTGTATCAGGAATAGAGTGGCCAGCAGGAGTAGGGAGGGGATCGTGCCCCCATACTCGGCACTGGTGAGGCCGCACCTGGAGTACTGTGTTTGGTTTTGGGCCCCTCACTACAAGGAGGACATTGAGGGGCTGGAGCGTGTCCAGAGAAGGGCAACGAGGCTGGGGAGGGGTCTGGAGAATGCGTCTTTTGAGGAGCGGCTGAAGGAACTGGGGTTGTTTAATCTGGAGAAGAGGAGGCTGAGGGGAGACCTTATTGCTCTCTACAACTACTTGAAAGGAGGGTGTAGGGAGGCGGGTGTTGGTCTCTTCTCCCAGGTAACTAGCGATAGGACAAGAGGCAATGGCCTCAAGTTGTGTCAGGGTATCTTTACATTAGATATTAGGAAAAATTTAAGTTTAAAAAAAAATTTAAGTTAAACTGAGTAAGTTACTTTTTAAGATTTTGTTTTTACACTGCTAGCTGTTAGTAATTCTCCCCAGACTTAGCAGTCTCCTGGGTGCTCTGGTCCCACCAAATGCTAGCAAAACACATCTTAACTAGCATTGACAAGCTGGAAACTGCAAAGCCCATTTTGCATCAATTTTTACATCCTGAACCCAGAGTTTGTAATACAGAGATTTTCTGAGGATGTGTTTTACAACAGCCCTTTGGATCTAATAAGCTTAGGAGTGACTCTCCCAAAGACTTTTTTCCTCAAGACAGGGTAGTCCTTTCCTGAAAAGCTGGCATTTTTGCCACCTGAAGGGAAATTAAGTTGCTCAAGATGGAAACTCCTGATGCATTCTCATCTCTTCTATTCCTGTGTATTTAAAAGCTGAGGTTACTGTCATAGAGATAAAATCCGGAGCATATTGCAGAAAGGTGGGGTGGCAGGATGGAGTTGTAGAACAATATTTTGAAAATGTGCATAAATATTTAAGATTTGTCTTCTAAATATTTGTCTAGTTGGCAAAGTTTGAAGAATATGAGACTTGTTATGCAACAGCTTGCAGAAAACAGCACAGCAGGCCAGTGCCCAGCCTCTGTGGTGCCTGAGATAGCACCCAGCAATTTCAGTCTTCTAGACTGAGGTGCGAGGGGAACTGAGCTCTTCTCAGGGGCCGAGATTTTCTGTGTGCCGTTTTCCAGTTCCAGCGGGAAAGATGCATCTAAATGTCCCCAGTTCTCTATGAAATTGCAGCCTTAATCATTCAGCAGACTGGTTGCTCTGAGGATTCCCTCAGTGCCCGAGCCATTAGGATTTCAAGTCATTTGCCTTAGCAAGGTCAAGGAAGGAGGAAGGAGTCCTTTCTAAGCCTTGAAGGTTGGCTGTCTCCCCTGACTTAAACTCGCACCACTAAAGTGAAATACTGGGAAAAAGAAATGTTCATTTCTCATAGAAGTGTTATTTTTCATCAGTTCAGCTGATAATTGGAAGTTTTAGCACATAGTTTTATAGATGAATTCTTTCTGGACTAAACTCTTTGCCTGAGGAAATTACAGTTGGAAAGGAAGAAGACCCTTTGAAAGAAACCACAGGAAGAAAGACAGAGAGATACATGCATACATTAAGCATACTTTGAATACATGTCTTCAGAAAAATCTATCATTACATCTCAGATGCTTAATCAAACTTTGATCAAAAGGCTGATTTATTCATGGATGTTAACCCTGCTTCCTTCAGAAGGGAAGAGGCTGGAGAAGCTGGCATACCTCCACAAATGCGCCATATCCAATTCTATATGCAACAACAATACTTTGACATTTCCTTTACTAGCTTGCCTACCTGTCTAGTTGCCATTTAGTTCCTCTAGATCTTCCTGCTCGTCATGTCTTACCATGACTCTGATCCAACAAAGCACCTAAGCATTGTTTTCAGTGCAACTTCAGCACGCATCTGAAGGTCATGGCTTTAAAACTGTTAAAGGTGCAGGCAGATCCCCAGAGGGATTTTGAAAAACCTGTGGAAGCTCCCTGCAATGCACCCCGCTGGCTACAAGAAACGGTCAGGCTTTGGAAATCTATCTTGGCACTTACCTGCTACTTTGGCACCTGAAGCAATTTGTTGAATGATAGCGCGGGGCTGTGGCTGTTCATCATACTCTGGCTTTTTGTTAATGGAAGAGGAAAGCTAATAAGTGAAACTACGTGACAACCAGACACATGCTCTACTGTGATGCCTTTTTTCGTTTCTAGGTCAGCCTTTGCTAGAAATTCCCTCCTAATAATCAGATAATAAATCCTTCCCTGGGATTTGATTCTGTTCTGAGGAAGATTCAGTGATCTCTTCTCCCATCTCACTGCTGATCATTATATACTCCTTTGTCTGCCGTGGTGAGGAACTGGTTTCAGTAAGTCCGTAGTGAAGGAACTTGAGGTCCCTTGTTGTTCTCCATATGCTGTTGTTCAGAACCTTAGCTGGTCACACCACTTGGTGTGGAACAGGGACATAGTGACCATTGTGTGCATGTTTTTGTAAATAGCACTTACTTTGTTTGGTTTTGTTTTGTTTGAACACCCAAGGCCTGGCTAAGAAGGAAACTTTTATGATGGAGATTTTTGTTTTTATAGGGTGGTTTTTGTGGCTCCGATCTGAAGACACTTTGAAAGGGCACATTAGAAAAAAAATTACTTGATTGGCTGACTGCTGTTGCAATCACCATGTACTTCTGTGCAAAGGAACAGGGGCTCTGGTTTTGTATGTCGATCTATCAGCTATATGCAACTTGCAATAGGCAGGCCTTCAGTGAGTGTTAATTGCACAATATGTATAAGCTATTCATGCTGTTGTTTCTTCAACAGTTACATACCTCTCTTTTATCTTCTGTGTTGTAGCTTCAAGATAAAACTTTTCCTTGGCCATAAATCCTAATGTGTTGGATGATTTTATTCTTTAAAGATGGAGGGACTAACAAGATAGTACATTCTGAGGGATTACTGCACAACTTCTGGAGCCTGACAGTAGTTTCAGAATTTCTTGGGATCAGGCCTATAACTCTGAGGACTGGAATTTATTATCTTTTTATTGCTTTTATTTATTTTTTTTTCTTATTAATCTTAGTCAAACAATGCTGTAAGTACTGAACAGATTGCACAAAATCCACCTTGGCTACGAGATACGTTTCCAAATGCTCCAGCACTGAGGGTATCTGCCAACACCCCCTGAAAGCAAAAGCAGATGGACCTGCAAGTTGGAGCTCTTCGACTACGACCTGTGCTGCCAGTGGTGGGGAGCCCGGGTGAACTGCCGAAAGGGTGGCCCAGGCTCAGCCCAGGTGCCAGAGGGGTTTGGGGGTGCTGACTGCTGCCCAGGCTGCAGCCACCAGCGCCTTGCTGCTGGCACAGCAGACTGCGGTGTGCCTGGCACAGCCCCCAGGCCATGGGGCAGAGGCGAGGCATTGCACGCCGGGGAACAGGGCGAGCGAAAACCCTTTTGCCAGTGGTGAACAAAAGGATGTCGGCCGGTTCATGCAGCAGCAGTTGCAACATTCTATCTGCAGTGCGTGGATTTGGGTGATACACAGCCCTCAGAAGCGGGAGTGAGCTGAAGAGATGGAGAGACACACCTACTGGTTTCACTTTTACCGCATGTTTTCCATCTGCTGGAAGACTCCTTTTGTTGCTTACCTGTTTGGACAGAAGCACATAGCAGTATACAGCAGATGTCTGGAGATACAGTACAAATATATGCAGCAACAGTTATCATAGAAGGTTCTGCCAGAGTTTGAGGAAACTGCACCATCTCTGAATTCTGAAACCACCTGAATTACACAGGTCATCCCAGATGGGCAGTAACATAGTCTCTCCATGATGATATTTTGCAGAAGGATTTTGTGGGTTATTTTAAGTATTTTTAAAGAAACAGGTAGCGGTTCTTTTGTTTAATTTCCCATTTGTAGTTCTCAGTCCAAACTCAACAAAGGAAATGAAGCCTTTTACGCTCAATGGTACATTCAGTCAACGATATGCTATGTCGTATCAAAGATGGTACCTTGTTAAAATCTGTACCTTCCTGTCCCAGAAGCAAAGGTAGTGTCTTCTCTTTCCCTGCTGATTTTTGAAATGCGTCTTTGCGCTTGTTAAGGTCCCATAGAGAACTGTGGTAAGGTGAGGTGAACAGAGGTGAGGAGAGTTTGTTAAGAAGGAAGAATCCTAAACTTTGGAAACGAAAAGGGAAACTTAATGTAGCAGTTAAGGGTTTGGTGATTTTAATGACATCTTCCTGAGGCAGCAAACTTGAGGCACACACCTAGATTATGAGGACTGAAATATGTGGCCCAATCAAATTCCTTTGGCTTTGATGGAAGGTGAAGTGCAATGGTTTGTGATGTGACAGGAGAGCGGGCAGTTGGTGAGATAGCACAGAGATGCATAGAATGATCATCTGGATCCCACTGCTTCCTGTGGAATACCCGTGTGGGGGTGTGTATGTAGATAGAGTAGGTGTCTCGTGCTTATAGTGTTACATGTATTTGAAGTCATCTTTGATTCATACATAATTCATGACCAGAAAAAAACCTTGTCTGATGAGTAAGGTCTAGGCAACAAATTCTTCTACAACTTTGTGTGTGTGTGTGAAACAGAGGAAGAAAATCTAACCATTTTAGATGCTGGTAGATAGACCAACAAGATGAACTCCACAGCAGCTGTTAATGGGGATAGGCAGGAGAGGTTGGCACTGGCAGTAGCTGAGAACATAGAACTGTGTTTTTCAATATAAAAATGACTAGAGCTTCTTACTATTCTGTCAAGAAAAAAGCTGAAAAACAGAATCACAGGGTGGTAGCATCTTTTCACTGTGGGTGTTCCAACTCCTGTGTAACAGAACTCCTTTCCAAGTCTTGGTGACTTTGCAAGCATCCAACTCCTCGTGTTGCTGCTGTTCTGACCAAGAAACATGCCAAGCCATGATAAACTCAAAATGTACCATTTAGTTACTGCTTCAATTAAGAGCTGCGTGCAGTAGGAAAGCTTCAGACACACAGCATCCTTGAGGCACTTCTAGCCTGCATAATAGGGCTGAAATTTGTGTTATGCCATTGTCCAGTCTGGATGTACATTTCCCAGGCAGTGTGGGTTTATAGTTCAGTGAAACTCATTGCTAGTGTACTGCCCCCATTAGCCATCATGCATTTATCTTTGCCTTCTTCATGGTATGGCCATGAACTCGTGCGAGCTGACTTAGAGGCTTGCTGAGCAGACATAGGGCATCACATCAGGTCAGTGGAAGCTGCAGGTGCTCATCGTTTTTGCATATCGTGCTCCTTTTTCCTCCTTGATTTAGGGAAAAATGGGCAATCTTAGAAGGCAGATCCCAGGTGGGAGGTGGAGCAGCCATGTGGCTTGGGGGGTTATCAGGAGAGGGTAAGATCAAAGGGTTATAGTACCAAGAGGAGCTCTGCAAGAGCTTTGATCTCAGAGTTGCTGCAGCACACCACTGACAACATTAAATGAAAGCAGGCCTCAAGCCAGTCTCCATGCCCCACAGGATACTTCCCTACGCTCACTGTGCATAGCATTCTTCATTGGTCTTCACGGCAGGGTCTCTGGTGCAGAGGGCTTGGCTGCGCATACAGCACTGGTGTTGTGGGGTCAGGTCAGGATCTCAGCCTTCCCATGGAGTGTTGAGTTCATCACCCTTTTGCTGTGGAATCACAAGTGAATGAGAATCGGCGTGGATGTGCTCCTTTCAGAGCTCTTCTTGCTGAGTGTCACCTATGTTAAAAAAAGTGACGGAAAGGAAAGAAAAAAATACTTGTTTTTAAAGCCATACAAAAAGGGGGAGGAGTCAACAGCTCAGGGAGGTTTTTTCAAGCTCTTGCTGTTCTTGAGCTTCATTGCCATGGAGTAGTTGTGGTCCCAATGACTAGCAGTCATGTGTTAGTTCTTGTCCTGTGCTTGCTGAACGTCCTGGGTGAGCATCAGTCCTCCTGCAGGCAGTGGCAGCTTTGCTGCTGTTCTCCGCTGAGCTGAATTTCAGGGTTTCTCCTATGGCTTGGGAGAGATGCAAAGGAAAGGCTGCGTTCAGGAACTGCAGAGAGAAGGTGCTGGTGCTGCCCACCGAGCACTGCTGCAGGAGCTGTCCAGATTTGAGCAGGAGGGAGAAGCTGCATCTCTGCTGGGCTCAGACACATCCCATGCCAGTTGGCAGAGTGTTCATCCATGAAGCTGCCTTGCAGCGACAAAGTGTCATTGCTGACCCTGGAGCAGATGGGGCTGTTTCCCAAGTTCGGTAGTGAGATGCAGCGAACTACACGTTAGCTAAATGGCAAAGGCAAGGCAAAAACAGTCTTAGAGATTATTTCTGGCTGTAGTGCTAAACATCCTCTCAGCAAGCCAGCTCTGAGCAGGGAAGCTGGGCCGCAGATTAGAGGCAGAGATCCCTGCTACTCCCCGTGCCAGCAGTATGAAGAGGACATGTCAGACACTTGCTCTCTGCTGTGGTGACTCCTGCTTTGTAAGTGCCTGTGCAGCAGGCAGTGCTGTGCTTTTCCACTGCCTTTAGGAAACCAAGGCATGAAATGGTCGTGTGGGCCACATGCTCATTTCTACCGATCTTATACAAGAGTTCCTTGGAGTTACTTCTGATTCACAACCAGCTTGCAAGATAAGCATCCATGGGAGTTTAGCTAAATGCTACAGGGTTTTAAATAAGTAGTGACAATGTAGCACAGGGGTAAGCATAAAAAAATCACCAGAATACCTACTGTGCATGGCTGCTGTGGACAAATCAAACTGCCTTGGTTTCCCAAAGTACTGTAACATATCTCACCCTGCCCTGGCAATCATTTGATAAATATCATTATTTCAGCCAAAGCTGCTTCAAGATGAAAAAGAAAAGCAAAATTTAGCGTCTTTAAATTTTTTAAGCAGAAAAAGTTGCTTGTTCTTGTTTAACCAGAGGTCTGTGATACATATTTTATTATGAAACAGCAGTTGGCATGGAGTCGGGCGTATGTGCTGTATTACACCGTGCCATGTTCTGCAAAGGCATTGACCCCGTTTGCACCAGAAAGCTGTGGAAGGACTGACGGGCCAAATCCCATCCAAGTTATGTTGGTACTTTGTCATATTTGGCAAACACATGCAGAATGCCAGTTCCTCCCTAGCAGAGTGATTACCACTGCACTCCTACCAAACAGCAGAAAGAAAGAGAACGCTGGGATAAAGGAGCTGCTGCTTCTTTTTATTCCCAGTTCTAGTCTCCTTTGCGGTCCTGCATCCCACTATCTCCCTTGTCTGCGCCGTTCTGCGGCTGCCCAACTAAGGCAAGCTGGTCTGTAAATTACCAGGAGGGGATCTGAAGCCAAATAGTTTGCATCAAATTCATAGAACCACAAACTGAAAAGAGCTGTTGGGCCATCATTGTTTATAATTAGTTTTTGACTCAAGTCCCAGTCTGCTATAGGGAATGGTTTTATCTTCATGGATGTGTGGGTGGGAAGAGAAAAGTAGAGAGCTGAATCAAGGAACCAGTCCTTATCCTGAGGGGAAGAAAGAATAGGGTAGTGTAATCTAACTCCATGGGATCAAAGGTGGGGCCAGCACAGACATAAACACCTTTACACTATGTTCTGTCTCCCTGATTTTGCCGATTTAAATAGTAAATAGTAAGTTGGGACAACAAAGCTCTTACCCTGCAGGTGCACACCTTTCTTTTGGTCAAATGGTGATTCGCAGCCCTCGGTTTGTTCAGTGTCTGAAGTGTGCTCCCTGGTCTGTCCAGGCCTGATGCACCATGGCATTTCAACCCCTGGAATAAGCTGTGTAAGACGTTCTTCCATCACACCGTGGAACAGGGGAAAAAGGGGAACAATCACACACTGAGGCATCAACATCCAGTTTGTAACCTTGCCAAAGATTTGCCTCTAGGAAAATGATTGTCCAGCTCCCTGAATGTGAACAGCCACAGGTCTCCAACCAAAGCATCTCATCTTCTGGCTGGAGCTGGCACTGGGGACTCTTCGCTGCTCTGCCATCGGCCCACATATCCTAGGGAAAAATCTCCCAACATGTTTTGTGCCCTGGCTCCCCCAGCCACTAATGAGCTGTAACGAAGCCTGCCTTACATCTCACAAGAACGTCAAGTCGTTTAATGCATGTTTACAAAAGGACCCAGAGATTTTTGGATGAAAGACATTTTATAAGCACTATGTAGTTTGATGTGCTGCCATCTTGGTACCCGAAGGATAACTTTAAGGATACAAAATCCTGGGTGGGTGTTAGAAGGATGGGGCCAGACTCTTTTCAATGCTGCCCAGCAACAGGACAAGGGGCAATGGGCACAAACTGAAGCAGAGGAAGTTCCAGCTGAACATGAGGAAGAACTTCTTCACTCTGAGGGTGACGGAGCACTGGAACAGGTTGCCCGGGGAGGCTGTGGATTCTCCTTCTCTGCAGATATTCAAACCCACCTGGACGAGGTCCTGTGCAGCCTGCTCTGGGTGACCCTGCTTCGGCAGGGGGGTTGGGCTACATGACCCACAGAGGTCCCTTCCAACCCCTAACGTTCTGTGATTCTGTGATAAATTCTGTATTCAGACTCCAGTGTTCTGGGAGGGCATCTGCCTGCCTGCAGAATGAAAATCTGCTCAGACCAGAATTAGCTGATGAATGAGAAAAAACCTGCCTCACATATGTTAGTCTGTATTCCCACAGTGCCCTATTTGTTATATACCACTGCATCAACAAGTCATTGTCTTAGAAAAACAAAAAAAAACAAAAAAACAAAAAACCCACCCCAACAGAAACATGCATTCTTCTTGCAGCTGCACTGTGGGCACTGCTAAGTCTCTCATACTCCACATACTTAAGTGCAGTGCTGAAAACTGTTACATTTGTTCCAAAACACATGGTAATCAAACAAAATAATAATAGAAAAAATGTACAGTGAAATTTTTTTCTTTGACATTTGATCATGTTCATCTGATAGCATGTTTTCGTCTCAGGATAATTTAAATATTTAAAACCACATGGAATTCTGATTAAAAAAATAGATTGATTAGATTGGGATTATAGTAACTCCTAAATAGCACTTACTGCTGAAGTTCAGTTTAGTATTTATTCTAGAGAAAGAAACACAGGTGACATGTGATTCCCTAGGGTCCTGATTTCCAGCCCCTCTTGCAGCAGCCTCATGGTAGAGTGCATTGATTACAGTGAGCAAGTTTCACCTTAACAGTAACTGACAGGGGAGAGGCTGCTCTGGAGAAGCCTTCTCCAAGCCCTTGCTCCTGTGGTCAAAATGTTCTTCTGACCTTCTGCCTATTTAGGCACTGTTAGGAGTATTTCCTGCTAGCGTATGTTACTTTGTCCTCCCAGTAACACTGTCCTCTAGCTACAGCAGCCCTTCTCATCCTGCCTGCTGAAGGTGAGTGTGAGGCTTACTTGAATTCCTTGATGCCATCAGTTTTCAGTGAAGAACACGAATAAAGGTATGCAGGGGAAATTTCCTTCTGTGGCCAGACATCTAGGCTTGCTCAAAGCAGCCACCATCTCGCTGTCTGCTGGTCTTTGATTTAGAGAACATGGGAATGCCAAGAAGCTCAGGGCTTATATGTGGGAAAGGCAGCCAGAGTTGCACGGCGCACTTCTCCATTCTTTTAGTGCACCCTCAGTGCAGGGTTCAGAGAGATTCACTTCGTTTTGCCAGTGGACTTAGGATTTATGTCTTGCATTTAAGCACATGATAGAAACTCATTTGTCATGGAGTGAAAGAGTCCATAACAAAACTGTTTGTACTAGACATTGATTTCCCAGCAGAAAGGCTGTCTGAACTCTGATCTTGTCTTCACTGGCTTAACTGGGGAAGTATGGTAGGAGTTGGGCTGGAAACTTGGCAAAATGCAGGAAGTTATTATCCAACAGCTAATTGACTATTTCCAGCTTCAAATGTGTAATTTCTTCTTAATGAAGAGTCTCTGCAGAGAGACATATTCCCCCTCCACCCCCCCCCACCCCCCCCCCAAGATAATGTAGAGCAATTTCTTCCTAACCTGGTAGTGGTTTCTCTATTCGTAATCTCTATTTGTACAATTGAACTTGTTAACCGAGTTGTGTCCTGGGGGATAGAGAAAAGCTGTATGGATGAAGTAAGGTAACTGAGTGGAGAGTTAAAAGAATCTGTGTATTTATTTTGTATATAAGTTTCTGCATATTCGTATTCTTAGATTTAAACAGTGAATGAAAAAAATCTTCTGTTTACTACCGAATGTGGGTACTCAGGAGCATTAAATAATTCTGTACAGGACAAATTAATGTGACCACTTGGCATATTAAAGCAGTTATTACTACTAAGCTGAATGACTTGTGTCCACCGGGCTTTCACTCATTTTCTGCAGGCATCTAAGCATTATGCTGTACAGAGTTCCAGCGGGCAGCTGCTGCTTGCACTAACTTGCTTGCTCAAGGATGTAACTTTGTGCGAGCACACCATTTTACATTATCTGGCTGTAATCTGAGGCTATTGACCTCAGTGGCAGCTCACCCACTGACTGACTGGAGAGAGTCCAGCGGAGGGGTAAGAAGATGAGGAGGAGACTGGAGCATCTCTCCTACGAGGAAAGGCTGAGGGAGCTGGGCTTGTTTAGCCTGGAGAAGGCTGAGAAGGGGGTCTTATAAATGCTTATGAATATCTTAAGGGTAGGTGTCAGGAGGATGCGGCCAGACTCTCTTCAGTGGTGCCCAGCGACAGGACAAGGGGCCACAGGCACAAACTGAAGCAGAGGAAGTTCCATCTGAACTTGAGGAAGAACTTCTTCACTCTGAGAGTGACAGAGCCCTGGAACAGGCTGCCCAGATGGGTTGTAGAGGAGCCTGCTTCTCTGGAGATGTTCAAAACCCACCTGGACACAGTCCTGTGCAGCCTGTTCTAGGTGACCCTGCTTTGGCAGGGGGGTTGGACTAGATGATCCACAGAGTTCCCTTCCAACCCCTACCATTCTGTGACTTTGGTGATGCCCGAATGAATTCTGTAAGGGCATTGTAAATTCATCTCCAAGTCATTATACATCATTCCTACCAGAGGTGCTCAGGATGTTAAAGGTTTAGTATACGTAACAGTGAGGCCTGTTTGTTTTGCACTCTTTCAAAGTGAGGAAGAAATCAAGGCACTTCAAAAACCAGAACCGTGTATCTAGTTGGAGTATTCTTGTATAAGGCAGGAAAAACAAAAAGTATTTTCTAAGTTCCTGGAATCCTCCTTACATGCAGAGTGATTTCCTGACTGCCTTCCGTCTCCTCTGTCTTTTGCAAATGATGTGCTCATATGATCAGCAGCAGAAATGCAGTGTGACACCTGAATGATCAAATGGGTATCCTAGCGAGGTACGCATAGCAGTGCCACTGCGTTGTGCAGTTTGTAGGTACATCTGAGCTGAAAACGTTTCTAAACAAAGACTAACGATGGGCGTGCAAATGACAGCCCACTAGTGTGCTGTGTGCCAAGTACAAAGCCCAGAAGGCCTGAAGTCAGGTGATAAAACGTTTGAGAAGTTGCAAACCACGAGTGTGAGAAGGCTGGGGGAATTCCAGCACCTCTGACCTGGGAGAGATTGCCAAAGCCCTCCTGTGTCCCTTTTGTATTTGACATAGCAGGCTCATTCCTTTTGAGTTTTGTTTAGCGGCAGGTATTTCAGAAACTAGTGAGCACAGCCAGCCTGATCGAACAGTTTGCTCCAGAATTAATCCCAGGCTGACACCTACAGCTGTCTGGGGAGCTGGGATTTTCCCTGGGGAGCCAGAGTTCAGCCCCTCCCACTGAATCTGGCTCATGAGGAGACTTCCAAAGACTCCTTACTACCAGAATTATATTAAAAACAAGAGAAAGGAAAACAGTAAAGCAGCAAGCGAGTTCCAGTGAGATCTTAAAGGGAAACTGTCAGTTCCCACATCTGGTTTGCAGATCTGTGGTGGTCCGGGAAGCACTTTCAGGTGGTCTCCAGCGCTGTTTCCGTCACGGCAGTAGTTCTCAAGCACTACCACTTCCCACTGGTTATAACCCAGGCTTCAAGTCTTTTAGTAACACTTGTACTGAATGGATGAGGAGACAGCTAGGGGCCTCAGTTTTCGTTTGCCAGAGATCAGATATGTAGGGCCACATTTGGACAGGTTTTCTAACATTTAGTAGACTTCTGCTCCTCGGTGAATCTGTGTGGCTTTCAGAGGGACTGTTGTGGATTCAGGAACTGCTCAGCGTTAATAAGGAGGTCAGAATCTGCCCTTTAAGCTGGAAGAATGATGTCCATTAAAAGTACAGCCTTTCTGTTTCACATTTTCACAGCTTTTACAACTGGAATAGAAATGTCAACACTTCAAATTCCAGCCCAAATTACCAAGTGATTGCAGAAGATGCCTCTGGACTACTCTTCAAGAACAAAAGCGATAGGAAAATAATAAATGTGGATCCCAAGGTAAATGTGTTTTTTTTCAATATTCTGAATTGCCTTTATGCAATGGAGTTTTGCTAAACTGTTGGGTCCAATTGCAAACAGCATCTTTATCAATACACACCTAGTATTTCAGGCTTAGTCAGACATGCTATTCCCCTTGTTAACACAGCTGCTCTGATCCCTGTCAGGATAAACTTAGCCTACCTTGTTTATGACCAAGTGTGTCTAGGCCTTTCCCTTGTGACGACAAAAATCAGAAGTTAAGCTGACCGATAAAATTGAATGCTTTTCGAAGCAGGGTTTCTCCTCTACCCTGCCTCTTCCCCTGCCCTTTTTCCTTCCCACCAGAACAACAAACTGTTGCCATTACTGCCAGGATAGGCTGCAGGCTGAGGCTGTGTTCTGTTAATTGAATTGCCAAGAAGCGCTAAGGAAAGGGAACACAGGCTGAGGAGAAAAGTGGTACTGACTGGAAGATGTGACGGCTGAAGCATGGGAGCATATAAGCAGGTGAAAAATTGCTCAAATGTTGGTGACACATCCTGGGGCTAGTGGTCCCTGTATTCATCACCTTTTAAAAATCAAATCTCTATTATGAAACATGCCTGCAGGTGGATTAAAAAAAATAAATATTGGATAAAAAAATAAATACTGGACTACTTTGAAACAAAAGCTGCAACTTGCCAGAACTGTACTATGCCAAATCCTGGCAGGGCCTGCTGAACACCAGCAAATCCAGAAAGCAGAATTAGTTCCTGCATCTGAAGTGTGGGCCATCTTCTACCTCAGCACTTTTGCAGTGGTGAACTGAAACTGGCAGAATTCCTTTCTCAACCACACACAATCCTTCTTCTTCCTCCTTAATACAAAAGATTTTAAAAGTCTGAAGGAAAGCGGCCCCATTAAGGTCGTTTAGTTCTTGTAGCAGATTGTCACTGGTATAAGGGTCAAGCTTGGATTTTAAATGCTATCCTTCACAAGAGAGAAATTTGATGTTAGGTGCATCTTCTTGTGGAGAGCTGTGTTTCTCCAGCGCTCAGTAAATGGTTCAGAAGGATTTACGATTGAACAAAAGGAAGGAAAATACTTGTTCCTTAGTAGTGCTATAAACTGGATGAACGTTGTGGACTCGTGTCTCTCGTATATGACTGACAGCGCAAACGCATGCTTTGCTTTCACCTAAAAAGTGCTTTGATCCTATTATTGCTGTCTCTACCATTTATTTACATAGCTATTGAATCCAAACAAAGCAAATGCTCAAGTCATGCCCGAACATCCCATTTTCAGCCATATCTGAAAGCTGATTAAATTGCCAAGGGTATTTTATCTTTCATGTTGAGAGCTGAATAGGTAATAATATTACAGACAGCTTCCCTCTGTAGGAAACCAACTGTGTTCCTCTGGTGCCAACCACACTTTTTTAAACTTTACAACTGAAGTCCTTGGACTATAGATTGGATGTGACAAACGCACCCAGGCTTTGGTTACTCTCCAAACCAACGTGAACTAAACTGGGCAATAATTTGTTTGGGTTTCTACAGAACTGATCTAGAATGATGGTTTCTTTGATGTGCTTCCCATGAAAGATGGTCGCATATGAATGGTAACAGTACAAAATACCAAATTATATGCATTTCAAAATCAGTGCATTGGTTTGTTAGAAATTTAAAAATGCATACCTAAAAATGTGTTTGGTTGGTTGCGTTGAAAGAGGGCCACGAATCCAACTTCCTGCAGCTGCAGAACGTCTGTAACAAATAACCAGCTCTTTAGTGTCTACGTGAAAGTTCCTCGCGTGCCGAGAGCTGCACTATAAGAAGCCTTTGTGTGTGTACATTGTGTCCCCTCACGGGTTGCAGGGCACAGGCCTGTGAGTCCCCATGAGATCCATCTGGCTTTGACTTTTCTGTAACATTCACTGATAGAGAACAAGCTTTTGAGAAGTACTTGCTATGGGCCGAACTGAAATCAGCACAAGTTCTCTCTCATGGTGTTCAGCTTGAACAGACTTTGTACGAGCTGCCTGATCTTTGCAAGCGGGCCTTCTCTTTGAGCTGTCAATGGTCCACCTGTTCCTGGTTGTATTTAGCTAAAAGAATTGTATCCCTGTCTTTGCCTCTGCTAAAAGCATTGCAAAAGAAATGAACTGCCCGGTGCTGGGACATAATTCTTCACTGAGAAATCCCCACCCTCAGAGCTAGTTGCATTTATCAAACGTTATGTTCCAAGGGAGGAAGAAGAAAATTCATGACATTAAAAACCATGGCTATTCCCTCTCCTGACTGGGTATCTGTAATATTCTGTGTTTCAGGCCTACCCAGGAGACAACACAACACAGACGCCTGTTGAAACAGATCTCTATCTCCATGTTGTTATCTATGACCATATCATCAGAAGAGGGACCTAAGGTCCATCTGTGTGGCTCTTCTCCCAGTTATTTATTTAGCTATTTTAAAGCCATCTGGAAGAACAATAAACAGCTGAAAGATCTTTACCTTGTGTTCAAGGGTAGGAAGGGGGCTTTTTATACTGGTTTAGAGTTGGTTTGTGCCTTGCTCCTTGAGGGAAGTAAAGTGGAAGGAAGACCCCATACCAGCTGTAGAGTCCATGTATCTGGGCCCCTCGTTTGTCCTTTGTGAAGTCCATGGGGTATGTAAGTTGCAAAA
Organism: Opisthocomus hoazin; assembly: GCF_030867145.1. NCBI lineage: Eukaryota > Metazoa > Chordata > Aves > Opisthocomiformes > Opisthocomidae > Opisthocomus > Opisthocomus hoazin. The sequence goes on from NC_134418.1 coordinate 88,235,153, forward strand.
GCACCTAGAGGGAAGACAGAAGGTTTGGACCCAACTTTTCCCACTACTCCTAAGGCAGCAGGGTTGCTGGGGCAGACGTGTTGCATTCTTTCCTGGAGTAAAGAGAAGAAACTACTGTCCCATAGTTCCCCAGCAACAGGATGTTTTAAATTCTTCCTGGGAGACTCTTTTTCAGGTAAGCCTGGACTTCTGTTGAGCAGCTAACACCATGTAATATGGACCAGGCCATTCACAGGGTAGCAGGGAGAAGTTGTACCAAATAGACTGGTAAATGTAAAGAAATCTGCAGCATTTTGATTGCAATTAGTGGTTCCTTGAAGGCTGTTTTTCATCCTTTCCTGCTCTTGCTGCTGTTTGAGTACCAACTTGCCAGAAGTTCAGGCCACGACGCAGTGGCCCAGTGGACTCTCTTCCTTTCCCAGGGCACTTGGGGAAGTTGCCTGTACTTACGTGACCCAGCTGGTACAACCACCAACATAGCCATCTGCTTACTGGAGAACTGGAAAATGGCACAAAGCTAAGCAGCAGAAAGAACTAGCAGGAAACAAAAGTAGTAATTACAGAGAAAAGGATGTGGGGATGAAGGCAGAGGAAACAGAGGCAGAAAGTAGCTGGATAAAATTCACTGGACCTTACTCTTTAAGGGACTGGATGTTTTTAATGAGCTTTTCTGGTGTTGGTACAGTGAATTTATGAAAAGAAGTGAAGCAACTCAGACAAGAAAAAGGGTGGTAGCAGTGCTGCTAGGCTTACCATAGGGCAGGCTTTATCTGCCAGCCTCATCACAAGCATGTTCCCTTTGGAAAAACCTGGGAGCCTTGGTCTTAGCAGTTGGCGCGTTAAAGATCCCTCTACTGCAAGGAGAAGGGAGTGTTCCAACAATTACAAAGTGAAAGTTGTTACTTCAAAGCTGCAATAATTTGGGAGAGGCTTAGAAGCCTTGTTTTCTTTCCCATAAAACTTCCAATGTTATGAAGTTCTGCCATTTCCAAAATATAATAAAATCTTTTACTGTAACAGCTTGCGTTTATATAGCACACTTCATCCCATAGCACCCTGAAACGTTTGCAGCAGACGGGCGAAGCGGAGGTTCGTTTGCTCGCCCTGGGACAGCAGCTGGGCTGCACAGGCAGCACCTGGAGCACGGCGAGGCTGTCGGGGGGCTCAGTGCTGGTGCAGGGAGCTGGCAGCGAGGAGCCGGCGCCCACTGCAGCACTTTGCATCGGGGCGAGTGGAAACAGCAGGCTGAAGCGTGCTTGGAGAGGAGGACAAACAGGCAAAGACAAATGATGCCTTTTCCCAGGGCCATATAGGGAAAGAACAAAAGCCCCAGCCTGTGGTAACTCTTTGATTTTGCAGAGAACTTACAACTCCAGAGGGAAGACCTTGCACTGTTAGGGCAGGCTTCTCCTGACCTTGGTGCTTCTAGGTGTTTCCCGCATTTGGCAGTACCAAACATACAGATTTCCATCATTCCTTGCATCTCAACTGAGAACTAGTCTTCTGTCATTGACTCAGCTTTTCTGTACTGCCCCTGTGTCTTGATGCAGCGCAAGGGAAAGGCTAGATATTGACCTACAAATATTTTGTAGCGTTAAAGCAAATCTGCCTTTATAGTACAGCTTAGCATTTGGGATATATTTTTTTCAAGAAAAGAATCAGAACTCCTGAGCCATTTTGAAAATGTTAGGTTTTTCCTTTCTTGAGCACTGGACAGCGAGGAATCCTCATGAAGGTTGGTAGAAGGGACAGTTGGTGGAAAGGATATGAATTATATTTTTCATTCCTCTCGACAAATGAATTGTTATTTTTCTTTCTCAATCTAATCAGATTTTAAAGTAATGTTAAAAAAACTGAGCTGGAAAGTGGTCCCTGGAGTTTTGAGAATGTTTTCTCAATCATAAATAAATAACATGAAGTAGAACTTAATAGAAGTAAATTTTCAACTTTAGAAGTTATTTCCACATATTCAGCTTCCTTTGTTTTCATCTTATTAATCAACACTCTCGGTTCAAAAAAACAGCAGGAAGTCTAGGCGAATCCTGCGTCTACATCTGCAGAAGAATGGGAGAAAATTTGATTCTAGGATTTACATGTTTTCAGGTCAGCGAGCGCACCAATGCGCTGTATGTCTCTGAGTTAATCTCCTGGTGTTCTGTCTCTTCTGACATTCAAAACTTGGGACTCCAGAGCGTTGGTGTAAATGAAAGCTCTCAAGTTACATGTTCTAGTCTTTTGCCAGTCCTAACTGGAAGAAACTCTATCCTCTGCGGTAAGTGAAAATCTGTCCCCAAAAACTTCTGTAATCTGGCTTGCCTTTTAAAAAAAGGATGAATCTTCTTAGGCAAACAAGGTAGCGCCTAAAAGCATCTAAGTGCTATTACACTCCATTTCCCTAAAATGTCAGTGGTAGTTTTTCCCCACATCTTGTCACTGTTCAGCCTTGGGTAGATACACAGTAAGGTCGACATGCAAAACATGGTAATCAAGAGGGAAGCTTTCCAAGAACAGATAACCACATGAAAGCTTCCTGTATATGTTGTTATGCTCTATGACTTTTTAGCAGAAACAAATGCAAACTGAAAAATGAAATTACTGCCTGCTGTAAATGTAAGGTGAATGGAAATTTCTCCATTCTGTTCTGAAAAGAGACCCTGGTATTGTCACCGATCATGACATTTAGTGCAGGTACAGAGTTCGCACACTGACATAACTGATTGTAGGCATTGATGGGAAAGCGCATTGTTGCAAAGGATCCCCAAAACTCTACATTTTATACCAGTGGTGAGTGGGGGGGGGATTGTGTGGTTTTTTTCAAGCATGTCTAAACCATGTCCATGAGTTATGGTCTACAGACTTTATTAGCCTGTATATGTTTTGGATTCTTTTATGTTTCTTTACCTCCCCTGCCAAAATCATAGTTTTGTTCTTTTTATGTGGAGTCTGGATCTTTAGTCTTGCAACAACTTTCGGAACTGTTGTTGTTATTTGGGATAATAGAGTGAGGCTGAAAAGTAGCACGAGATTGGTGGTGAATAGCTCCATTCTGAGCCACAAGCAGAATCACAGGAAGAGTTATTATTTAGTACAAAATACAATGCTTTGAAAAGAAAAGTAGTTTTACACTAAAATCCAAAGTTCTTTGTTGTTAAACTGTAACAACAGGATGTCTTGACATAGTTAGAAACTTTTCATATTACGTGAAATGAAATTCTGGTGAGTTTAGTGTGATTTTATGGGGAGGCATCAGCAGCTTCGCATTCTCTCACCAAAAGTGTTTTGTAGAAGGCCATCTGTCTGAGGAGCCCAAGCAATGGCAGTAATTAAGCCCCACTTTTGAATTTGGTAGCTATACAGTAAGGTATCAGCTCAGAAAACCCAGCAGCACTTCATGAACTCTTAAGTTTGTGATTCCAGCAGCAGCCTTGCCAATTTAGCTGCATCTTCAAAGCTGAAAGAAGGAAATGGGGGATGGCAGCACCATCTTAATAGCTGACACCAATCTCATGCAAAGAACAAGACCTCCAAGCAGCATACAACTTGGTCATTAGATGTTCTCCTTTTGGCCATCAGCAACAGAGGTGGTAGGGGAAAATCCTCCATTAACTCCAACTGTCCACATACAGAAAAAAAATCAGATTTAAAATGAAAAAGACCTTTGGGCAATTCTCTGCGAGACAGGCAGGGGCAAGCAGTGCAGGCCAAGCCACTGTTCCCGCTGCGAAGAAAACAAAAACACAGGTGCTGAATGTACTGAAGCCATGCAGATTAGCCCTGTGTGCAGTACATGCTCTTTACAAGAAGAAAAAACATCACTCTTGTTATTTGGCTATCGTTTGCTTGAGGCATGTTTTATTTCAGCTCAACTCCAAGCAGAGTTATTACAGATCCCACAGCAGAAGTTCTCTGTGATGAGAGAAACATGTGATCTCTGAGCCCTAGAGAAGAAATTATGCTGGGAAGTCTGATGCTGGCCACCTGAGCAAACACCCAGTCCAGCGAGCGTGAAAAAGCAAGCGCAATGGATATAGGTAATGCTGAACACAGGAGCGGTTTGGTACAAGTTTCTCACCATGAGCCTGCTTAGCAAAAGGCTATTTTCTGTACACATCTCTAAGACCAAGAGCAAGGGGATTCAAAGAGAGCAAGCGCAGCTTTGTTCCCCAGTAAAAGGGGAGAGCTGGCTCTGCATGTCGCTGTTTGTGTAGTGCGATTCCACACACTGCTGGCTCATGTGCTGTTTAGTGTTCTCCTGTGCTGGTTTTGAACTTCTCAGTGTTGTACATGGAAATGTGTATATATGAGGGATGTAGGGGAATGATACAGCTTGGGATAAGCAAGTCGTTCTGAGCTGACTGCGGGAGGTTCCACTGAGTGGATCACAAGACCAAATCCAGTGAGAAGAGACATGGTTTCTCTGGAGCGACGGCTTCTGGCGGGGCAGGACAACACACCTCAGCCAGAGAATGTGGGCCCAGTAAGAGTGGGGGTGACTTTGTGGGGTTGGGGACATGCTGCTGGGAGCAGAGCTGGTGTCACTGACCCAAAGATGCAGTGGCAGGAGCTCTGCCAGAGCAGAATACACAGAAGCCCATATGAGAGAGGCAAATAGATGGTGCAGGGGGCTGGTGCAAGCCAGCCGAGGGGAAGCTGTGGGGGGTGATCACCAGGTGACAGCTAGGAGAGCTGGGTGGAGGAGCTGCAGCAGCGGAGATTGCTTTTGTAAGTAAAGTTTGAAAAGTCTGAAAGCCAGGCAATGAATAAGCACAAGTGGGATTTGCCTTCGCATGCTGAACAGATTTTGCTAATATCACTTTGTTATGCAAATATGTAATTATTTCATTTCCCTTAGAAGGAGTATTTGTGGTTTCCTCTTCCCCGGGACTTCTGAATGCTTGTGTGGAGGGAACAAGTAACTGTGAAGTTACCAGGTACGTGTATTACATGGCAAGCTCTGAAAAAGTGGAAACCTGGAAGTTTTTGGTGGAGATATTAAGTAGCACTTTTGAAAGGGGCTGCTAGAGGGTGATGGGGCCAGCCCTGACAATGGCACAGGAGTAGCTCATCATTTAAATAAATAAAGTTCCTGGGGCTAAGGGAATAAAGGGATTGAGAACAGCCCTGAGGAGAGGGACGTGGGGGTACTGATGGATGAAAAGCTGGACATGACCCGGCACTGTGCGCTGGCAGCCCCGAAGGCCAGCCGTGCCCTGGGCTGCATCCCCAGCAGCGTGGGCATAGGGCGAAGGAGGACATTCTGTCCCTCTGCTCCGCTCTGGTGAGACCCCACCCCAGGAGTCCTGCATCCAGCTCTGGAGCCCCCAGCGCAGGACAGACCTGGAGCTGTGGGAGCGGGGCCAGAGGAGGCCCCAGCAATGACGCGAGGGCTGGAACCCCTCTGCTGGGAGGAAAGGCTGGGAGAGCTGGGGCTACTCAGCCTGGGGAAGAGAAGGCTGCGGGGAGACCTTAGAGCAGCCTTCCAGTGGCTGGAGGGGGGGCTTATAAGAAATATGGGGACAATCTTTTTAGCAGGGCCTGTTGTGACAGGACAAGGAGTAATGGCTTTAAACTAAGGGAGGGTAGATTTAGACTGGATAAAAGGAAGAAATTTTTTTACATTGAGGGTGGTGAAACAGTGGAACGGGTTGCCCAGAGAAGTGGTTGATGCCCCATCCCTGGAAACATGAAAGGCCAGGTTGGACGGCGCTCTGAGCAACCTGATCTGTTTAAAGATGTTCCTGCTTATTGCATGGGGGTTGGGCTAGATGGCCTCTAACGGTCCCTTCCAACCCAAAGCATTCTATGATGGTATGGTTTCAAGGAATAAAAAGGCTAGGTTGCTTCACAAAGCAGACTGTTGTAGATTGGGGTGGAGCTGTACTAGCAAGGAGCTGCTAGTGCCCAGTAGGGAGGGAACAGGATCTGCAGACCTGGCTGGAGCTGCGCTGGCTGTAGCCTGGAGGATGATGTTTGTGGATGACCTATCTTTGCTGACGAAGGCAAGAACAAATGAGAAGCACCCACCAACCCTGTCTTTCTATAGTACTGTGGTAGAATAAGTACAGGTGGGTGATCAGCTTGGAAAGTCCAGTCCTGTCCAACTGTAAGGCAAGTGACTTTTGTATTACTAAAGGGGAGAAAGACAGTCAGGCTGTCTTACGCATAGCCAGAATTTCAGATAGTGTCAGTTTGATTTTGCCTCAAATATCTGCATGCAGGTGCATCTGTAGACATATACACATGCACTTGCACGCACCAGCTGGAGTTTGTTGCCTACTTCTAGAGCAGCGTTATTTGACCTCTTTGCATTTTCCTGTTTCTTAATACAGGGGGGGAGCCAGAAAGAAAAAAAAAAACCACAGCAAAAACTATATTATCTGTAGCAGTACAAATTGTTATCTCGGCTCTGCAGATGGAAACCTAGAGTGACTGTACTGGATAGGATGGAGTCTCTCTGTAATCACAGCAGTGTGTACACAGAATTTGTCCCATGTGGTGATCGTTATTCGTTTTCTCTGTCTGCATGTTTTGTAGCTTTTCATGCCCCTGCAGCTGTTTTGTGTAGAGACCTAGCCTCCAGACTGACTAAGACCTGATTTGTACATTTGTACCAAAATGATTTGTATGCTGTGCAGAAGGGCAGGTGAGTTTATATGGATATTCCAAAGAAGTGATTTAGGAAGTTAGACAGTGTTTTGAGATGTGGAGCCTGTCAATATATCACACTGAAATGTTTGCTGTGTTTTTATAAACACAGAAAAGGTAGGTAAGCTTTTATTCCACACTTGCTTTGATGATTAAGCTGTTGAGCTGCTACATTTGGCAAACCAAGACAGAAAAAAGGGGGAGGGAGAAAAATAAGAAATTAACACCACATTTAGTCATCTCCATTAAAAATGAAAAATATGTAGAGTGTTTCTTCACAAAGTTCAGACTAGATCTCATTCTGCACAAATCATTTTTACTGCTGTTCTGTCAACATTAGGATTCAACACATTCTTTAACCCTTCTTAGCCTTCTAAATGGCTTGATTTGCTTTTCTCAATAGAAGACACAAAAAGCCAAAGCGGGTGCACATCAATTGTCACCAGATGGACCCACGTTCAGGGGCGAGTTCAGGTAATTCATTCCCCTGAGTTTCTCCTCAGGCATAATTGGGACCAGTTCTGCTGACAGCTGAAAAGCTAAGATATTAAATTTACGAACTGTTATTAACAATTTTTGCACTTCCTAGGTCAAAAGCTTACATGACGAAAATCATCAGTAAATTGATGAATACTAGTTTACTTAATGAAGAAGTATCTTCCTAAGAGCCTCAGAACAAAACACTGCCAGTCTTTTAAGCATGACTACTATAACATGGTGAATCTCGGCTGTGCATATAACACTGAAATCAGCAAAGCCCTTTATTTTGTGTCTGCTGAGGATATGGCCCACAGAAAAGACCTCAGGATTTGACTGCATAGTGATACAAAGCAAATGCAAGCTTTTGGTTCCTATCAGTGAGTCTCCAAGAGGTGTGTCAGCCTCCTGCAGCTGCCAGCTTATTACTGGCCTTCAAGTGGAATATGTCCTATTAGTGTCATCTCTCTGAGCCTGATCATTTAAATAGTTTTTCAGCCATCCAGATGGTAATGTCCTAACTTGGATACGGTGATTTCATCAGAGACGGTGGCAAAACTCTGGCTAAAGTTGAGGTGACTGTCATCCACTGGTCTCCCTCATCTGCAAGTCCAGTCAATTTATCACAAAAAGTAATCAGGTGGGTCAGACATGATTTGCCCTTGGCAAATCTGTGCTGACTGTTCACAGTCAACCTTCTTCTCCCTCATATGCCCAGATATGTGTCCCGAGAGGACACGCACCATGATTTTCCCAAAGACTGAAGTGAGACTGACTGGTACTCAACTGGTGGTACACCTCCTCTTGACCATGTAATTCTGACAGATGCAGTGGAGGAGACTTCTTTTTTTTTTCTGTGCCCCCAGAGTCCCTTGTCTTTCCTATACAAGGGCGCTATCCAGCTGTTAGGGAGCTATTTTACACCTATAGGCCATGGTGATTAGTTTGTGATACTCAGTTGTCTGTTGCATAGACTGAGGTCGTAGTGGGTGAAACCAAGTCTGGACTTTCCGCAATTCTGGGAAGAGGTTCAGATATGACCTTTTCATTTGGCCATTTTGCTAGAAAAGAGTAAAATGTCAGAGGAGCACCATGGCCATCCTATTTCTTCCTTCTTTCCAAAACAGAGCTAGCGGAGTCTCTTTCAAGGAGCTCGACATTTCCTTTTTGAAATGTAGATGTTTACTTGTTCCTTTTTTAACCAAGAACTACACTGGAAGCACATGAAATTGCTCCCTCAATTAAAATTAAAATTAATTTTGTCAGAGAATGAAGCATGGTAGTAAAATCTATCAGTAAATACTGACTTCATTGTGTTTTTAAGTATATATTGGTCCTATGAAACTTGGCCGATCAGTGCAACCAGGCTAGAGCACCCATCTGCTTCACTTGGAGCAGGACTCAGGCCACAAAGTACATGAATAAAAACTGCAGAACTACATTTTCATTCTGGAAGTAGCACCAGTGTCAAAAGATCTGCTGAAAACCAAACCACATGTTCTTTCCATAGCCCTTACTGCCATTTGTAAAATGGTAAAGAAACTGAGCTGAAAAGATGCCCGTGGAGAGTTTCAGATGGGGACATAGTCAGAATCCAACTAACCCATCACCATGTATTTCAACCAAATTATTTCATTTTAAATGAACCATTTTCTCGCTTTTCCAAATCCCCTTGCCTAGCTCTGAATGTTTTAATACATCCATATCTTAGCAATTAACATGGATAGAAAGAAAACAAACCATGGCTGACAGGATAGCAGAGTTGCTTCTGCCAACCCATCCAAGGCCATTAAGTGTGCAAACCAGTAGTAATGAATATTCATCAGTTGATGAAAGGAGATTTTCTCTCCACAATCAGCAAATTCAGATATTGCTTTCAGATGCAGAGACTGCTGTTTGCGTGCCAAGATGTATATTTTCAAAAGTGGGCACTAATCTGGAGAGCCTTTTCTCCACGTATTCACCTGTCTGCCCCTGAAGAGCAAGGCTACAGAATCATCTTGAGGGCTCATGATCTAATGCAGGAATATTGTTGCAACCTTTGAAGTTGGAATTCACAGCAGTGCAACTCCAAGAGTATATTTGTAGTTGCGTGGACAGCAGACTGGCTGAATAAAAGCCTACTGTCGAGTGACATGAATAGCTCTTTAGATTCTTCTCCCTGCATTGATGAGAAGGGCGTCATGGATACCCAGCTAGAAAACAGACACCTAAAGTTAGGCGTCTTTATCTCCACAAATACGCACCATTCATAACAGTGAGTGCTTGTGGTGGTGCCCTGTTAGAACTCCAGGAGTACCTGAAGTGGTTGAGAATAGCAGGTCTGCTGACTCCCATTTTGGCACATCGCCCTGCACTTCTACTGTAGTGGTTTAGAGGAGGTTTGCAAAAAAAATGTTACTCCACTTTAGTAATGCCTTGACTTGTGATGAAAACTGGTACTTCCTTGTGTATTTGCTGCGTACTGGCTGTGTGAACTAAGCATCACAATGCAAGCTTGTAGTCAGGAATGTTTTCTGCACAGTGCTGAGTGCACATTTAATATGCGCTTCAAAAACTGCAATAAGATGGATAGAAAAATCACCCTTGTGGATTTTGAGCTGCCTGGTTTCAATTAAGCACAGCTTTTTCCTGCCAAAACTTGGTTCACTTGCCAGATCAGGACCGGTAGACTACAGGTTTCGGAATCTCTTACACAGAATGGTGAGAACTGAGAGTGTTGAAGTAGATTGGGTCCTTTCAGTGCAGCACCACTGTCTCGGCTTACGTTTGTGTCCTGGGTTCCACCAGGACAGGGTTAATTTTCACCAGAAGCCAGGAGGTGACATAGCCGGGCCGGCTGACCCAAACTGGCCAAATAGAACAGGGTATTCCATACCATGTGCTGTCATGCTGGGTTCCAGGTGGGGGAGCTGGCTGCGGGGGAAGGCAGTCGCAGCTCAGGGAGCGCGCAGGGCATGGGGCAGTGAGAGTCCTCGGTGCATTTCTCTGTTTTGTTTTGTATATTCTCCTTATCAATATTGTTGTTGTTACTGTTTGCTGTTCTGTTAAACTGCCCTTATGCTGACCCACAAGTTTTTGTCTTTTTCCTTCCATTCTCCTCCCCACCCCAGTGGGGGGAGGGGCGGTAGAGCGACCGCATGGCCCTGTGTTGCTGGCCATGGGCCAAAACTGTAACAATTTGTGGCACACTTACTGGGTGTGCGTTGTTCTAACAGAAACAGTAACGTTGTCTCGGTCAGTAATAGTGGGACAGTTCCCAGTTCTGAGGTAGTCATACCAGCAAAATGACCATGACAGCTGGGGTTAGCTGGTTTCTTGTTGGTCAGCCACAGCAGAAAGCTTAGAAAAAAGAGGGGTCATGAAGATAAAGCCATCCCAAAAAGATAAATAGTCCTTTTAATTCAGGGTAAGCTCTGGTTTTGCGTAGTACGTTGTTGAAGTGCTACATGGTAAGCCTGGTATTTATTGTTAGTAGATTTATGGAGTAATTTTAGTATCCACTGAGGGAGCAGGATGGAATTACAAGCTTGGACTCTGCTTGTACTGATATGAGTGTTAAACCATCCTGCTGGGTTTCACAGCAACAGGAATATTGCACAAGAGAGTTTCTCATCCTCTGTGAAAACAGTCTCTAAAGACCAGAACATGAGCAGATTCTTGAGTGTTATCTGCCCCTCAGTGCCCCAGGAGAGCAACATAAAGAGGGGGAGGATTACCTGCAGGGAGGGGAGCGCTCTGCTGCAAAGCTGGGGGAGCAGCTGCTCCTCGGTTCGGCAGGGTACCTGAAGGGACTTCCCTGCAGTCTGCATTGTGCTCTGGGATGGCTGTGGGAAGCTGTAAAGCTTACAGCTCGCTTACCTGCTACCAGAGCCCCGTCAAGTTAACACTGACTCAGGGCCTGTCTCACTGCAAGTCAGGAGTGGTATGTCACTGAAAGATGCAAAGCGGGGTCATGTGTATTAGTATCCCCACCCCAAAAAAGTGCAGAGATACCAAGTCATTGAGCTATCCCTCATTAATGGAGAATTTAGAGAAAAATTAAATGGAAGTCAGTGTCTCATTCTTCATGTTCTTGATCTATTTTAACTGGTTCTGGGTCCTTTTCCCTCTCCTTCCTACTGAGATTGGGTAGGGCAACAGTGTAATGCACCCATGTCTGGCAGTACTGATTCCACAGTCCTTTCAGCTAGGCGTTCACTGTAACTGTGCTGGGTGAGCTAGGCAGCCTGGGCATTTATCACAGCATATCCTTTTCCTGTTACATCACTGTCCCAGTCCACTTGTGAATTACTTCTTTCCACTTCCCATCCTGTCCCATAAATGCTATATGCAAACACATTATTATAGGGTTGTAGAAGGAGCTGGAATCTGACCATTATGTAAATAACCCATTGAATTTGATCTTTCAGATTCTTTTACCCAAGCCAAACAGCAGAGTGTGCCTCCTGGTTGGAAATACTGCATCTGTAAGAGAGAAGGGTGGTAATGCTTGCAGTTAACAATGTTTGCTGGCAGAACCATTGTTTTGAGGGTGAGCCTGTGGGTGCCTCTACCTCCATGATATTTATAATGGAAGCACCATGCCCCTCTGTGAAGGCTAGGAACACACAAAGGGAACCTTGTCGTTGGTGTCTACTCCAGGCCGCCTGATCAGGGGGAGCCTGCTGACGAAGCCTTCTTCCTCCAGCTCCAGGAGGCTTCGTGCTCGCAGGCTCTAGCCACCCCAACATCTGTGGGAAAAAACAGCACGGCAAGCTGTGGGCAATCCAGGATATTCCTAGAGTGCATGGAGGATAACTTCTTAAGCCAGGTAATAGACACCCGTACCTGAGGGGATGCAATACTGGACCTGATGGTCACCAGTGCAAGTGAGCTCGTCACTAACATCAAGATTGAGGCAGCCTGGGCTGCGGTGATCACGCACCGGTGGAGTTCACAGTCCTGAGGGATATGGGAGAGGCGAGGAGCATAGGCAGGACCCTAAATTTTAGGAAAGCGAAATTCCAACTTGGCAAGGAGTTAGTCAGAAGGAACCCCTGTGAAACAGTCCTCAGGGACAGAAGAGCAGAACAGAGCTGGCAGATCTTGAAGGACACTTTCCATAGAGTGCAAGAGCTCTCAGTCCCCAGGTGTAAGAAATCAGGCAAGGAAGGGAAGAGACCAGCATGGCTGAGCCAAGGCCTGCTGGTCAAACTAGAGAGCAAGAGGGCACTGCACAGGCAATGGGAGCAGGGACAGGGATCCTGGGAATCACAGAATCACAGAATAGTAGGGGTTGGAAGGGACCTCTGTGGGTCATCTAGTCCAACCCCCCTGCCGAAGCAGGGTCACCTACAGCAGGCTGCACAGGACCTTGTCCAGGCGGGTCTTGAATATCTCCAGAGAAGGAGACTCCACAACCTCCCTGGGCAGCCTGTTCCAGTGCTCCATCACCCTCAGAGGGAAGAAGTTCTTCCTCATGTTCAGACGGAACTTCCTGTGCCTCAGTTTGTGCCCGTTGCCCCTTGTCCTGTCACTGGGCACCACTGAAAAGAGCTTGGCCCCATCCTCCTGACACCCACCCTTCAGATATTTGTAGGCATTTATAAGGTCCCCTCGCAGCCTTCTCTTCTTCAGGCTGAACAAGCCCAGTTCCCTCAACCTCTCCTCGTAGGGGAGATGCTCCAGTCCCCTCACCATCCTCGTAGCCCTCCGCTGGACTCTCTCCAGTAGCTCTTCATCTTTCTTGAACTGGGGAGCCCAGAACTGGACACAGTACTCCAGATGAGGCCTCACCAGGGCAGTGTAGAGGGGAAGGAGAACCTCCCTCGTCCTGCTGGCCACACTTCTCTTGATGCACCCCAGGATCCCATTGGCTTTCTTGGCAGCCAGGGCGCACTGCTGGCTGACGCTGCCCGGCTGTGTAGGGATGGGGTCAGGAGGTCCAAGGCGCAGCAGGAGCTGAATTTGGCGAGGGCTGCAAAGAATAACAAGAAGGGCTTCTACAGGTATGTCAGCCAGAAAAGGAAAGTTAAAGAAAGCGTCTTCTCCCTGCGATGAACAAGAATGGCGACCTAGTATCAGCAGACAAGGAGAAGGCTGAGGCACTCAACAAGATTTTTGCCTCGGTCTTCACTGGCAACCTGTCTCCTCACCCCTCCTCAGTTGATGGACCACAAGATGGGGACCAGGGGGGTAAAGCCCCTCCCACTGTAAGGGAAGACCAGGTTCGGGACCACCTGAGGAACCTGAATGCACATAAGTCTACAGGACCTGATGAGATGCATCGTAGAGTCCTGAGGGAATTGGCTGGTGTAGTTGTCAAGCCACTCTCCATGATATTTCAAAGGTCATGGCAGTCAGGTGAGGTCCCTGGTGACTGGGAAAAGGGAAACATTGGGCTCATTTTTAAAAAGGGTAGGAAGGAGGACCCTGGGAACTACTGACCTGTCTGCCTCACCTCTGTGCCTGGGAAGATCATGGAACAGATCCTCCTAGAAGCTATGCTAAGGCTCATGGAGGACAGGGGGGTGATTTGCGACAGCCAGCATGGCTTCACCAAGGGCAAGTCCTGCCTGACCAACCTAGTGGCTTTCTATGATGGAATGACTGCATCAGCGGACAAGGGGAAGAGCTATGGATGTGATCTGTCTGGGCTTGTGTAAAGCCTTCGACACGGTTCCCCACAACATCCTTCTCTCTGAATGGGTGACATAGGGATTTGATGTTTGGGCTGTTTGGTGGATAAGGAATTGGTTGGATGGTCGCATCCCAGAGGGTAGTGGTCAACGGCTTGATGTCCAAATGGACGCTGGTGACATATGATGTCCCTCATGGGTCCATACTGGGACGAGTGCTGTTTAATATTTTCATCAAGGACATAGTGAGATCGAGTGCACCCTCAGCAAGTTTGCGGATGACACCAGGCTGAGTGGTGCAGTTGACACACCAGAAGGATGGGATGTGATCCAAAGAGACCTGGACAAGCTGGAGAGGTGGGCCTGTGTGAACCTCATGAGATTCAACAAGGCCAAAGTGCAGGGTCGTGCATCTGGGCCAGGGCAACCCCTGCTATCAATAGAGGCTGGGGGATGAAGGGGTGGAGAACAGCCCTGAGGAGAAGGACTTCAAAGTGGTGGTGGATGAAAAGCTGGACATGACCCGGCAGTGTGTGCTGGCAGCCCCGAAGGCCAACCGTGCCCTGGGCTTCATCCCCAGCAGCGTGGGCACAGGGCGAAGGAGGACATTCTGTCCCTCTGCTCCACTCTGGTGAGACCCCACCCCAGGAGTCCTGCATCGAGCTCTGGAGCCCCCAGCGCAGGACAGACCTGGAGCTGTTGGAGCGGGGCCAGAGGAGGCCCCAGCAATGATGCGAGGGCTGGAACCCCTCTGCTGGGAGGAAAGGCTGGGAGAGCTGGGGCTGCTCAGCCTGGGGAAGAGAAGGCTGCGGGGAGACCTTAGAGCAGCCTTCCAGTGGCTGGAGGGGGGGCTTATAAGAAATATGGGGACAATCTTTTTAGCAGGGCCTGTTGTGACAGGACAAGGAGTAATGGCTTTAAACTAAGGGAGGGTAGATTTAGACTGGATAAAAGGAAGAAATTTTTTACATTGAGGGTGGTGAAACAGTGGAACGGGTTGCCCAGAGAGGTGGTTGATGCCCCATCCCTGGAAACATGAAAGGTCAGGTTGGACGGCGCTCTGAGCAACCTGATCTGGTTAAAGATGTCCCTGCTCACTGCAGGGGGCTTGGGCTGGATGACCTCTAAAGGTCCCTTCCAACCCAAAGCCTGCTATGATTCACCAGTGCACATGGTACTGATACAGTTACATATACGGCTTCAGCGCCCCTCTTTCTTTTCTTGGACATCAGCGCAACTCTTCTGAAACCTGTGGGGTTAAACTGTAATCTTTCTGGGGGGCAGTCAAAGTTTTGTTCTCTGAACAATGCTAAACTTGCTAGTGATGGAAGAAATTGGATGAAATAACAGAGAAGTGCAAAAGCACTGTTATCTCAGAAGTTAGGTCTGAGAGTTTGCCAGCTGTTATTTGCTGATGAGGAGTAACTCCTTACATGTACTGGTTTGGTTTGTGCTGTCAGTGTTCTGGCATTTATAAATCTCTTGTCCAGTCTGAGCTAGGGATATTTTTTAACTTTGGGAGCCACAGAACTGCATGTAATGAGTGTCCCACCATCACAGGGACAAACCATAAAGCAAGGGGTATTTGAAACCCAACGTATCCTTTTGCAGCGCTCTCACAAAATTGCAACTAGAAAGGGGGATTCGGAGGAGGCACCTAATGCTCTGAGAAGTCACTTTTTTCCCTTCTGCCTCACACCAAGTGTCCTCTTTCTCTCTACTTACTGGCTGTAGTAGGATTGTATAGGGCTAATTTTCTATTTTAGACACTTAATTTAAACAACCACAGTCAAGTGGTGGGGCAAGGCTCTGGGAGCCACATTCTGAATGAATGTTGCATAAACAGGGCTTTCTTCTAACACTGAAAAGACTTTAAATAAAAGCTCAGCAACAGGGTGGTTGAGCTTCCATGCTTAACTTTAGTTCTTGTCTAATCCTCCTTTGCTTGAGTGTGGTGTTAGATACATGCTGTCTCTGAGTATTTTTTTTTTTTTTTACTGTGTCAGTCTTGATTCACAGCGGCCCAGTCTCAAGACTCAAGCCACAGGTTGGAAGATGTGTTGGACATGCAAACCATCACATTCTTATGACCAATTATTTGGTGCTGTAGGTTTAAAGAGGATTCAGTTATGCTTGTTTTATTTGAAGAGTTGTAGTGTGTTCTTGGGGTTTTTTCCAAATCGCATCTCTCACCAGTAGAAACTTAATGACTGAAGCTGAAATAGCAATTCCAGTATTTCAGTTGCCTAGAGATTCTTCTTTGGGATTGACAGTTCTGCCAGGGATGTAAGCCAGAGGTTGCTGCTTGTGCTGAATTTTTTGGCTGTCAGTTTGAATAATTTTGTTCTCTTCCTGCAGAGATCTGCATTGGTTTTATTACTTGTGCACAAAATCCAGTCACACCTTAACGTTTTAATTATGTACATTCACTTGCACAGTTTTTATATTGCACCAATGCAAGTTTCTTACATAGAGAAGTGAAAAGTATAGTTAACCTTATTATTAGCATTAATATTGAAATTGTGTGTGTACATGTGTGGATAATATTTTTAGATGCTTGCGGCAAATTTGATGCCTCAGAACTGTTTGAAAATTAGACTCTGCCATGGGTTGTATTTGAGTACTCAAATATAGAAGCATATAAAAACCATTACTCTGCTTTTTAAAATCCTCTCTTTCCTTCCTACCTGCCAGTAGGCACTTGCCTCTTGTAGTTACAGATGGGCTTACCAAAACTGCCTAACAATATTTGTTGTTAATCCCAAATTCAGTGGAATTTGAAAGGCAAGTTCACCCTCCAATACATTATGTATTTTGGTGTTATATTTAGTGCTGGATAATGATATGCTTTCTGTAGCCCACTGAAAATGTGAATGCCCCGTGCTGGAAATAACGTGTATGGAGCTCCATATACTGATCTGCAAGCCAGTTTTCTAATTTCCCTTCTTCAGATTAGAAATGAAGTCATTCTTGTGAACCAACATATTTATAAACTGTGAAAATGCAACGAGGCTTCTCTTCCACCTCCTATGTTTTCCCCCGCCAGATGTTTGAGCTAAGGCACCCTTTGTGTTGCAAAGGGTATTTTGGAAGGGACAGTGTTGCGTATGCAATGGGGTGTTGCCTGATGCTGTGGCACTGGCAAGGCGGGTGAGACATTTCTGTCCTTTCGGTGGTGAAAAGCAGCAAAGGTCGGAGGCACGTGAGATCCTCTCAGCTGATCTAGGAACACCTTGCTGTGCGCTGCTGTAGTGGGGGAGTCCCGGCGTGCAGCGTTTCCCTGCCTGATCCCATGCAGCTCACAGAATGGTTATGTGCCTGAAAGGGCTTGTCCTCCTTTTGCCTGGGCATGGTACGTGTCCCTTCCCATGCCCTCTGTGCTGCTGGGGACACCTCTGCTGGCCCTGGCCAGGTTGGGGAGTGACAGAGGAGGAAGCAGAGTGACACCGAATGTGGATGGCCCTCGGGAGAGGTGGGCTGAACCCCAGCACAGCCCGGGTAGCATCCCTTCCACCTGCCTGCCGTGGATTGTGCTCTGAGTCCAGCCAAGCCTCAGGATTTTCAAGGGGAGAAGGCTGAATGTGGCTTGACTCGTGATTTTTGTTTTATTGCAATCGTGTTATTTTACTGCCGTTGCAAGAGGCTGGGTGGAGGTGGGAAGGGGAACATCCCACCGCCCTGTTGCCCGGCTGCGCTCAGGGACGCGGTCGGTGCCAGCGATTGCCTTCCGAGAGCCGAGCTTCCCGCTGCCTGTGTGTGCGTGCGCGCTCTCGGGGTGGTGTTCCCGTTCGCTTTGCCTCTCGCTCGCAGCCGGAGCCGGGCGAGGAGGCGGTGCGATTGGCTGCTGATCGCAGGATCGGCCCCGGGCGCCGGCACTCACGCTCGCTCCCTCGCTCACGCATCCCACAAAAACGCACCCGGGCCGCGCCGGCACCAGTGGAAGCAGTGAGCGGGCGTCCAGCTTCGCGGAGAGCAACATCTCCGCCCCTCGCCAGAAAACAACCTGCACAGCAAGCGGAATAAGCACCTTCACTGCCAGCGCCGGGGGCGGCGGGCGGTTTATACCGTGGCGCTTTCCTCCGCTCCACTTTATTTTTTTTTTTTTTTTTTTTCTCCCAAAAAGAGGAAACCCCGTCTGCAATTTTTAGCGCAGCCCCATTCGCGCCTGTCGCCGCTGGGGGCTGCATCTGGCCGAAACACACCTGCGTTGGGGGTCTCGGTCTCTCCTGCCTGGCGGCCGGACAAGCCGCGGCGAGGGGGTCGCCGGAGCCCGCCCAGCCGGGTCGGAGGGGCGGGATGGCGGCGTCAGCGCGCTGGGTGCTGTGCCTCTGCCTGGGCTGGGGCTGCCTGTGCCTGGCGCTGGGGGACGCGCTGAGGGCTCGCCGGGTCGGGCTGCGGCGGCGAGCTGCCCCGGGAGGAGCGCGGGGCGGCCGGGCGAGGGCCGCGGCAGGTGACTACGGCCTGGCGCAGCGGCAGGAGCAGGAGGAGCGGCGCCGGCAGGAGCGGCTGCAGCCGGGGGACGGGGTCTCGGAGCACATGCTGCGGCTCTACGACCAGTACAGAGGGGCGCGGGCGGCGGCGCCGCGGCCCCGGGACCCGCCGGGCCCGCCCGGGCTGCAGCTCCGCCAGGGCAACACGGTGCGCGGCTTCCGCCCGCTGGCAGCAGGTGAGTCCGGGGCGCGGCCGGGCCGTGCTGCGCTGCGAGGGGCCCCGCGGGGCGCCCGCAGAGCCGCGCGCTGCGCCCCGGGCGTGCGAGCCCGCTGCGGGGCCCGGCGGCGGGATGGGGCCGCCCGCGGCCGCTCCCCCCGCGGCTCGCAGACCCGGCCGCGGAGCCGAGGGAAGGGCAGGGCTCTCCCCTGGGAGACCTTGGCCGCTGTGCGTGCTAACCCAGCTGCCGAAGCGGCTCGCTTTCGGTGACGCTGTGCAGGCAAATAGGCTTCAGTTCTGCAAAAAATGAAGGTAACGGTCTGTTCGTACCCCTGGCATACCTGAACAGCGCTAGTTCTGCGCAGCAGCTGTCTTATTCAGTAGTATTTCTGGTTTAGTGCCCAGGGAACTTGGTGTAGGGAAGAAGATGAGGAAAGGGTTAGGAAAGTAATGCTTGCTGCAGCAACAGTCGTGTGTTTTGGGATGTAATGTTTACATTGTCACCCATATTTTAATTACATTACGTTTATCTCTTCAGCTCTGTATGTGGCATCTCTGCCATATGATATCTGAGTACCATATGAGGGAAGTGGAACAATTAACAGATCCTCTCTGGAGTCTCCTTTTATCAGTGTTTTGCATGTGTAGCTTTTGTTGGAACCAAGGGATTATTTGCATGTGATAGAGCAATAACATGGTTTGGCGATCCTTTAGACTATCTACAGAGCACTCATTTTGAGACGTTGGTGACAGTACTAGCAATTAGGGGTAGTGGCAAATGAGTTCAGTTGAAGCGTAATTTGTGCATGGTAAATACTGCATCTCAGCATCTTTGGCAGCAGCACTTAAATCTCACCGTGATTACAGGCTGGTGTGCACAGGTAGATTTATGAAAATGTAAAGTCATTTTTCAGGAGTGGGGTGGGGCGTGTTTAATATGGCAGCATCCCAAAAGAACTGTGTCCTAGCAGAAAGGGAAGATGGCACTGTCTTGGCACTGCATCGCCCGACTCCATTCTTACGCTGTTTGTGCATCTGACCTCTGCGAGGAACTGGGTACCAGACTTTCCTTAGGTTTCTTTACAAGTCATTACTTCTGATTCTTCAAAGGCAACGATGTCTATTATAGGATAGGTCTGCACAGAGATCAAATACTATGAGTAATTGAATGGCTTTGGTTTCTTAGGATTCAGCCCCACAAATGCTCTCCATCATGCGTTACTGTAAGTATTTCTGTCCACAAGAGAGGCTTTAGGGTCTAGAGGCATAAAGACCCTGGTTTTGGAGGATGGAGAGCTGGGAATCCCCAGTTGCTGCTCCTACAGAGGAACTCTCTTGTCTTTCTAACATGACCTTTTTTTGCAATAGAAAGTCTAATGTATGTTGCTTTGTTCTGAAATAAGCAGTTCCTTCACTGAAAGAGGGGGAGGTATAATAAAATAAAAAGGGAGAGGGTATAAGGGTATAATCCCAGCAGAGTGATATTTGCTCCTTTAGGCATATCTGATTAAAGATAATTATTGTTTTAAACCTAGAAGACCTTTAGTTGAAATCCCATCTCTGTGGCCCTTCTGATCATTTTTCTTCTCTCACTTGACATTGGGTGGCAGCAGTCCTATAAACACACTGTTCACTAATCCCTTTCCTCCTCCTCCAATACTTTCACAGTTCAAGTGCCAAAGCAATAAATTGGAAGTGGTTATAAATTTTTTGACACGTTTATAAGTATTTATGCAAAATATTTAACTAGTTAGCTGTTGTCTTTCTCTTGCCATAGGCATCAACAGCTCAGTTTGTATGGTTATTGATGGCAGAAAAGTGCGTTTCCAGAAAACCCTTAGATTAAATGTTTCTCAGGGCAGTGGAGGGAGTGAAAAGGCTTTTTATGGTTTCTGACTTCTTCCTTGTGCCTCAATGCCTGGTCAGCCCTGCGATGGAAATGGAGCATCCACAGTGCTTCCTTTTTGAGGTAGTTTGTTTCCAGATACGCTGCTCTCACTGTTGCACTCCTTGGCTGCAAATTTCAGTCTTCCATAGGCTTCCCCTTGTCCTTAATGTGGCTGTATCAGTTAAATTAATAAATTATGTTACTGTTAGTCCTTCAGCACATTTTACCATCCCGTCAGCTCCTTCAGGAGACAGCTTTTTGTCTGCAATGAGCAGAACTTCCCTAAGAATCTGCCCATTTCTCCTGCTTCTACAGCAAGAGACCTTGAAGGAAATCTTCAGTGATTTCATTTGCAGTTTAATCACACATCTTGCAATTTAATTGTGTATGTTCAGGAGAGAAACTGTTTCTTTTCTGAAACTTTTCTGTCCTTGCTTTTCCCCTGGAGGGCTTCTGGCTCCTCTGCAGCACACAAGAAAGGCCTTTCACAGATCTCCCAGGTAACCCACCGGACAAATTTTTGAGTGTTGTGTGATGAGACCAAGAACTGGTAGGATTTGTTCAAACTCATCCCTTTTTCTAGTCCTAGAAAAGTGGTGTTGCACATGGCAGCTGCGGTCTTGCAACGGACAGCCAACAAGGAAGAACTAAGATGTGATTAATGAAAAGAAGCATCATAACAACTGTTAAATGCAAGTTTCTCTTTCTGTAGCTCACTCCTCTGAGGGGATAGGACAAGAGCTTCAGCCCTGCGTGGGCCCCTCTGAAGTTTCCGTCCTACACTGCCCTGAAATCTCTTGACGCACCAGATTTCGCAGCTAGCCTGGATTATTAGTGATTTGTTGTTTCGGCTAGGGGTTTTGGCCTTTGATTTTGATGAATGCTCATGTGATCTTCTACTCAGGCAAATTTGTTTTCCATTAATCTTGCTAAACTATCTCAAAACATAATGGTTCGGTTTGAGTCACGCAAAACAGGAACCTTTGATACCCATGACAAAGCTGAAAGAAACCCCAGGCACCAAATCCACTAGAAGTAAAGTAGGGATGTACATCGTTCGCAGTAGATCTGATTACATTCCCACACTGTTCTCTCTCATTGACTTAACTGCTCTAATGTATTTCTGTGTATTTGAGTCAAAGGATGTTCAGCCTGTGATTTCTGTGGCAGCTGTGTCATTGTTGTGACATGTTTCTGGGATGATACTAGCAGCCCTTGTCTTGCTTAGGCCAAGCATTGCAGTGAGCTCTGCTTCAGTAAAACTCCTAAGACAGAGTCTTTTCTGGTTCTTTACCTGCAGGTAGCACAAGAGTGAGTGGTTTTCCACCCCTTGTGACTCTAGAAAGACAGCTCAGAAGAAGGTCAGATGGTACCGTGAGTTAGAGCCAAACACTCTGACAGTTCTGGCAAGCGTACTCTTAAACTATGGTTGAGTCTGTGCATTGATTTCTGCATACGACTGTTGTTTTCTCCTGCCAGTTAGCGAAACCGCCGAATGACCAGACCTCCGGCTGATATAAATCTGCTTACCTTCGGTACTTCCCGTAGAGGTGTGCTGACCTGCAACTTCTGAGGCTCAGGATCTGGAGGAAAGATACAGCCCAGAATAAATAAAAGAAAGCGGAAAGATAAAAGCCTCAAACACGAGACTTAATCATAGCATCGCTAAAGGAACATGTCTTGCAAATGAGTCATTTGAAGAACTCAACTGTAATTGGAGGGTCCCTCTAATGATGTTATAGTAAAGCTATACAGTCAGAAATTACTTTAAACTCTTTTTTATTGACTGAATTTCAAGTAATTTTGGGTATTACACCTGCCTCTAGGCCAATTCTTGTGGTTAAAGAGCTGTGTTCTCCTCCTTTTCAAAATGCCTTTCTTTCTTTTATTGTGGTATGAAATGCCTACGCAAACAGGGGAAACCAAGTCCTACACAGAGAAACCAGCTAGTCACTGGCCACCATCAGCCTGCAAAAACCAGTACGGACCAAATCCTAGCCTCTTTGAGCTCTAGTAACATTAAAGGTCTTTTGTAATCGAGAGCTTTAAAAACGTTCAGGCAGGAGACGGTGAGAGTGGGGGGTTGGGTTTGTGTGGGGTTTTTTTGGTTTTGCTTGGTTTGGGTTTTTTTGCTGTACCTCTGTAAATAAGATGCAGTAGTAGTTTTTAGGCAGAGGGAACTTGAAAACCATTAAGCAATGATTTGGGCAGGCTGGGACGAAATCTGCAAACTTTCTCTAAGGCAAATGGGCAGGATCTGTAGGTTTGGCCTCTCAGGTCCAGACCCGAAATTTCAATTTTCTGGCTTCTGTTGCCACCTGTCTTGCTGTGCTGTTGTGCATGTGGATGGCCTGTTCTCACAGTCCCCAGCTGGTCACAGTTTCTAGAGCATGTCACTTCACATGTGAAGAGTTTTGGCCTCAGGGGGATATACTGTGCACAGTTTGGTTTTCATGCAGCTGACCTACTGCCACCAGCTGAAGTGGAATTGATCATGACTCTGAGAAGGAGTAGGGTCGGCTCTTCGCATTCGCTTTCCCAGATTTGTGTACTTTATTGATGCAGCCTCCTTACTTGCTTAGCTTATACTAGCTTCAAGCTTGGTATTGTGGTTAGTTTTCAGACCTGCTGTGGTCTTTCTGCTTAAAATATGTAGAAGAGAGATCATTTGCCCACTGTGCAGCCCATGTATGCTGTGTGATGTGCATATTTGTGGTTTTCATATCATAAAATCCACATGTAAGTTAGATCCTGAGTATGCACCATCACTGCTTCTTGAAGTTCTTTAAGTAGCTGATAGCTTTAATCAGAGTGGTGGGCGTTTTACTTTTCTGTATCAAGTTACTAGCTGCTGTGGCCTTATCTGCTTTGCAAAAAGAATGAATGAAACCAGTTTGGCACCAAGTTGTACACTCTTTAAAGAGAGAGACCTGGATCCTGTATTTTTCTTTTGCAAAATACTCAGATTGGTGAGGGGGAAGCGGCAATCAAGTAAGAGCAAAGGTGGGAGAAGAAATCTGGCTTCCAAATTTATGTTCCTGTTCTGGAACTTATTCCCATTTCCAGCTCAGAGTGAATTTTTGTAGCTGGGCTATGAACTCATGAAAATGAAGTTTTACAGTGGAAACACTGATACATTCTTAACTGTGGGCTGGCACAAGGGCACTACTTTAATATCTCATTTAAATGATGGCTAGTGATGACTATATAACTAAATAGTCCTCGTTATTGCATCCTTTTTCACCCGTGGGATAGATTTGGCAGTCCATAAAGATGTCAGTTACCTCTATAAAGGTAAACACACCACATGTTAGCAGACTCGTTCCAGCTTATTGGTGCCTGGAAATGCCCCTTGTAACATCAATATGTTCATGACAGTGATGTCAGTCTCCACAGACCTACTGCTTTTTCTTAAAATACCTCTCTGATTCAAGTAACAGGCAGTCCATACAGCTGTGGGCTTTGGCAGGGGGGTTGGACTAGATGACCCACAGAGGTCCCTTCCAACCTGTACCATTCTGTGATTCTGTGATTGCAAGTAGGTGAGGCAGCATGGGCCATGCCTGAAGATTCAGCGGTACAAGTACTTCAGCTGTAGTGCTGTGAGCTTGGTTGCTTTCTGGTCTGAGCTATCAGTAAATAAGCTGGCATCACCCCAGACAGTGAGTGACAGCACACCCTGTCTTGGTGTCTGGGTGACAACCACCTGTGCAATAGAGTAAGGCTTTTCTGCTTTAGGCCTGGAGACACCGTGCCTCCCCTCTCCCCCCACCCTGGAGAGCTCTGTTGTCACTTGTGTGGGAGACTGGGGAAGTGATGCTGGCCCAGTACAAGCTTTGACATGGTGCTGTTGGGGTCTGGATTTCATTAATGTGAGAGGAGAGCGCACAGGTGAATAATGACTTGCATACGGGGTGACAAGGCCAATAAATCTGTAGCCTATCCATTTGACTGCGTATACCTTCCAGATTACATTCTACATGAATAAAAACAATGAGATGTTCTCCTCATCAAGTACTTTTCTGCTCAGCTCATGGCTGCTGCTCAAAAGCGCTACACTGTAGAAGTAAGCGATACTAGCGGTGCAGTGATACTATGCCTTACTTATTGCAATTCAAAACACCTCTGTCATGCAGACCTTGGTCTTGAAAATTCCTCATCAGGCTGGCAGCAACATACAGTAATCCCTTGAAGAGGAGCAGAGATTGCCATTAAAATGTGGCCTCAGAGTGTGTGGAAGGTAGCAGTGTATTCCTTGCACGTAGCTCTGTTGCATGTATTTTTCCTTTGCTTGTTTCCTCTTAAATCGTCTCCTCCTTACATGCTTTGTTGCTGAGAAGTCTTCTGTGCTTCCTATTTTGTACTACAAAAGAGCAAAGCTGAGTTAGCAGAACTCACTTTAGGTAAGAAAGAACTAAAAGACTTACTCAGGTAGTGGTGCTTGGGTAGAAATCTGCTGCTCGTACAGTTGGGAAGTGTGAAGCGAGCCAGAGACGTTGCTGCTGCTCAAATAATACTGAGTTGCCACTGAATTGCATTGTATACTGCTGCAAATGAACACGAGTTTTACTAAGTACAGCTGCTCAGAGACAGCAGACAGCATCTTGCCAGGCAGTGAGGTGGTGGACCTGACTGTGAGTTTGCTCCAGCAGCTGCCTGCAATACAGGGACACCCTGGGTTCGTAAGACCTTCCCGCTTCTGCTGTGCCCTAAGAGCCAGCCCAGGCAGAGGGGGGCCTTCTGTCCAGCATCCCTCTGAAGGGTCGTATTGCAGCATCAGATCCTTGTCTGTGTCTGCAACAGAGAATTTCTTGTCTGGGCAACTAGCACCAATAAAGCTGCTGCAAAGCTGCTGTTCTCACTGGTTTTGTTCGGTATTGAAAACCGAAGAAGAAAGCTGTTAAGATGCCATGATCTTCTAGGGCGTAGGTTTCTGGGCCTATCTTTTACTTTCTTTCACCTGCCAAGCTGACTTTATCCTTCTAGACAGAGAGGGCTTTGTTGCAAGGAGATCTTGTTGCCTTTGAGACCTTAAAGGTCTTGTTATAGAGGGCAAACTGGTCAGAGGCCTTAGCTGGGTTTAGTCAGTCTGCCTCTTTGCACTGGCTGCTGAGCAATTGTTGATGGACTTCTCCCTGTAGTTTGGCCCCCTCCTCTCCGTCCATTTAACATGGAGCTATTGATGGCAGCATCCTAGGAAATACCATTTACTGAACACTGTCAAGGTGTTAGAATTAAAGTCCTGCTTACATTTGGCTTGGGTTTTGTTTGGGGTTCTTGGGGATTAGAGAGAGGGGAAATCAGTCAATCAGACTGTTTATATGAGAGGAGTTATCAGTGTAAGTCCTTGTAAAGACTAAAGCCTCAGATCACATCAGTCAGTAAAACTTCACTGGTGTCAGTAGAGCAAGCTGGATGAGGCTCATGGAAAGCTTCCCACATCACAATGAAATTTGGTTAGATGCTACTCAATACCTCCTGATATTGTTGGAATGTTTAAGCTGTGCTCCTGACCTTGGCTAATAGTTTAAACTACGTTATTGTGGGGGCAGATTTTCAGCAGTTTCTGTCCTCTGGGTTTAAGGACAAAGTTTCATTCAAGCGAAATGAGATTTTCCTGAGGAAAAGGTGCTTTTGTAGATATGTTAAAGATTAATCTTCTGTGATGTGTCTGTCCTTTTTAAAGGTAATGACTGCTTGCTTCAGTGCTTTGTTCGCATCCGAGAGTCAGATACTGCTGTCACACAATGGATGTATGTGACACAGTGTTCCTAAGTTGTGACAGAAACCCAGGTCATACGGTTGGGTTTTTCTGAGCTGGAAGCCAGCAAATCCGTAGACATCATCTGTGCTGGCCAGTAGTAACTGGTTTCAAGATGATTTTGCAGACTGAACGATAGGAAAACTCTTGGCCGCCGTTTGAGTTTGGAGGTCCTTCAGTAAGAAAATAGCACCACCTACTGCAAGTACTTGGACTTGGGGGTGGCGTTGAATGCTGAGAGTGGCTTCTTGAGTTTTGCTTCTAATCAAAACTGTATATTCCTCCTGTGTCTGTTTTACGCCATCTAGGGTTTTTTTTATAAACAAAAGCAGCTTGTTTTGTGTTCCACTACAATATGCCAATTTAGAACAGGCAGTATTTGTGAAGTGGAATTCTTACTAAAAATTAAAACCAAAACTTGTCATTCAACATACACAGTGATTCAAATAATGACTTCTTTAACAGGCACTCATGAGACACCATAAATTCTGGTTCCTAAGACTGAGGAACCTACATAGGGCTCTGCCCAGTTACATGTTAACCTTAATATATTAGCGATTACAAAGCAAGCAGAGTTCAGGTCCTCAAGTGTGCTTAGTACAAACAACAAACGTAATAAACAGCTGGTTTTGGCTTGAGGAATTAAAAGTAGGATCGAATTCAGAGAAAATCTAGTTTCCCAGGCATAAGTAACAAGTAGAAAAGGGATGGGTTTGGTATGTTAGTTTTCAGCTGTCGGGAACTTACCTGTGTGATCCACCATCAGGTTGGGCTGAATGTGCAAACAAGGGTATCTTCCATAAACTGTTTGGCCTTTTTTTCCCCTGTTTCATTGAGAAAAGTCTATGTTGTTTTTTCCCTAATTTCATGAAACAATACATGATTGGAGAGGAGGGTTCTGTCTATCTAGTGGGAGCAGTTCCTGCATTTTTAATGTATCAGAACATTGATGAGAAAAAAGTTTCAGAAGATGAGTCTGCTTAGGTTATTGGGGTGGGGATGGGGAGGCAGAGGGAGAATACAGTCTTTTGCTGGACTTAGTTGAATGGCACTAGCAGTTGGGGTGTCACAGGCTGGAGGCACAGAATGTCACCCAGAACATAAAGCTGTCAAAATCTTTGAAAGATCATTACTGGAAATTATGTTTTCACTTGCTTGGGCAGGGCACTTAATACAATATTTTGAGAGTGGAAGTGGGCATGTCCTAGTCCATGGACATCTCTATGCTTGTCGTGGCTTGGAATTAAAGAAAAAAAAAAAAAGGGAAAAAGATAAAAACTCTTGCAAAATTCTGTAAACTGTGACTTCAGCTTGTGGACAGGGTTTTCACATACCATGATGTCAAAGAAGCATTTAACTGCATGTTCTGTTGTTTTCCTAAGGTGCTGGGTTATTTCCAGCCTTTTGGGGGG